>NC_079534.1:2935000-3235000 GCF_003711565.1 Takifugu flavidus | reverse complement strand
GAAGGGAAGTAACCAGAGATGATGTGGAGGCTGAAGATGCCGAATGGGAGGTGCTGGAGGTAATAGAAGCTGCTGCAGCTACAGCCGCTGCTCTATTAAGTTGCAGAAGAGAATGTGAAATCAAAGCCAGGTTAACATTTGGGGCCAAGGGTAGGGTAGAAGGTGTAGGCCCTCCAGAGGTCCCCGCAGACAAGGTAGCAGGGCCACTGACTTCCACATCACTACCACATGTTTCATCCTCAGGCCTGCTTTTTGGCCTTTTCTGTACGATGTTAACATCACCAGTGCTGCCACTGCTCTTCCCAAAATCTGACCTGCAACTAGCTCCTAATGCTACTCCAAACAAAGAAGGTGGCAGTAGTGAAAGTGAGAGCTCTGGGTTCTGCTCGCGGTGGCGTAGAAAGTGCACCTTGAGATTACCCCTTGTGGTGAATCGGTTGAGGCACACTGGACACTGGTAAGGTCGTTCCCCTGTATGCGAGCGCAAATGTATCTGTAGGGAAGAATCACTGCTGAACATTTTCCCACAGAAGCGGCAGGCATGTTGCAGGCGGCCAGTGGTTGTGAAAGACTCTAGTCCTCCTGAGACAACTTGTTTAGAGTTTTGAGCTGCAGGCAGTGACGTGGGGAGGGAAGAGCTTTGGTGCGATCGGCCAAGGTGTCCGCTCATTAAAGTCGTATTGGAAGATTTCTCGTTAAGACAACAATTGGGAAGTGCCAAAGACAGCGCGAGGGGATACTGGGAGGAAGCTACAGCGGCGTCTGAGGACGGGGTGATGGGGACTGAGGATTGAGAACTCCCCTTCGGATGACAATGACCCACCACTCCTTCTCCCTGGGATTTGTGGGGCTTCAGTATTTGAGACAAGGAGCTGTTTGAGTTTAGGGGTTTGTCAGCTACATCAGCAGGGAGTAGGGAGGAGAAACATGCCAAGAGAGGAGTCACAGATGTGGAAGTCTCAGGCGCACTTGGCTGTGAATTTGGACTTGCCTCCCTTTTACTGTCTTCCAGACACAGCTGAGGAAGTGGAGGAAGAAGGTGCTGGAAAGGGGTCTCTAGGGTATAGGATGCTCCACCAAGGCGTAGCACCTGTCTACAGATTTCCTCTGTTATCTGCATCTGGTGGATCTGCCTCTGCTGCAGCACTCGCAGTTCCTCCAGAATCAGGGCAATATTCAGCTGGGTCCTAGAAGGTGCAGCCGATGTCACGCCCGGGCTAGGAGCAGATGTAAGAGGACTTGGCGGGCCCTGTGGCACATGGCTGGGGCTCCCAGGGGGTTGTGGCGGACACAGAGTGGCAGACGCCAAAGAGGAGGAAGAATTGGTGGTGGGAACTGGCAACCCCAATTTGGGAGAAGCCATCGTTGCTCTTCAGAACAGAGATTAAGTGAGGATGGGCTGAGGGCCTTTGAGGGGCTGCTGAGAGCACCGGCTGAGTGAGCTTGATAGTAGCGAGGAAGAGTGAGAAGCTCTGAGAGTTCTTCTGAACGCTGTCAACGATGGAGAGTAAAAGGGCGAATCCAGGAGAAATGGAGAGTCTTCCAGGTGTAATCTATTGAAATTAAAAGCAGAAAATCTCTCTGTAATTTCGCCGTCATGAATGACAACAACAGTTGGCGTCATGGTCTTCCACCTCAGGAAAGAACCCAAACAGCGGAGGCAGATGGTTGCTGGGAAATGGCACAACTTGGCAGGATAAGAAATGACTCTTAACTCAGAACTCCACCCTCTTATCGCCCACCGTTGCTTTCTTTTATTTGCTCTGTCTTTCCTTATCAAGGCTCAGCTTCCCCACTCCCACCGACACACAGGAAAACGCTTCACGCTTGCAGGCACACAGATCCCACTGATCAGAAAGAATACGCCGCTCACCCCTAGTGGAGCCTAACTCGTTTCCAGGGCAACACACAACAAGACAATAGGCTTTACCTCACTCTACCTGCCCACCCACATAAAGGATCCACCTCCAAACGTGGAAGTGTCCATTATAAGCAGATAAAGAGAGGCGGTGAAGATAGAACCCCTAAAATTCTCACTAAAAACTGATTTGTCATTTGCAAACGGCAGTCTTTTAAAGTTGAGCACGCATTGGTGCAATGAGAGAATGTAAGCAAGGTTTGTTTGTTTATGCTAATCTCTCCAACCCCCACCCCACACACACACACACACACACACACGCACACACAGACACACACACACAAGCACACAAACAACAAGCAGCAACTTGTTGTGTCACTCCATTGGCTGGATTTCTGTTTTTCCTTTATGAATTAAACACGCACATTTCTCTGGGGATTTGCTTACGCGGGTGGTCTGTATCTGCAGGAGCGAAGAAATGTGTGTTTAATAAGGCAGAAAAGAGCTCGAGGTTGCAACCTCAAAGGGTGAGTGAGGACGATTAGCCAACAAATTAATTCCAAAGGCCTCTTTTTTTCCCTTATCATAAAATAACACAACCTAAAATCAAGTCTATTAAAGTAAATACGCTGTTAAATGATCACTGCCGTCACTATTTGGACCGTCTCCTTTGGCTGAGTGACAGAAAATGCATCACAAAAACACCCTCAAACAATCCCTGCATGTTAATTAAAAGCACCTTACAGCGATCTGAAAGTCACATTCAGTGTGAATCCAACTGTGGAGCCTCAGGCATCTCTCGGTATAATCCCCACCAGCACTGATAATCAGGCTCCTAAGCTGCTGGGGCCTTTTTTCAATGTGGGATCCACATTTTGGCAAACACCCCTTTTACTCATTGTGTGTCTGAATGATTCAAATGTACAAAAATACTTCCAGAGTCCAAAAATGTGTGCATGGATGGAGCACGTCTTCATTACGGTGTATAGAAAGGAATAAAGGGCCATGTGGCCCTTCTCTTGACATGTCCCCCTTGTCTAAGAGCTCGCGCACACACACGGCTCACTTGTTCATCCTCTACTTTGCATTCAAATGGCGAGTGAACACCCCTTCTTTACAGCCGCGGCCTCTCTTTAGTAAAACCCAAACCCGCTCTGACGTTCAAGTCCATCATGTGGTGGCATGCAGGGTTTAGGGCGCCCAAAAGCCATTTCTGCATCCACTCAATCGTCGAAATCTGCTGTTTTTCTTGACATTTAAAGCAGGTGGGTGTCCAAAAACCACCTCGCTCGTGTGTTTTGTTGCATTTGCACCTACGCGGGCTCCCATGTTTGCCTGGTAAACAGCTGAAATTGGGTGGAATTTCAAACAATGGCCTTGAGGGAGCACAGCTGAGTGAGCGTCACGCTGCACATAAGGCCACTGACTGGACGCACAATACTCCCTTTTTCACCCTCATACCAAGTGTGCACCACGTGGACAGTAAGTGAGACGACTGACAGAAAGACAGTGAGGAGGAAAACTGTTATTCCCATTGTGACATCCATAACATTCAAGAGGCTTGGCCTGAATAATAAAAAGCATCACAGGTCTGATATATGTGGTTGGCACATTTGAAATAGGACACCCCCCCCCCCCCCCCCCCAACCCCCAAGCTAAAGAGCTTTTCAGAGGGGTCCAGGTATATTTATTATAACATAGTTATATAGATATTCAATTACACGTCAATATTTTTTTAATGGCTATAGGTACTTTTGTGTATGAACCTTTTGTGAAGTCTGATAATTTAAACATATTTTCATGCTAACATTGATCACACAGTCAAAAATCTAATATATTCCTAAATCGTAACCAGAACCGTAAAGTGCCACAAACGTCATTTTTACTGCGAATTCATGCCAGTGCTACTCGACGTTCGGTTGCGTAAAGAGGGGGGGGGAAGCAATGTTTTGGTCCAAAAAGCGAAAATTCAGCCGAGCCAAGCGCGTCCCCGCTACTGTACGTCGACCTGTTGCACGTCAGGCGCGCCCCCGCATCATAACAAGTTATGAATCATAAAATAATATGACTTCCACAAAAAAACAGAGTCCCGGATGTGCATTTCAGCCACAGGCCGCTCGTCGCCGACACGATCCTTTCACATAAACACACTCAAAAAAAAAAAAAAAAAAAGTACCCACCGTGCGCGTCGCGACGATTTTCGGCGGCGATATTGTTTTATGACAGGTGGGAGGGACGCCGCTCCGGAGGTTATGTTGGGTAAGACCGACTCCGTCTCTCAGCCGGGACACTGGCGCAGCTCTTCCACGCTCGCTCCCGGTGATGCGCAGTCGGGCAGCCGCATTTTTTTCAATTATTTATCTCCGTCGCGGATCGCTTTGTCTCTTATGACAGAGGCTCGTTTTTATGCCTGACTGCAGTAACACATTGTCCGGCAGTCGGTGCAGACGCGCAGCAGCGGCTGGATTGATTTTTTCCTCCGTCCTCCCCCCTCCGCGGCCGTGCGCGCTTGCTCCCCCCCTCGTCCCTTTGTATTTGTCGGGCCTGCTTCAACTGCCGGGGCCTGTCTGCGCCCTCTGCGGTACTGTCTGTCTGTCTTCTGTCGGTGTCCCTGTCTGTTATAATTAATGGCCCGCGCCGCCAGACGGTCCTCTGGGAAGCAGTGTCCGTGCACGTTTCCCTCCCATTGACTCTCAGCGCGCAGCTCAAACAGGGGTGAAGGGCTGGCCTGAATAACGATTGTCACAGGTGGGCACGGAAACGCGCTCAAACAGCGGCGATGCTCCTGATAAATTCATGATTTCGCGTTGACCAAGGTCACCTCCTGAAAGGTCAAGAATTGAACAGCTTGACGCTTCATGGATCCTATTACACCGAAACTGATCGCGCAGGTCGTACACCAATCCCGCCGCTAGGGGTCACTGGAAGACCAGATCGAGAGGAAAAGCTGGAATTTTTCAGTTCAGCATTAAAGCTTTTTCCCTTAATTTATGATTTTAACACCTTTTTGAATGTTCTGTCCAGGAACCAGAGATAGAAACCTGCAGCCCTCCTAGAACCTGATACAGCTCATGAGTTGTAAACTGTTCCTGTTGAATGAAATATATTTAAATCCTTATTTTGTCTGTCATTTATCGCCGTGGCCTCTCATATTCACTCCTTACACGCTATTTTACAATAATGTTTGATGCTTTGTGGAGCTCTGTTAAAGTCCATTAAGTCAAGGGCTCCTCTGGGGTCACGTGACCTCGGTTGGGATTAACCTAAACTCTGTCAACGCCGGCTGAAATCAGGCTCCAGCGGCCTCAGACTGGAGACACCAGGAGGAAGGACGTTGGTTCTGAGTTCTTGTCACAGTGAACTGAGATGAACACGTAGCGGCAGGTGGTTAAATTGGAGCTGATCTCCTGATCCTCGTCGCTTGAGTCGCACCTCAGGTCGGTATCCCAATAACACGTTACAATCTTATTCAGGTCGTTTGCTGTTAATTATTGCTCGCTGTGCAAATGGCATTTCTAATATTTGGACAAGTTGTCAGGTCAACCCCAGGTTAAGGTCAGTCTACAGGCCACAGAAGGTCCAGATTCTGGATTCTAGCCTGCGTTTGCAACATGTAATGTAATGATGCTGTGTTTCCTCAGTACGTAAGATTCCTCCACTCTATTTGCAGGTATTAGTAGATAAACAGTTAAGTATTCTATTCATAGAGCACAGCAAGCTGGATTATGGTCTGTGAGCACAGTTGGACTGAAAAAAGGATTTCCTACTTGCCAGGAATTCAGATCTAACAGTGTCTGATTCCTGGTTTAGAGCTTGTAAATCACACATTTGTGTGTAAGGAAGACCAGAAAAATAAAAAACTAAACACCGATTATATATCGTTAGTTTTTTATTAATATAACAATGAATAACTTGGTGCTCTACTTGTAACAAAACATTGAAATCAGATATCAAAGCTTCAGATAAACATGGAGACCGTCACAGAGTCGATATTTAAAGCGTAGAAGTGATTGAAATATTTAATTATCATATGGATCCAGCTATTTGTGCCTGTTTTGGACTAGACGGCGACATCCCTGCTGGGGGTGTGTGATCACCTGCCCTAATCTGTCATTAGCGTTCACCTGCTAACGATGGCGTCCCTGGAGGTGGAGCTGACCTGCTCCGTGTGCCGGGACGTCTTCAGCCAAGCCCACCCCCTGCCGTGCGGTCACAGCTTCTGCCCCACCTGCGTCCGCGAGGCCTGGAGCGTCCTGGCCGAGGGCAGAAGCCGCTTTGTCTGCCCCCAGTGCCAGGAGGAGCACGGCGAGGTGCTGTGCGACTGCTGCCCCGACGGAGCGGACGAAGGAGAGCCGTCGTTGGCCGTCAAAACCTGCCTGAGGTGTGAGGTGTCGCTGTGTGCCGACCACCTCCAACCACATCTGGAGAGGCCGGCGTTCAGCAGCCACCTGCTGGTGGACCCGCTGGGCGACCTCTCCCATCGACGGTGCCCGGAACACGCAGAAATACTGCGCTACTACTGCACCGACGACAGGCTGTACATGTGCGGCGACTGTCTGCTGGAGGGAGGCCACGCCCAGCACAAAGTGAAGGCCCTCAGACAGGTGGAGGAGGAGTTAAAGGTCAGCTGGGGGGAACCGACCACTAGATGGCGTCGTTCTGCTGGTTTTGTTGCTCATCTGTGATGGACTCCGCAGGTCATCCTCCAGAGCCTGCTCAGCAAGGCAGACGGGAAGCTGAAAGATGGAGAGAAAATCCTCAAAGACTTCGAGAACGTTGACTCCGCCACCGCTGTGAGTGATCTGTTCACGATCCATCATCTTTCGCGTCAATTCGACGCAGATTAATCATAGCGGGGAGGGGAATAAAGGACTCCATGTATGTCAAACTGAAGTTAGCGTCGTTAAATTAAAGCAATGGTTTATGACACCAGCCTAATTGAGTTTTGGGATCAAGTCCCAGAGCAACGTGTGGTCTGGACCTTCTTTGAAGGTGGAATTTGCTCAGGACACGGCCCTTTCATACCCGGGCTCATCAGTCATTCACCCAGAGATTGTCCTGATTGGTTCCAGGACTCTCTGAAGCAGGACGATTCCCAGGTGGATCAGCTGGGGTCAGACCTGCAGCTGCAGGTGCAGAACCTGGTTCTTGCCTTGAGGGACATCACCAAGAAGGAGAGAAAGCAGCTGCTTGAGCGCGTGCACGAGGACTGCTGCAGGGTGAGAGAGGACATGAGCCAGACGCTGAGCATCCAGCACTACCTGGCCTCGTTGCTGGCGGAGACGGACCCCTTTCTTCTCATCTGGGTAAGAACATCTACGCTCGCGACGACGACAGACAGCGTAGCTGCTGTCAGGTATCCATCCGAACTCCTCTGACAGTTTCGAAATGGTCTCCAACCAACCGAAACTGTCGGGACGGCGCTGGAAAATAAACAGGTCCCGTCAACAGCTGATTACGAAAGACGGGTGTCAGTGTTAGCATGCAGCTAACGAGGCTGTTAGCTGTGATTGGTTGATGACGTGTCCTCCACTCTTCTTTCCTCAGGCTTTTCAGTCTGACGACACAAAGTAAGTCAACAACCATTGTGATGTTAGAAGCTCCGCCCACAGGGAATAACAGTGATAGTTTTATTGAATTAATGACCAATAGACATCCACAAACTAGATGTGATCAAGCTGTAGTTGGTGGTTGTGTATATTTTAAGTTCCTCATCCAATATTCTGCTTTTATTAAGGCTGCACGTGAAATCTTTAATTTTCTGATCATATAAATGTCTTTTCTCATAAGTGCTCCTTATCACCTCCTGCAGAAATGTAATGCAAATGTAATCATGTGCTTTTCTTCGCGTGCAAAGCTGGGTTGTGCTCTTATTCCAGGTTACTGGCAGACCTGAACAGTCCACTCTTCGTCCCCGAACCCATCAGTCTGGACAGGAAACACATCTTGGAGGACATCGAGCACAAGTATCGAGACTTCATCGCCGCCGCCCTCCGCTGCCTTACTGAACTCAAGAGGGAGCTTTGTGAGTGTCACCTCTGGTGACGTGTTCGTTCACCTTTACAGCCACATACGTCTATGAGGCCATGTGCCTTTGTTATCAGCAGCTGTTAGCACTATTAGCTTAGCTCTAAAGAGTAAAATGGAACCAACAAAAATATCAATATTATGTAAAGATGGAAATCATCTCCCTAAAAAAGCGAGCTCCCTCTAGTGGTGAACTGTTGTACCTGTCATGGACATCCTTGACTGGTTCTAATTTCCTGACTTCGTGGTGCTTTGTTCCCTTCTCATCCAGTGACCAGTCCTTTGACCCTGGACACCAACACTGCACACCCACTGTTGAGCATCTCCGATGACCTCCGCTCAGTGGTCAGGGTCAGACACCGCCTGCCCTGCCCCGCTCACCCTGAACGCTTCGACCACTGGCCGCAGGTCCTCACTGTCCAGACCTTCTCCTCCGGGACTCACTACTGGGAGCTGGAGGCTGAGGGATTCTGGGATATCGGCCTTTGCTACAGAAGTATCGGGCGAAAAGGGAAAGAGGGCAACACCTTTGGGATTAACAAGGTAGTTACACAGGCCGATCACATTGGAACGGTTTGCTTTAGGAACGCAGCTTATTGTTTAAGGGAGTTTTGATTTAAATGTCTCCCAGTTCTCGTGGAGTTTGACGCAGCAGCACGACAGGAAGCTTGCGGCCTGGCACAACCGCCGGAAGACCCGCCTCCTGCACCGAATGGCCGGCAACCGGGTCGGCGTCGCCGTGGACTACAGCGCGGGGACCATCAATTTCTCCGAGGTGGGAGCGTCCGGCGGCCTGACCCACCTCCACACCTTCACCGCTGCGTTCACGCAGCCGCTCTGTTTGGGCTTCGGACTCTACAAAGCCGAGCTCAACAGCCGCGTCGCCATCGTCACCAAAACCTGAGGGTGGAGGACAACAAAGAACCTGCTCGAGATTTCTGATGTGATTTCAGACAGAGGTCTTCCTCCCACTCCCTAAAGAGATACTAAAATTGATCAGTGGGTGGGACAGAGTCATCTCCGTCATGGCTGAATGTGCTGTTACATTTATGTAAACAATCAATACAGTTTCAATGGTCTGCTGATGATTTTGGACGTCATTATTTATTTATTTTTTTTCTTCCTGATGAAGCTGTCGTGTGTGAATTCAAAAAACAACCTGATGCATCATGCTCTGGTTTTCTGCTGTGACGGGGGGACACTGTGTGTCTTCATAAATTCATCCCCAGCATATGAGAGGAATAAAACAAAGTGAACAGCATCCGCTTCATGGGCTAGGCTGACTCTTAAAAGCTGTTTCAGTATACAGTCATCCTCATATTTTCTTTATTTCACTATGAAGGTGAGTGGGAGGATGCAACATAGAGGGTGAGAAAGAAAAGGGGGGTGGCACAAAGGGAGAGCGAGAGAGGAAGAGAGGAGGAGATCACAGCGTCCTCTGCAATCTCAGACCGACTCCGGTGCTGTAAAATAATATGACGGCGGGGAACGAGAGCCGGAACGTCCGAGACCGAGCATCTGCTGCCGCCTGATGTGGAGACGAGACACTTCAGACAGAAACAGGTGATCTTTCCATTTTACTGAAGTATCAAAGCAACACAAAAGCCATTTCATAACCGTTTATCTTTGATTGGGTTGTTATTATTCTGCACTGTAGTGAAGCGCTTTAGTGCGTGAAGAGCCCACTAAAGTGACTTGGGAGTGTTTTCTTTACTCACATTTGCGCTCCTCTGGTCTGGTGCTTAAGGACGTTGCTGCGAAATGAATGAAAGGGAACATTTTACAGTCACCGCGGAGTAAAAATGTTCTTCTTGCAGTGACGAGTGTGAACGTGCGCACGCGCCTGAATCTGATTGAGGGAATGTGTGTTGTGTTGGTAGCTAGTGGGGGGGTGTACGCAAAGGACAGATGGTCTCTCAGTGGAGTTGTTCCCCCACTCTGCCTTTTTTCATTCCAGCATCTTTGCCCTGTCACCTCTCCAAGAATCTTACCTCATCCCTTTTTTGCCCCCCGCACTGCCCCCCCCCCCCCCCCCTCCCCCAATCACCGTCCTCTCATTCGAATATCAAACTCGGGTCCTCTCTCACTCCATCCCTGTTGTCTGTTGTCTTGTCTGTATTCTTGTCAAGTTTTTTTGCTGACAAGGATTTGTGTGTGTGTGTGTGTGTGTGTGTGTGATTGCCATTCCGGCCCCTGCTGACGTGACACGTAGGGCTCCGAAGCGATTTGAGATTTGTGAAAGGAAAGCGAGAGAGAACATGAAAGTTTGACTGACAGCCGTGCTCACTGGACGGTTCTGAGTGTGTTTTCTGAACACGCTTGGGCCCCACAGACTTTGCTGGCTAAAGTTGAGCTTTTTGTTTCAGGTTATCCAAATGACACTTTTCTAATCAAGGAGATTCCAACGTGCGAGGTTCAGTCATGCATCCCAGGTCAGTCACCTTTGACCTCTCCCTGCTGGTGATGGTGCTCTTGTTGTGGGGGCCAATGGAGTCCAGGGGCCAGAATGACACCGATCCCATCATCCTGGAGGGGAAGTGTCTGGTGGTATGTGACTCCACTCCTTCCTCCGAGCCTGCCGGTAACGCCCTGGGAATGTCGGTGCGCTCAGGCTCCGGGAGAGTGGCCTTCTCCGTCAGCCGCCAGACCAACCACGAGCCCACAGACATGAGCAATCGCACCATGATCATCTACTTCGACAACGTGAGTAAACTTTAAACGACAGCCGCTGAGTTAAAAGCTCCTTTTCTTCCACATCGATGGAATAATCACCCACAATTTTGCTTTGAAATTTGACTTCAGATCTCTGCCGTTTGACCTTTTTTTGCAATTTGATGATAAAACGAGATGACACATTTGCTCTGAGCTCCATTTTCAAGTGTTTTGTAGTCACACGTCGGTGCCAATTAGAAAGAGGGTATGGAGAGAGTTTGACAGTGAGGGAAACACCTCAGTTTAAGGCTCACACAGATATTTGGAAACTACAAAGGCTTGGTTGCTATTTACCTTTATATCCTCTCATCTCTGCTTGTTTCCACACCAGATTTTAGTGAACGTGGGAACCCATTTTGACCAAGAAACCAGCGTCTTTCTGGCCCCAAGAAGAGGCGTGTACAGCTTCAATTTCCATGTCGTAAAGGCCTACAACAGACAAACTATACAAGTAAAATACCTTAACAGACTGCTTTAATATTTTTGACAGCAGTGGATACACATGTGCACAATAATCCCCCTTTTTTTTAATCTCTTAGGTCAGTTTGATGCTAAATGGTTGGCCAATGTTTTCAGCATTTGCTGGTGACCAGGATGTGACCAGGGAAGCTGCCACCAATGCCGGCCTGGTGATCATGGAAAAGGGAGACAAGGCCTTCCTCAAACTGGAGAGGGGAAACCTGATGGGAGGATGGAAATACTCCACCTTCTCCGGGTTCCTGGTCTTCCCTTTGTGAGGAAGGTGGAGCGAAAACAGGTGGATTCGTCCGATGGGCAAATGTGACGAGGTTGTAATCCTGTAAAGTTAAAGATGACCTAATAACGACTTTATATTGTGCATGATCAGATGTGTCCTATGCATAAAACCGCGGCGAGGATTGCGCAAATTTGAAAATGTGTACGACAAATTAAAGAAAGTGGAAAATTCGATGCTGAAATATCGAGCAATTATGAACCCATCCTCGTCTCCTTGCGAATACGCATCCCTCAGATCATTGGCCGTTTGCAACCTCAGCTTTGTGCTTCACTTTGTTTTATTTTGAAATGCTGCCACTGCTATGATGTGCATTAACCTTCTGTGTGTAGCTTCCAACGTGCCCTTTTACCTGCTGTTGTGTGTGACACTACTTCACGCGTCTGCTACTTTTCTGCAACAAATGTTTACGTGCACAGATATTTCTATCGACAAGTCTCAATAAAACCATGTGAACTTGTCCCTGTGTGTCGCTGCCCTGCCCAAAACGAACGAGAATTTGGGAAAAGTATATGACGCGTGAGGGTTTAATCAAATGCAGAGCAGCAATTCTCCAGCCCATAATTCCTTTGATGGCCACAGCAGCTGTTTGTAAATATAGCTCCCACCAGCAGAGCCGGTGTTGGCGTGCACCAAGCAGACCAGCATGAGGACCTGTGCAAACGAAGGCGACTAGCGGATACTCCTCGCAGGGCTGCAGACAGATGGAGACTTTGGCGAGTAGGCAGGCTCCTCTCTACAGGACTGCCATGGATAAATGTGGCACACTGTCACATACAGTCACTCACGCTTCCTTGCTTCACGATAGCGAATCGCTGTCTGAATCACTTTTTGTGCTGGGATTTGAGGATGCCGCAGAAAATCAGACGTTGAATTATTACCTCTGTCGGGGAGGTTATGTGGCAGTCGGCGTCTGTCCACCTGCTCTCTGATAGCAGAATAACTCAAAAAAGCTATGACTGGAGTTTAGTGAAAAACATGTCAATAGGCCATTGATCACGTTTCTGTGATTTTCCAGATTCCAGAGGGACTTTGATCTTTTGGAATCTTTGGCAACATGGGCTTTGATCTTCATATGGGCTGGGACCTTTGCACGATCGTTGATATTTGGGAATATTTGATGAGGCACCTGAAGACAAATGGATTTTGATTATCCAGCAAAGCAATTTCCACTGTCATGTAACCTGTGACCCATGTCACACTTGGAGAGATGATTTACTCGGCGTTGGGCTGCTCTCTGAGCGCTTTTGTCTCCAAGGCGGCTGCGCTGCTCTGCGACCCAATTCTGCGTAGATTTTCGAAATGATTTTATTAGTCACATCAATACAGACATGAGCGTCAGCGTTCGATACCCTGTCTACCCGGAAGGGGGCGCTAAACGCGAACAAACAACCGGAGTGCGTCCACAAACCATCCTGTTGGTGACTGGAAGTAAGCTTTTCGTGTCTCAAATTGATCTTATTTATTCAAAACGAGGGGAAATATCAGTCATTATTTGCCGTACGACCCGATGAATGTCTTCATTGTAAATAAACTCCACCACGTAATAACGAGAATTTTAAGCTTCAGTCTGTGTAATAAAACCTGAAAAAAACGACGTGTCACGCACAAACACGCCCGCGGTGCTATAGGCTCGAGTGACTCGTTAGTATGGTGAAATTTGCCTCTTTTTTCCTCAGTTTTGTTTCGATTCTCTACTCTAACAGTGTGAGCATCTGTGGCAGTAAAAACAGCAATGTTGAGGAGGATGGACCGAGCTAGGCCGCATTTATTGTTCTCTCAACCTACCGCGGTTCTCATCCCGCCTAGATTCGGTCATACGTAAGACGGATAGCCCAGTCAGCCAATGGAAAAGCCTCACGCGGCCGGCCTTAGAGGAAACCGACCAATCAGCGCCTCGGCGCACACAAGGGGCACGCTCTCTACGCTTTCTCTGGCAAGAAGTTAGTTCCTGCTCTTCGCTGGCCGTTTCCTGTAATCGTACAGTGTTGTGAGACGGAGAAAGCCATGTGTGTCGATGCAAAGGTAAATTTAGCACACCGAAATTATTACTATGGGAGTCAGGGCAGTGGATGGGATGGTTATTTCAGGTATTCGTGGCGAAAAATAGACGGAGAGCACCCGAAACAGCATTGCGGCCTAAGCCGTGTCTGAACGTTGTCGGGCAATGGTTATTGTGGCACGTTGCTTTGGTTTGGTCCGGTTTGTTGATGAGATTGAAGGAGTCCGGTAGGCTGAATGGTTGCTAGTAAATGGCTGGGAAGTAAAGTAACGTTCCCAAACTCGGAACAAACCGCTTTCCAGTCTTAATATGCTTTTGGCGCCACACACCCTTTTGTAATTGGCACATCTTGGTCGCGGTACAGGCTAATGCTAGCAGTCGGTTTTGGGAGAAAGACTGCAATATGATCGGAGAGCAAAGCATCGTACCTGTCCACCAGCAGCACCCCCTCGTCGGAGTTCCTCACCAACTGTTTTCATCCACTATTTATTTACCACATGCATCTGTATTTTAATATCAAAAGTCTGCTGACTTGGGGGGAAAAAACACCCTTAATATCAGTGTTGGTGGGAATTCTCGACAAGGTTACCTGAAGTTGTATTCGGAAACAAATTGTATGTGTTGGGCATTGGTGATGGGTTTATTGGTTCTATCTATAGATATAGATATCCATATCGTTATTTTATGAATGTAAAAAATGCATTTTGTGTTGGTGATGGGTAACCTTTATTATTTTTTTAAATCACAATTTAACACCATTTTTGCGTTCATATGATAGTTGTGTTTTAAAGCTACCCCCATTTTTTTGTGTTAGGAAGCAGTCTTAATAAAACAGAGATGGATTTTAGTGCACAACATCAGTCAGTTCTTTTTTCTTGTATTCAGCCAATATCGTTCATCTTGTCATATAAAGCTAGTGGAAATGGCCAGTGTTTGGAACGGGTTTGTAAAATATAATCAAATGTGCTTTCTTGCGTCACTGTGTGCATATAAAATATCTGTTGCCTGTATTACAAAAGCAGTTTCTTCTCTTTCCTCAGCTGTTTTCCTGAACATTCTGAAGAACTGGACTGCAACTATTTAGCCTCCACATCGGACAGTTTTTTAACATTTGGCCCATCTCCCAGCGTGGAGTGGGCAAGATGGCGGACCCCATCATGGACCTCTTCGAGGACACTCCCCTCTTTAACCTGGATGCTCTACCTGACGATTCATTCACTCAGGGCTCCTCAGACCCCGTTGAGGAAGCCCTTAAGCTGGCATTGGGCCAAGTAGACCCACCTGCTGATTCTGAACTCACGGTCAACACGGGCCTTAATGACCCTGTAGTAGCTTCTACCATCCCCGACCCTGTCCAAGTCCCCACGCAACTGCCAGTACCAGTGATGGCATCTCAGACTGTTTCCATAGCCTCAGCTCCTAATGTAACCCCTGCGCCTGTATCTGTCGATGCTGTACCACAGATCCAAGTCCAGACCTCCATACCTGTCGTCAGTAACACCAGCGTGGCCACCAGTAGCACTGTCCTTCTGAGCTCCCCCCTGACTGTTTCTAGCTCGCATGCCACCAGCACTGCAACGACACATCTCACGCAGATAACTCAACAGCTCACACCACAGCAGTTGGCTGCTATTACGCAGCAGGCTGGTGGTAAAATTGTTATTCTCAAAGGTCCCCAGGGTCAGGCTCAAGTGCTTCAGACTGTATCAGGAGCCGCGAGTCAAGCTGGTGGAAAGGTCATCCGTGTGTTGTCTGGTACTCCTCTCAAACCTGGCATGTCTATACTGCAGGGGGGAACGGTTTTAAACCAGGCGAGCCCAGGACAAGCTCAGATCAAGGTGGGTACTACAGGGGTACAGAGGGTGCTCCAGTCTCCAAATGGGCCAGTAAAACAGGTGCTGTTGACCTCTGTACCACAACAGTCACAGGGCCAAGCAGTTCAGGTTCAGATTCCAGCCCAAGCAACAATTGATCAAGGACAGAACCAAATACAAATCCAACCTCAGGGGCAAATCCAGGTCCAGCCCCAAGCCCAGGCAACTCAGATCCAAGTTCAGGGCCAAGTACAGCTACAGCCAGCCATGCAGGCCCAAACACCAGTAAGTGCTACAACTGGTATAAATAATAGGAGTTTTAGCTCCTACTGAAGTTGTTTTTTTTCCCTCAAGCTGTTATCCTAAATATCAAAATAATTGTTTTTGTTTTATTCATTTTAGGGTGGAGAAGCAAAACGTATTACACTGGTTCTTCAACAACCCTCACAGCCAGGCTCAGTATCAGGCCAAGCTGGTACCTTGCAGCAGCAGGTCACACAAATCCAGCAGATCCAGACTGGACAAGGACAGCAGCAACAGACCCCAACGAAGTTAGTGCTTGGTCAGCTGCCAGGAGGTAAACTGGTGCTCCAGGGAAGCCAGTTAGCAGCCCTGACCCAGGCCCGGGCTGCAGGTCAGGCTGGAGGACAGCCCAAAGTCCTCACGATTCAGCTACAAGTGCAGCAACAGCCCAACCAACAAGGAGGAGTTAAGGTGAGAAAGTAGTTCAGATTTTGTAATTACCCATTTGTAAAATCATTTTGGCTGTTTAGCTCCTATTTTTCCATATTTGTTTAATTGAGAAATCAGTCTGACCGGACTTGACCAGTCTTTTTCTTTTGCTCTCATAGTACCAGCTTGTCTCTGGAGCTGGAAACACAGGCAGCCCTCAGGTGTTGCAGATCTCACAGGGCCAAGGAGGACAGAGAGTTGCAATACCCCTCAAAATGCTCCTACAACCACAGGTGGACCTTCCCATATATACAAATAGTTGCTAATTGTGTGCTTTATAAAGTATCTCCAACAGGTTTCTTTACTTTCCATGACCTCTTGTGCACAGACAAGCTCAACTTCCACAGCTGGTGGCACCGTTTCAGTGATGAAGGTAACCAATGCCTCGGCTGCCGGCCCTTCCGCGACAACCACCTCTTCCTCTCAGACCATCCGTATAACCAAGGCCCCCCAAGGTGAGTCTGCGTCTGTGCGGCGAGTGGAGGTCCTCTGCAAGCAGGAAAAAGCTAACCGCATTGTGGCTGAAGCTATAGCACGAGCCAAAGCGCGGGGTGAAAAGAACCTGCCCAGAGTCCTAAACCAGGACGAGCTTCCAAACACACAGAGTTCCCCAGAATCAGGGGGCACTTTAACCGTGGTGTCGGCTGCCAAGAAAAAGTCCAGTGGTGGTGGCGGAAGCAAGAAGAAAAGTTCCGTGTCTGGGGGCCTGACCCCCAAAATGACAGGAGGGGTGAATAAAAACAGTAAAGTGAAGGCACCAGGTGGAACCACTGGAGTGGCTGGATGTGCAGTGATAACTGGCAACAAGAGCAAGTGCAAGACCAAGCCGAAGTAAGTCCGAGACTTCCCTCAGCTCCTTTATGGTTGGAAATATGGCCTCCGATAATTTGCTGCCCTTCGTTAGCCCAATATTTATTCTGGCTTTGTCTTTCTCTTCAACACCTGCAGCACTATTACTCTTGTGGGAGCGAAGAAAAGAAAGAGGAACGCGTCATCAGACCACTCGGACGGGGAGATCAGCCCTGCTTCACCTGTTGCGCTGGAGGATGACTTAATTATGGTACAGACACACACCCACATCGGCTAAATGTGATCATTGCACTTTCACCCAAGTCAACCGCGGGCATAGTAATTGTGCTCTACCTGTGTTTTTTCTAGAAGAGACGTTCTAATCGTGTCGTGAAGAGGAAGAAGTACACCGAGGACCTGGACATTAAGATAACAGATGATGAGGACGAGCAGGAAGATGTCGACATTATAACGACCTCGGCAGCCGTAGCTTCCATCAGTGGAGGAACGGCTGCCCAGCTCAAACAGGAACTGGAGCTGGACGTTGACGGCCATCCCAGCATGCAGTTCTTTGTGGTGAGTGCCGCCCCTTATTTTTTCTTGCAGGTCTTTAATATGGTGGGCTGGGCTGAGAGTGAAAAGGGAAATGAATACATTCAAGTTTGTTCATTTGATTAGACTGTGCCAGACAGATATGTAAATACAACCTTGAGAGTGTTGCTTGTTCACACAGGAAAACCCAAGTGAAGAAGATGCTGCCATTGTGGACAAAATTCTGTCTATGAGGGTAACCAAAAAGGAAGTACGTACATATTTGGCTTTCTCTACTGTTTATCTATCTTTAGAGTTCTGAGAACTGTTAAAACGCATTTAAATTAACGGAAAACCTTGTTTGACTCTCAAAGGTATCCCCAGGCCAGTACGCCAACAGCGAGGAGTTCTTTGTAAAATACAAAAACTAGTAAGTTTCATTGATGTTGGTCGTAAAAAAGCGTGAATCACCAAATTCTCAATGAGTTTTCCAGACATTTCTGAGACATGACTAGGTGATTAAAGCTGAAATAATGATGATGGTGTATGCTGGTAGTTGAGCGCAACGTTTTTCAAATGGCACCGGTCCAAATCAAAGGATCAAGGTAATTCAATTTCACTCTTTTTGCAGTTCCTATTTACACTGTGAGTGGGCCAGTTTGGAGCAGTTGGAGAGGGATAAGCGGATCCATCAAAAGATCAAGAGGTTCAAGACCAAACATGCACAGATGAGCCGCCTCTTCCAGGAGGTGAGAGGAAACCACGTGTGGTCCGGCTGATGTGGTCCGGCTTCTTTAACCGGAGTCTTTGGTCTCTGATCGTGTGGTTCGTTGCAGGAAGAGGAGCCTTTTAATCCAGACTATGTCGAGGTGGATCGGATCCTGGACGTTTCTCACAGTGTGGACAAGGACAACGGCGAGGTGGGAAGAAACTGACATTTGTTTTTGACTGGACAAGAGACTGTTTTTTTTAGTAAATTTACACTAATTAATTTTTATTCCCCCCCCCCCCCCTTCAGAACGTTATCTACTACTTAGTGAAGTGGTGCTCCCTGCCTTATGAAGATGCAACGTGGGAACTGAATGAGGATGTGGATGAGGGCAAGGTTGAAGAGTTCAGAAAAATCCAGAACAGGCAACCTCGACTGAAGAGGACGGTAGGCAATAGGGGTGTTTTTAACTGAGGGCATTTTTATGCACCTTCAGTATTTTCCATATAAATAACACCAGGAATGCACTTTGTTCTTCACGTTCCTTCCATAGAAAAGAAATATGACACTCGATGCTGCAGAATCGACTTTGATATTGTTGCATGTTTGAATTCCTTTACTCTCTTCCAGCCAAGACCATCTCCCAGTTCATGGAAGAAGCTGGAGGAGTCTCGAGAATACAAGAACGGCAACACTCTCAGAGAGTACCAGCTGGAGGGAGTCAACTGGCTGTTGTTCAACTGGTACAACAGGTAACTATTATCAAACCTGGAGTCAATATTGTATGTATCGTTTCCTGTATATTGACTCATTAGCTCATTTCTTGTTTGCTTATTAGGCAGAACTGTATCCTGGCAGACGAGATGGGTCTGGGGAAGACCATCCAGTCCATCACGCTGCTCTCTGAGATATACGCTGCTAACATCCAAGGCCCATTCCTTGTTATCGCTCCCCTTTCCACCATCACGAACTGGGAGAGGGAGTTCGCCACCTGGACCAACATGAATGCTATCGTCTACCACGGCAGCTTGGCCAGCCGACAGATGATCCAGCAGTACGAGATGTACTGCAAGGATGAAAAGGTGGGCTGCTGATCGATGATGATGACCTTGACAGTAATTGGCCCATATAATGACGATTATCCCTTTCTCTGCAGGATCACTTGATCCCCGGGGCTTACAAGTTCGACGCACTGATCACAACCTTTGAGATGATTTTGTCTGACTGCCCAGAGCTGAGGGAGATCTCCTGGCGCTGCGTTATCATTGACGAAGCCCATCGCCTTAAGAATCGTAACTGCAAGCTTTTGGACAGTTTGAAGATGATGGACCAGGTCAGCCAACTGGAATTTCAATAATTGAAATCTTTTTTTTTTTCTTAAAGAATGTCCAGTAAGGAACTAGAGGCATTTTCATATTTAATTTGGGGATTTTAGACACTCGTTTGATGTTTTCACCATCAGTGTTTTTTCCTTTCCCCCACTGGTCCAGCCTGTGCTCCCCCTGCAACTCCCCTGATCTCTACCCATTTCTACTGTTTTGTGTTATATCTCACAGGAACACAAGGTGTTGTTGACCGGGACTCCTCTTCAGAACACTGTGGAGGAACTCTTCAGTCTGCTCCATTTCCTGGAGCCAGCTCAGTTTCCTTCAGAGATTGAATTCCTCAGAGAATTTGGAGACCTCAAGACAGAAGAGCAGGTATGAAATAAAAACAAAAAGAAACATATATGTAGGACCTGGATCCAGAAATCTTTTGGATTTGTTATCATTGCTTGGCAATAATCAATAGTCTCCAAGGGCTTTCCCAGTACATTTTGGTTATATATGTTTATACATATTTTTCTCACTTGTACGTCTGAGTCAGGAGAAATTGAATTCTGAACATTATTTTTGTTTCTGTAGGTCCAGAAGTTGCAATCTATCCTGAAACCAATGATGTTACGGAGGCTCAAAGAAGACGTTGAGAAGAACTTGGCTCCTAAACAGGAGACCATCATTGAGGTTTGTGTCAGCGGTGCACATTTATTGTCAAAGTATGTTTTGGTGTTGGTACATCTGGACAAAAATGTTTAACCCCCTAAATATTTGACTGTTTACTCAGGTTGAGCTGACAGATATCCAGAAGAAGTACTACCGGGCCATTCTGGAGAGAAATTTCAGCTTTCTCAGCTTGGGGGCAAATAGTAATAGTAATGTGCCCAACCTGCTCAACACAATGATGGAGCTACGGAAGTGCTGCAACCACCCCTACCTCATCAATGGTATGAGATCAGCCTAGTCATAGACTTGTACAAAGGGAAGATGGTGATTTGTAAAGCATCCTCTGGAAACCCAGCATCAATCTGTTCTCCGAATGTCCAGGTGCTGAGGAGAAAATAGTAGCAGAGCTGCGGGAAGTTTATGACCCATTGGCTCCAGACTTCCATTTGCAAGCCTTGATTAGGTCCGCGGGTAAGCTGGTGCTGCTGGACAAGCTGCTACCTCGCCTCAAGGCTGGTGGCCACAAAGTGCTCATCTTCTCCCAAATGGTTCGCTGCTTAGACATACTGGAGGACTACCTCATCAACAAGAGGTGAGAAAGCCAGATAGATACAAATGACTTGTCACGGTACAAAGACGTGTATCTAAGATGTGGTTTATTCCCTTTTCAGATACCTTTATGAGAGAATTGATGGCAGAGTTCGTGGGAATTTACGCCAAGCTGCCATCGATCGCTTCAGCAAACCCGATTCAGACCGCTTTGTCTTCCTGCTGTGTACCCGAGCTGGTGGCCTGGGTATTAACCTCACTGCTGCTGATACTTGTGTTATCTTTGACTCTGACTGGAACCCTCAGAATGACTTGCAGGTACAGTCTAATGATGCTCTGTATAGCTTTAGGATGCTTTTGGGTGTATTTTTGCTTTTGCTTTTTAAAGCTGTTTATATCCGAGACTTATTAATAACATGTACATTTAAATTCTTCTACCAGGCTCAAGCACGGTGTCATCGTATTGGCCAGTCCAAGGCTGTAAAGGTGTACCGTCTGATCACTCGGAACTCTTACGAGAGGGAGATGCTGGACAAGGCCAGTCTGAAACTTGGCCTGGACCGAGCGGTACTGCAGAGCATGAGTGGCAACAAAGAAAGCAATGTGAACGGGGTACGAACCTGTGACCTGATACTATCAGGCACTGCCCTTTCACTCCATATTTATCCTGTTTATTGTAAAACATGTATCAATTTCTTCATCCTCTGTAACAGATCCAGCAGTTCTCCAAGAAAGAGATTGAGGATCTGCTGAGGAAGGGTGCCTACGCCGCCATCATGGATGAGAACGACGAAGGCAGCCGCTTCTGTGAGGAGGACATCGATCAGATCCTTCAGCGAAGAGCCACCACCATCACCATTGAGAGCGAGGGCAAAGGCTCCACCTTCTCCAAGGCCAGCTTCGTGGCCTCCGAGAATCGCACCGACATCGCCCTAGACGATCCAGAATTCTGGGAAAAGTGGGCCAAGAAAGCTGACATAGATGTGGACTCGATGAATAGAAAGGTATGTGGATTTTAAACCTTACGTCTTCCACACGCGTGTGCCTCTCTGATAATTAGAGTAAAATGTGGTTTACTCCCCCCACAGAACACCCTCGTTATTGACACTCCCAGAGTACGCAAGCAAACTCGACAGTACTCCAGTTTACGAGGTGAAGGCGGAGAGCTGTCTGACCTGGACAGCGATGATGAGTATCCGCCTGCCAATTCCAGACAGTCGCGGGCCTCGCGACGCGCCGACCGCCACAGCGGTGGAGGTTACGGTCGGACCGACTGTTTCAGGGTCGAGAAGCACCTGCTCGTCTATGGGTGACTGCAGTTTTTGATGCATTTGGAGTTGGATCCACTCTTGGCTCTTGTTTTCAATCATTTCTAATTTTTTTTCTCCACAGCTGGGGGCGATGGAGGGACATCCTGTCCCATGCCCGATGTAAGCGCCGGCTGAGCGAACGTGACGTGGAGACGATCTGCCGAGTCATCTTGGTCTTTTGCCTCCTTCACTATCGTGGAGACGAGAACATCAAGAGTTTCATCTGGGAGCTCATCACACCCCCTGAGAACGGCCGTGAACCCCAAACTCTGCTCAACCACTCTGGTAGGAGTCGTTATGCGATGATTTTATGTATCCTTAAACTCCCTTCCATGTTTTTGTCGTGACTTTTTTTAAATTATTTGATTTGCCTCCCACTCCAGGCTTGTCTATTCCTGTTCCAAGAGGCCGAAAAGGAAAAAGGGTCAAAGCCCAGAGCACATTTGACGTGCAGAAGGTGGAGTGGATCCGCAAGTACAACCCTGACACTCTGCTTCTGGATGACAGCTACCGAAAACACCTCAAGCACCAGTGCAACAAGTCAGAGAACTACTTGTTACATACATGTTAGCGACATGTATGTAAAGTAATACATGTGAAAGCTTCTCCCTCTCTTTGACTGCAGAGTGTTGCTGAGGGTGCGCATGCTTTACTACCTGAAGCAGGAGGTGATTGGCGAGCACTCTGACTCTATCCTGAAGGGTGCTGACATCAGGTATCTATCATTGTTTTCTCTCCAGTGACCCAAGAGAGCACTCAGCCTAACCTGGCCACTGAACTACTGCGAGCTTTTCCGCTCATTTTGCCATGCAATCATCTTTTCAGGGACGTCGATATCTGGATGCCTGACATGGAACAGCAAGAGGTGCCTGCAGGGTGGTGGGATGGTGAAGCAGACCGCTCGCTCCTGGCTGGGGTTTTCAAACATGGTATTTTCTATTTCAACCTCAGTGGAGTGGGTGTCTCCAGGTCATTTTCCTGTTTGAGTTGTTTAAAATGGTCTAACTTATCTGTCACCAGGTTATGAGATGTACACCACCATGCGTGCTGATGGCTGCCTCTGCTTCCTGGAGAGAGTGGGTCGACCAGATGACAAGGCCATCGATGCAGAGCAGCACACTGGTGACGCAGAGCTGGGAGACGAGTGAGTTATTCCATTAAGAGAACTATAGCAGCTGTAGTGCTTCCCATGTTTATAATGTCACGGCGTGCTTAAACTGAAATAAACATTGTTGAATTTTGAGGCCTTTTTATGTGCTTGATGATGGTTTGTTTGTATTTTGCAGTGCTGAGTATGATAAATACTCAGAGGACCCAGAGTTTAAACCTGCAACAAGACACTCCAAAGACATTTTTGAGGAGGTAAGAATCCGAGCTTTTGTATTGGAATTACTGTCTTCTCTTTTAATTGGTAAAAACTGGAGCGAGTGCGTTCAGAACTAAGCGATACGGTCTTTCGCCTGCAGTCGGACTCCATGAACGTGGAAGAAGAGATTTCTGTGGAAGATAAGGTCAAACAGCCGGTCACAGAAAGCGCGTCCAGTCAAGGCGGCGTGTGCGAGTGGCCCTCCAGCTCATCCCTCACAGCTCGGTTAAGGCGGCTGATCACCGCTTACCAGCGGAGTTACAGGCAGGAGCAGCTGAAGATTGAGGCGGAGGCGAAGGGCGACCGCAGGCGCCGGAGGTGCGAACAGGCCAGCAAGCTGAAGGAGATTGCGCGTCAAGAGCGGCAGCAAAGGTAAGTGGAGCGACGGCAAGATTGGGCGTGTTCATCGAAAGCGAACTTGTTGGGTCGCTGCACAAGTCGGTTTGAGTTGTTATAACTCGCTGCATCCTGATTTGTTCTTAGGTGGACGCGTAGAGAAGAATGCGACTTTTACCGCGTGGTGTCCACTTTTGGCGTGGAAGCAATAAAAAAGGAGCCGGACACGCTTGAGGGTGGCCAACCAGAGTTTGATTGGAATCGCTTCCGGACCTTCGCCCGTCTGGATAAGAAGACCGATGAAAGCCTGAGTCGATATTTCCGCTCTTTTGTTGCCATGTGCCGGAGAGTTTGCCACCTGCGACCCGGCCGGGAAGGTACGACCGTCAGAACCTCTCGGACCGTTATTGTTGTGGGTGGTTTTCAGACGGCCAGTCAAAGTGTCGTTTCTTCTGGCCGTTCAGAATTCTGATCAATAGTGTGAAGAATTTTGATTTTCTTCCTTCCAGATCCATCAGAACTTTCACAGACGGTGGCCCCGATTACGGAGGAGCGTGCTTCGCGGACCCTTTACCGCATTAGCCTCCTGCGTCGCCTCCGCGAGCGAGTTCTGCCCCACCCGTCCCTCGAGGAGCGTCTGCTCTTGGCTCCTCACAGCTCGGAGCTTCCGACGTGGTGGAAGCAACCCGATCACGATCGGCAGCTGATGCTGGGCGCTTCCCTGCACGGCGTCAGCCGAACCGAGCTTTCCATCTTCTCAGACCCGCAGTTTAGCTTCAGCCAGGCTCGGGATGAATTCATCCAGAATCAGCAGGCCCCGCCGCCTCCGCCTCCCGCCGTGACCCTCGTCCAGCCGAAGAGCGAGGCCATTCCTAGCATGAACGTGGAGGGAGTCGAAGAGGATTCACCGTTGCTTGCAGGTCCTCAGGCCTTGGCCGAGCTGCCAAATGCGCCTTTGATCCACCGGGATGGCAAAGCCGAACAGGAATGGAGCATGAAGAGGAGCAAAGTGAGGGTAGACAAAACCGGCGAAGGAGCAAAGATCGAAGGAGGTTCTGATTCCGACTCCGAGTCTGGCTCCTCCTCATCTGGGCGATCGGGCAGCTCTGATGAAAGCGGAGACAGCGAAGAGGAGGCAGAAAGAGGTAAGTGGATGGTTGCAGATAAACATTTCTGAACCCTGGATATGTGAATTCCACAAATTCGTGTTTTTTGTCTCATGGATGTAGATAACGGCTTAATCCCCATGATGCCGTCTCAGGACGGGATTCCTCCCCCTGATCCTTTAAGACTGGATTGGCCCAAGGTAATTCAGAACATTTGACTTGTTGTGTGTCTAATATTTTTCATTTTTGACACATTTTGCCAAAGAATTCCCCTTAAGTGTAACCGACTGACTCGTGGGGGGCCGGGCTCTTTACCTCAGGACCGGGTGCTAATCAACCGCCTGGACAGCTTGTGCACGTTGGTGGTGAGCGGTCAGTGGCCCTCGGGGCGTCGCTACGTGTCCGAGGCTCAGCTCAATCCCAGCTCCGAGTTCACAGGAGACGAGATGGCCTACGCTCGGATGATCCGTAAACCCATGGGCATGCCCGGAGGCCCTGGAGGCGACGGAGAGGACGGAGAGTTCACTGTGAAACTCCTGAAGGTGGGATTGTCGCTCGCGCTCCAAGGTGCATCTGAGGGGTTTAGTCTGCGGGTAAAATGGAAATTTCTGCTGCCTTGACAGGAGGAAGGGCTGAAGCTCACCTTCTCCAAACAGGCATTGATGCCTAATGGGTCCTCAGGAGAAAGCAGTCGCAAGAAGCACAAGGATCAGGAGGTGCGTGTTCGGGTTTGTCTCGGGTAAAAATTCAGAACAAAGCTTCCAACTTATCCAACTTATTCCCAACTTATGTTATCTCAGTTATCTTATTCTGATGGAGTCCACGACCCACTGGAGCGCACCCCACGCCGCAGAGACCCTCCCACCTGGCTGAAAGAGAACCCGGATTATGAGGTGGAAGGTGACATGCTGGAGGTGCGTTCAACTCTTTCATGGTTCCTGAATGCTCAGCAAACAAAGTTTACTGTCCCGTTCAAAACGTCTTTCCTTCCTCAGCTTCTTGTGAACAGGAGCAAGCGGAAGAGGAGGAGGAGGGCAGATAAAGCCCTCACCGGCACAGAGAAGGTCAAGGTCATTAACATGAGGACAGGGAAGAAGGTGAAGCGCAGTAAATATCTTTCATGCTAATCTGATCAGTTTGAATGAGCTGCGTTTGACCGACGGAAGCGTTTTTCTGCCTCTCAGGTCGGAGCTGCTTTTTCTCCGATGCTGCAAGACCTGAGGGAATATCTGGAAGAGAATCCGGATAATGCTGTCTCGCCCGACTGGGCTGAGGCCGTGCGGAACTCGGTACGCACAGAACGTCGTCTAGAAAATCAGATTTTGAGATTTTAATGCGGGAAAAGGGTCTCAACAGAATTTAACATTTCCTTACAGGGCTTCCTGCCCGAGACCTTCTTCCACCGCCTCCTTACCGAGCACTCGGAAATGCCGAAGAAAAGCAAGCGCCGCCGCCACCACCACCATCACCACCACCACCACCACACTCCGGAACCCATCCCCGAAGACCCGAGCCTGGACGGGGTGGAGGAGGAGACTCTGGTCTCGGACGGAGCCTACATGATGGACGAGGAGGACCTGGAGACCTCCCATCACTTCCTCACCGGTCCAGACTTTGACGTTAAAATGGAGGGCGGTGACAGCCTTTCCCAAGGCGACTACGACAGCTCGGATCAAGAAGCTCTGTTGGAAGATGTCATCCTGGCGCCGAAGGACTCTGACTCTTCATCCAGCTCGGAGGATTGACTGAACCCCACACTTTAAACACATTTGACTGTCCTCTCAACAACCAATCATGTTATTCTTCATTTATTTGACCATAATCTGTATCAAATTATGGATGAATGTTTTCGTTGCGACTTTTATTCATTTGTTTTATATAGGGATATTTTTCCATGAACGGAGCTGGTTTGCACCCATGTTTTCATTTTCCTTCTGCGTTCCATCTGTGTGTCCTACATCCTTCTCTTACCTCTGACAAATTGGCATAAAGCTGCGCTTTCTCACTTCATCACTTGTCATTTCCTCTTGTCCCTCCTTTCGCCGTTCCTCCCATTACATTCCGGAAAAGACCAAAAGGGGACTTCTGCTGTACAGATAACATTTTCTTATCCGAGAACCTCAGTGCTGGACCTCTAAGGCTACACTAAACTGGATGTGTACCGAGCGGAGCCTGGATCCAGTTCATGAAATACCTTGATCTTTGGTTATATCGTCTCTGTCCACATGAGTCTGAACTATAGAGGATCCAGTGTTTGGATGTACTGTTATTGTTTTCACTCTTCGGGGCGGGATGGGGCTGAGCGGGAGGGAAAGGGAAAATGGTGTATTCGTTACTGAAGCAGTACTAGGAGGATGGGTGTGTTGTACAATGTAGAGCTGGTAAATTGTGTTCTTTGCGATGATGGCGATGAGTTATTCTTGTTTTATGATCTGGCTGTCTGTGAAATGAATAACAGCAATCTACAGTCTAAAGGAGTTTTCTGTGTATTATTGTGTTGGGTTTTTTTTTTTTTTAAACCATGCAGAAGCAATAAGGAGGTTTACTGTTTGTATACAAGATTGTTTATGTCCATTTCTTTTCAAGAACTTAAATTAAAACTGGTAATATTGCATAGGATCCTAAATCCAGAGGCCTGGGAGTAATGTTCATATATTAAACGACTGAGACCTGTAAAGACATTTTAAAGTGCTTTGGATAATTGAAAAGGAAACCTTGATCCAAGCTGGGGAAATAGATAGCTGTAATTATAAGTTATATAAGTTCTCGTCATTCCCCTGATTAACATTTACGTGGAGGTCTTAAGCTTTGCCACCTGGCATTTTAACGAAAGAAACAGCTTTTACCTCCACTTCCTGTTCGGGAATTTATTTATTTATTTCATGGCAATGAGGAGCTGTCGTTTGATTGGCCGGATCACATGGCCCCCGGAATGTGTGATACTATCCTAAAGAAGGTGAATGACTGTCCACTGTTAACGGTCAGATTCATTCAGCAAACACTGGTTCTGAAGAGGCCGTGTTTCAGTCAAGGGAGCGGGTCAAGGTGAGCATTGTCTCTCACTCCATTGTTGGACCGGTTGCTGAACCCGGGGTTTGGGCTAGATGATATAAACCATTTCACGTTAGGTCAGAACACCCACATATCACAAAGGAATTTTTTTTTTTGAGTAAATCTTTGAAACAAGCATCATGTGTCGCAATCTAAAGCACTGAGGAACAGGGATGTTTTGCAGGACACCTGTGACAAACTGGAGACCCCGCTCCAGAATGGAGAGGAGAGCTACACACACCCTGAAGAACCATTGGAATGTGGACTGGATCCTGTAGAGACCGTCTCAGGTGAAGAAACTCATGGGGGCATTTTCAAAGTACGTTGAAACTACGAATGAAATGTACTGTAACCACCTTGATGTCATTCCTCAGATGCAGGAACATCTGGATTTGAGGGGAAAGCTGACATAGGTCTTTGACCTCCTGAAACTGAAGCTGCGAGATGACCCCACCTTGAAAGCCCCCTGGCACCATTCATCTCCAGCTTCGGCCCGCTCCCTGAGGTCAGCTCTATCTACTTTTAGTCATGGCCCAACAGTCAACAGTTGTGGAACCGCCATGCAACGACCCTACTGGGAGTCCGCCGAAAGGTGAATAAGAGAGGAAGATGCACGATGCATGAGTCCAACATAGATTTATTTGGCCTCCAGGGCACCATGACTCTGTCCTTTGTTGTGACTGACTGAGTGGGAATGGCCATAATCCTAGCTGGAAGGGATCATAATTCATTTGAATCTACTCATTCAGATGATAGGATAAAGATCGTCAGGTTTTAGGACTGGCTGCACCCTCCAATCACAAACACCTTGATTGACCAATCAGACGACAGCTCTCCTTGGAGCTACGAAAAATACTTTGCTTCCGGTTTTCGGATTCCTCCTTACTATGGCGACGCCCAAACCCCGCCCCCTCACTTTCTGACCCGCCTCCCTCGGGCTCTGATCGTCTCAGTGTTTTGCACCTTGAAGAGCTGGAATCTGCAAGTTGAGCTGAGTCTTGTTTATTATCATTATTATTGGCAAATCTATACAGAAAAAGTACAAAAATCTTAAGGACAAAATGCAGTTATTATTTAATATTTAGCTTATAATTTATAAGATTAGTCTTGACTGGCTAGCATCTATATATTTTAAAGATCACCTCTTTTACCTTATTTGTCAAATAATTTCTATATAGATATATTTCTATATCATTATATAAGTATTCCAATGGAAGACTGCAGGAAGTTTGGAAACAATATCTCTGAATAATATGTCTAATACAATGATTATTGGCTTCATCACATCCCCAATCAACCTTGAAAAAATACAGTTCATAGCTTTAGGGCAACAATAACCTTCTAGCACCATCTGGACTTTCATCAAACATAATTGAATATTCTCTGACATTAACAGTAAAACCACAAACTGAAAGAAAATCTTCAAAAGTAAATAACCAACCAGTCATTCAGTAGTTAACTAACCAGTACGAAATTATTATCAAATCACTCTTCATACACAGAAACTTGTTTTGGAATTTAACATCCCGATTGTTCCAATTTAAATATTTGTGGGGAGAGAAATTATGTGTACATCACTGACCAGGAACAACAGGAGGTGGCTGTGAGTCATTTAGAAATAATGTTACATTTTATCCCTCCTACTGAGGTAAACACATTAATAAAGCTCCATACATTTCAGGTGAAGTGTAAAGCAAGTAGGCTACTTTTGTGCATATGTTTTGAAACATCAAGAGCCATAACTGCATATAAAAGTCCGGTGAGGCCTTCAGCTTCAGCTGCGAAACATCTCCCTAGCTTTGACCTTTTCAGTCAAAAGTCCAATATAAGTACCATGATGCTTGACGGGGATCCCTGAGTATCACAACAGAAGTTGAGCTAAGTTGCAGCCCCGCAGAATCATGAGGGGACGTCACCACAAGAGAGCACTGATCCACCTGTGCATAGGTTTAGAGACTACTGTATACATTAAAGTATCCAAAATATACACACTTGTGGTTCATCCTCTCAGGGCGGGATGGGAGGTGAGGGGTACGTGTCTTAATGACTCTTTCCTGAGGAACTGTTCTGCACACAGAAGGAAAGGTTGAGCGGTGCCGCGGAGTTTTCTCCGCTTTGCTTGCAGTACCCGTGCTCCTTCCTTGAGCTCTTGGGGCGTATGGCAGCTCCAGTGGTTCTCCTCCCACCTAAGTCCACCTTCCTCCGTGCCAGTGCTGTTGTTCGGACACCTATGGCAGCGCCGGTCTGGAGAAAGCCCCTCGATGTGGCCGTGTGCCGTTTGCCGAATGAAAACAGGGAAGACTGCAGCGCGCTGTCAGTTTTGAGCTCGTCAAAAGTATCGACAAAAGCGTTGACAGGAGCAGTGAAGGAGTTATCCGTGTCCAACTTCCTCTTCAGGCTGTCCACAAAGTGCTCCAGCCGCCTCTTCGGGCACTCTGTCGACGCGTCTGCAATTGGTGACATCAGTGTGAGTGTGAAACGAATACATCTGGGAGGTTTTAAAAGGTGACAAGCTACGAGGAGCTTCTGAAGCATCCTGGCCGTGGTTGCCCGTGGTGACGTGGATAGTTGTTATCAGACAGCTTTTCCTGTCTTTTGCCCTGTATCTGCTGTATAAACATGGCCTGTTGCGCCATCATTGTGCTGCCAAGTGCTGACATCTTAGTTAAAATGTTGTATCATGTAACTGTTATTTTGATGCTAGTTTTACCTGAAATGGTCTTTGGAGACGTCCCAGCACGGTGACCATTATTATCGTCGTCAGCAACCTCGTGTTCGTTTTGTTCTTATAGTTGAGAAAAAGACAAAAGAAACATGACTGATTTCTGGACCTTACCTGTGAACAATGCTTGAATAATTGACATGAACAGATGTTTGGCTTGGATACTTACCTACCACAGGCCCTTGAAGGTCTGAACCTTCACACCATTTCTCTGGTGTTGGACCACCTGTGTTGTACACAGACATTAGATATGAGGACACACTTCTCAGGGGATTTGAGCATATGAACACTTGGTATCATCACCAGTTGCAACTGGGTCATGTAGAGTGCTGAGTAATTACCCAGTTTAGACTTGTGGCTATCTGATGCGCCCCTCACCATCCATAAACACACACACACACACACACACACACACAGCCAAGGGAGACAAATTAAATAAATCTAATCTTACCACAGGAAATCTCATAGAAGAGCCTCCTCAGCTCAGGTGTTCTGCTCGCCGGGCCCGCCTCCATGACATCAACGGCCCGCAAAACGGCCCTTTGATGTTTGCAGCTTGCACCTGACACGCCAACTGGACACGTGCAGCACCTCAGTACAGGGTTCACATTGTGCCACGTGGTACCGGATGAGATGGGCACAGCGGAGTTGCTGTCACCCTCCTGTTCTTGTAGAAGAAAAGAGGAATCGAGTCATTGCAGTTTGTACTCTGCGATGTACCACACACACACACACCACACACACACACACACACACACACACATACATTTGTCAAGCGTTCCTGTGTTGTGGTGGACACACCCCTCTTGCTGGGGGCTTGGCCGCAGACAATGAGGTGATTGTGATTATTCCTCCAGTTCACATAGAGGAGGTAGCCGTCCACCATGTGGCGATCTGTAGATCTATGACAGGCAAAAAAAAAGAGCATTAAATGATCTCTAGATCAACCGTAGGGAGGATAACAAGTACTGTACATTGTGGTAGAAAAGCATACACGAGGAGCTTCATATTGGGCTCATTTTTAAATTCACCTTGATCTTCTGTCCTCCATGCTTCTTTTGAGGACAAGGAAAAGAGTCGCACGACAGTTTGTGTTCTTTGGGCTCCTCTCAGCTCCATAGGTGTTGTGCTGACATCTGAAATCAGCCTGTACAAAGATCAATGAGCAATCAGCAGCTGTCACTAGGTCTGCTAATAATTCTCTGTGGCTTATGAGTCAAACGCTCCTCAGACCCTTATTACATTGCACCGTCTCGGACCTCTTTTGCCCTGTTGGCTAAGCTTCCAAGCTGTACTTACTCTGTAGGTATTGTACCTCCCTGACTCAGGGTAAGTCCTTGCCTTCCTCCAAGTTAAGGATGATGAAAGCTGAAAATCCTTCAGCCAATTTTCCACCTGTTCTCTCAAGGTGAGCTTGACTTTCAGCACCACTCGCTGCTCTTCTGCCTTAAACGCACAGACCAGGTGCTGGTAGCCAGGTGGCAAAGCTCTCTGTCACCCAGGTGAGAATGTGTAAATACAAAGGATTAAAACATTCATGGACAATGCTTTTTTAAAAAAAATGTATTCTTCTTCAAAGTGCTTAGTTGCACTTAAAATAGTTGCACCTAACCTCAAGCTCTTTCAGATCCTCCTCATCTCCCGCTGTATCGCAAACATGGCACCATTTAATACGGTCTGCCATACTAATAACTGCACAAAAACAGATGTTAGATGGGATTCATTTATTGTACAGGTATGGGCATAGCCTAATTTTACTTAAAGTAAAATACTGAGTCTTCAAACGCAATTATTTTCATTGATGTTGATGTTCAGTTGGTAAGACTCACGAATGTAGTTCAAAACTCCGAACGAGCATTTAGGAACAAGGTAATGAGATATATTGTTGTAGGAATGTCACAAACTTACAGGGCCGCAGAAGCTCCTCAAATCGAAACCGTGAATCTAAGGGGGGTTACGAAACCCGCCACCAATGAAAACTCGTTTGGACACGGCTATGAGGTGATAACCAATCAGGAGCCGAGAAAGGCGGGTCGGAAAGCGAGGAGGCGGGGACAGGGCGTCAACATAGTAGGATTCGCACTTTCGCTTCCGGTTCCCCTAACTGTCTCTGTTGATTGGCTACAAATAACTTTGCGAGCGTGACGTACGCCGGAAGTGGGGTAGTTGTGGGCGGGACTTGTCCTTGGGTAAAATATTGTTCCAAATCACAACATGGCGACAGCCTTTGAATAGAACAGCGATAGGTCTCCACTGAGCTTAGATGTACATTTTTTTGGGGGGAAAAAGCGTTATATTGTTACCCCCATAACTCTCAAATACTCTTCCCCACTACCCATTTCGGCTTTATATTTTCTCAATAGTGTTTAACCTAGCATCTCCGCGAGCCCAATGGTCTGCTAACATCCATTAGCCTCTGTTCACATTTAAGTAGCGGTCTAGAAATGACGTTCGCATTTAACAGAATTTAACATTCGTGTAAAAAAAACTGCTTGACATATTTTTCCCCAAAATGGATCTTAACTTTTATTCGGAACTGTCCGGTGGTTCCCCCTCAAACGTGGACTCGGAGTATTTGAACGGCCAAGCGTTCGGCGGCTACCCGGAGGAAAATAAGGTACCGTTAAACTTTCGGCGATCAATAAGTACACTAAACCAGCGTATAATGCTATCATGATAGCGGGCTCCTCGCTTACTAACAAGGTTCTCCAGTTTTCAGAGAGTAGCGACGGCTATCTCAACATCAGCGTCCCGGGCCACCATCCGTTCTTGTCCGCAGCGGTGAGTCGTTTCGGACCACAGCCGTGAAATGTCGTTTAACACCGATTTCCTGTGTTGCCGGGTACTTATTCAGTTTCTTCCCTGAACTTCTGACAGACATTCCACACCCCCAGTCTCGGGGACGAGGATTTTGAGATCCCACCCATCTCTCTTGATCCAGACCACACTCTGAACATCGGTGATACGCACTTTGAGCTGAGCGATGGCGCGGGTGGGGCCCCGGGCTCCCGGAGCCTCGGAAGCAATCTGGTGGTCCAGGCCAACGACCCTTCCTTTGCCTCCACCTTTGTAAACTGTGGTTCTCAAGGCCTGGAGCAGATCAACCTTGGGACAATGGGTCAAGCTGTAGGGGGAGCGCTAATGAGCTCTTCTGCATTGGTGAGTGTGGTGCCCTCATACAAAATCCCAATTAATGTTAATGTTGTTTATACCAACTGATTTCTTATTGTCTCCTGATCTCTACAGGAACTGGGGAATTCTGGGGGTTCACACTTCAGCAATTCTTCCCCCACAACAATTGATGTCCATCTTGGTGACATTGGTCAAGGGCTTTTGGAGAGCAGTCACCTGTCGACCATCAACCAATCCGAGCTGGTATTGGGACTTGGGACTGAAAACATTAGGCATCATTCAGGGGCCGCTGAGCAGCCTCTGTCTGCAACACCTTCACCTGCTAATTCCCTGCAGGATGAGGAGATGGATGACTTTAAGGTGGGCGTGGCTAGGGTGGATTGCACGCTTGCGTTGTCGCTGCCGTGCTCACTAACATTTCGCCTTTCATCTCTCCTTGCATGGTCCAGAGGAGCGTGCTGGTAGACTCGCCCATGTCACTGTCGTCTTCTGCTACACCTTTGTACATGTCCTCCCAGTCCGTTCCTATGTCGTCCACGACAACAGTAAAGAGAGGCGGGGCCAAGCAGTCTGCACCGCTCTCTGTCCCTGGGGTAGTGGGCAACAAGAAGGGGAGGAAGAAGAAAGACCCCAATGAACCACAGAAGCCTGTTTCAGCGTATGCCCTTTTCTTCAGGGACACCCAAGCAGCAATTAAAGGCCAGAACCCCAGTGCCTCCTTCGGGGAGGTGTCAAAGATTGTGGCATCTATGTGGGACAGCCTGGCTGAGGAACAGAAACAGGTATTTGTACCAATGTGTTGTGGATTGTTGGTTGATGGTTAATCCTTTTTCAGTTTCCCATCAGCATTCTTCGGTTTGTCTCGTCCAGGTTTATAAAAGAAAGACGGAAGCAGCCAAGAAAGAATATCTGAAAGCACTAGCAGCATATAAAGCTAATCAACTCTCACAGGTGAGGTCGTCATCTGAAGGAAAACCAGTCGGTTGGTGACAAGTTTTCTCCTTTTTAAAAAAAATCCATTTTCACCTCAGCCAATCACAGACGAGATGGAAGCTGCACCCTCATCGCCGACGCAGATGCCCAACTACACCCCTGCTCAACAAGCCCCCTGCCCTCCAACCATCCTGGAAGACAGCCCCATGACCAGTTCCTGTGGCTCCAGCATCATCCTAAACGTCCCAGAGATGAAAACCCATTTCTCCACGGGCACAGACAAAGCCACCGCCCCCGCCGCTGCCGCTCCCCCAGCCAAGATCACCAAGATCATCATCCCCAAACACGTGCTGCAGGCCGGGGCTCAGCTCGTGACCGTGTTGCCGGGAGGGGTCGGCACCTTTCAGCCCACGCTCCTCGTGTCCGGTGCCTCTCGTCAGCCGCCTCCATTGCAGCAGATGCAGAACGCGCCGCCTCCGCCGAGGCTGCAGCAGATGGCTCCGGCGCCGCCGCCGCTGCAGGCCAAGCCCCGCGAGGGAAGCGCTGTGCCCGTTCTCCCACTGTCCTTAATGGCTACTCCTCCGCCTCCCCTCCAGATAAAAATAGTGCCCGCTTCCATACAGGATAAAGACTCCCAGCCAATCATTGTGCCTGATACAGCTGTGTCGTCTGCCGCCAGCACATCTGCCCAGGCCGCCGCTCTTGTTTCTGGACAGGGGCTGATTTCTGCTGCCACATCTGGCCGTGGAGGAGAAGTGGCACATGTGCTGCCCTCAGAAGAGGTGAAAGTGGCGCGATCACACTTGTTAGTCTGTGGCTGCGACTTTGTTTTGACAGTCAGCGCAACAGGACCAGAAAGATATTCTCATGAAGTAATAGCGGGAGTACAGGTAGAACCCTGGAGTAATGCGACTCTCCTCTCATTCTTCAGGTGGAGATGGAGGTGAACGGCTCCAGCGACGCCACCCCTGTGATGAGCATATGCGTGAGAGAAGGCTGCAACAACCCGGCCATCGAGAGCAAAGAATGGGACAAAGAATACTGCAGCAACGAGTGTGTGGTCACACACTGTAGGTGGGTGATGGTTCACACGCGCCTCCTTTTCTCCCCCCCCGAGAAGATGCGAACGTTTCTGACTTTGTTCGTGTCTTTCAGAGACGTGTTCGAGGCGTGGTGCTCCATCAGGAACCAGACGATGGGAACGGTCAAATAAAAAAGCTGCAGTTCCCGGAGCAACGCGCTGAAAATGGGGATCGCAGAACTGGAATAGTGCAGTAAAAGTGGATTTAATTCTCTTTTTTTACAAATCATGAGAGGTGCTATTAAAGTAATTCTAATAGTATTTCTTTATTATAATTCAGTGCTGGTACATAGGACTATAGTGTTCCATTAGGGTCTAAAAGTGATGAGAAAAAAGATGAACGGCAGCTACGAGAAAGATCAGTGTAACTTATTCAAGTCGACTGAAACTGGGGGTTCCCTGAGAAATCGCCCATCACTTGCACGTGACCTGTCGGTGCTATTTAAATCTTGACTGACCGACGGAAACTAATGCTGCCGTCAGCATTCAACGATAATACAACCTTCATATTAAAAAGTAGGCAGAAAACAAGGTGAAATTCTTTGCTACAGGCCAGTTTACGCGTTCTGTCGGAATCGATTAGTTTGTGCATAGAGGAGAAAGCTTGTCTACTTTAACTCTGTACGGTGGCCTTGTAGGTTTTATACTGAACGATAATTTTGTAAACAAGTTCCAGACTTTTGTCTCAACAGTGTTCTTAATAAACCAGCAGAAATGCGCCCTTTGTCTTCTTTTTTTGGCTTTTAATAAGCAAGATTTGTTCTCCCAAAATGCCAGAGACCTGAAAAAGATGTTCACCAAGCATTCACAATGGAGGCGATGCTGGGGGGAGCCACCCGATAGAGCCCAAGACCCAGGCACACCGGCTGGGTCAGTTTAGCCTTGAATTCATGCAGCCGCGTTGCCGTGGAGCCCACCGAAGCGAACGTGATGTTCCCCTTCTCAAAATCAACCATCACTGCTATGCGGTTGCTCTGCAGCCTCGCAGAGACGACCGTCTTCTTCCCATCGTGGTAGGCGACCAGTTTGCCGCTGCCATTGTGCGTGAGGCTCCAGGAGTGTGGGTTGTTCCCGAAGGCGCTCCTGGAATTGCGCTCGTGTTTGATGTCCCTGAAGGAGACGGCGACGTCCCAGTATCCCTCAACCTCCACCTCCCACGTGTGGGCGCCGGTGCCAAAGCAGTGGGAGGAGAGGACCTGCGGGGCTTCCTCGAAGCGATTCGGTCTGCTGGGATACCTGATCCTGGTTCTCACTTTCTGTGCTGTGCGGAGGTCATCGGAGATTTTCACGTAATCATTGGCGGTGTCCAAGTCAAGCATGAGAACCTCTGTGGAGGTGGATAAGTAGAGCATTTTATGACAGACGTTATAAAACCGTCATTAACTTGGAATAACGCGGTTCGTCGTGTGACCACTAGAGGGAGCAAGGGTAGCGCTCTTCTCAATGATCTCGTTTAACTCGATTTAAAGTTAATTTTCACACCATGAACTATAAAATCTGCTTTTAATGGCGACAAATATTTAAACTTAACAGAGGATTTGAATTGTCACATCATGTCCTGCTCCATGTTACAGCCTCCGAATTGACTTTAAATATTCTCATTGCCGCCCAAAGTAAATTAAACTTTCCCTTCTAACCCACATTTTCAGGAAATCCTGCCATACCTTTATCTTTTGTCACTGGTGGAAAGTGGCTGTTTACTGGACGATCGACCAACTTTTCTGTGAAAGAGAGGTAAGAGTTGGGGACAAACGTTTCTCTGTGGGTTGAAATGACCTTTGCTGTTATTCCCCCCTCAGTCACCCTTTTCTTGCAGTACCTTTTCTATTCACCACTCAAAATGTAAAAGTTGTGTTACAATGGAGTTCTCCGAGTTCTGTAAAGTCTCAGTCAGCATTTTTGAACAATCACATGTTGCTGAATTCTCTCTTTTGGGCCTGTTTGCGGATCTGAAACCGTCTCACCTGCGATGGTGGAATACATGTGGTTGATATGATTCTGCTGATGCTGCTGTGCCTCCTTCAGCGCCTGGTTTTCCACAGAGTAATCATAGGCTGGTTGGGGAGGAAGAGGCATCAGCCGGTGCTCATAAAGGGGACGTTTCTGTTCTGCGTTCTGTTACCGTAAACGAGAACCATCAGCCACAGGACGAGCAGAAGGACGGTGGTGCTGTTGACAGGAGACTCGGGCGGGTACGCTTTCTCTTTGGCCGTCTCTCTCTGGAAATACACAACCGCCGCTTAAAAAGCACTGCAGAAGTCCGTTTCCACCCATGTCATGAGCCAGATCAGGATCAGACTTCTTTTTGATGGTCTTCACCCCTTAAAATAAGCTTCTTCTTTTTTTTTTTTAGATAACCTATGATCCCCTAAACCTCCCCTTTGCTCCTAATCTTAGGGGAGGTCAGTCCTCACCCTGGACGGGCCTCCGGATCCTGGAGGAAACCCCACAGAGAGGGGGAGAACCTACTGGACATAGAGATGCAACTGAACCTGGAACCTTCTTGCTATGGATTGCATACTTCTCTTCTCATGTCCTCTTGCAGTGTTTTGATTGACTGGTTGGATTCTCTCACTTGGTGCTTCATCATTTCAAGTCTCACGTCCACGTGTGTCAGGTGCTCCTGTGGAGAACACACACACACACACACACACACACACACACACACACACACACACATTTATGCTGACATTTACTCGCCACGAAACACAATAAATGCCACTCCTCACCAAATACCACACCACGTCACCAGTTCAAGGAAGTTCCAGACGGAACTTTCCAGCATGACGTAATGTTCAGGTGACAAAGTGAAAGCTTCAATTCACGCTCACACTGTCGAGGACCTGAAAATCACTGAAAATAACTTCTGAGATTCCAGGGTTGAGACCTCACCGACAGCTTGCTCTGGAGGAGCGCAGAGACCGCCTTGGTCAGGTTCTGCTGGTTGCTGTCCTGGACGCACAGGTGGCAGACGTAGCGCCTGGAGTTTTCACAGTAGTGCCTCGCCACCTCCTCCTTGTGCACGGGGCATTTCCTCTTCGAGATCTGCCTCAGGGGTTTCGCCAGTGGGTGATCGGCGAACGCCGGTCGCTCCAAGTGGTCCTTGACGTGCTCTCCACACAGGGAAACTTCACATTTCAAGCACGTCTTCACCGCCGGGTTCTGCTGGTCTGGGCAACAGTCGCAGCAGACGCGTCTGTCGGCTCCACCCTGATGCACATGGAATCATTAAACTTGGACTTATTTCTTACATTGTCAAATTGAAAAGAGGCCAACCTTCCTCCTCCTGATCTCCTGGTAGTCTTCCACAATAGTGGTCAGTGTGAAGCTCTTGCTGATCCCGATATATGGGCCGAAGTATTTCCTGCAGTTTGGGCAGCGGAAGGGAACATCCGTGCAGTGATCTCTCAGGTTTTCCAGGCAGCCCAGGCACATGCTGTGGCCGCAGGGCAGCTGCCGAGGGTCCTCGAAGATCTCCTGGCACACCGAACACGTCAGCGTCTCCTCCAGCTTGCTCTCCATCTCCATCTCCAGTGTTGGTCAGTTCATGAAAGGAAGCTCATTGAAGCCTCCAGGTCCCTCGACTACTGGAGACTCTTTGCTGAAAGCAAAAGTATTTTCAGCCCTTTTGAACTTCCTGGTCGGGGCGGAGCATTGCCTTTTGGAAAGATTATATTGGGTTGTGTTAAATGACTGACCTGGATCAAGTAAAACCAAAACCAACATATGTGCGATTATATAAAAATTGCCCAAGGACAAACCATCTGTTTTGGTGTCTAAATTTTATTTTAGTGTGGGGGAAAAAAAAAAAGATACAGGTGGTAACTGCTGTAGTGGTCAGTTTTAGACAGGTAGAAAAGGAACAGGCCTACGCCCGTTCAGGAACAATAAAATGAACAAAAAAACAAGAAATAAAAAAGGAATTTGGCTCATTCAGTGTAAAAAAAAAGACTGAAATCCCAGTGGAATCACAATATAAAAGCTCTTTGCTGTGTTTATTCCTTCGACCAATCAGTCTGTGATGTCTCGTTGGTCTTGGGGCGACCCGATGGCTGATGAAGCCTCCTTTGGCAGATCCAGTGTTTCGTCCTGAGGTAGAAAACTTGTCTTTCCCGCCACGGCTACAACCCGGCAATGGTCCTGAAGGAAGGAACCAAGACGGCGTGACAGCCGTGCTTCTCCAGGTTTCTCGCGATCCTGAACATCTTGCCGCAGGTGCTGCAGCTGTAGGGCTTCTCTCCAGTGTGGAAGCGCACATGCGCCTTCAGGTTTTCCCTCAGACGGAAGCTTTTGCCGCACTTGGGGCACATGTACGGCCTCTCGCCGGTGTGGAAGCGCCTGTGGCGCCGGAGGCTCTTCCTCAGAGCGAACGTCTTTGAGCACGCCGGACACGAGTACGGCTTCTCCCCGGAGTGGAAGCGCTGGTGCCGCCGCAGGATCTTCCTCCGCGTGAAGGTCTTGTGGCAGGTGCTGCAGACGTACCCCTCCCGGGTGTGGGCGACCACCTTCTTTAGCCTCCACGTGCCGTTTCCACAGGGGCTGAAGCAGCAGATGCGGTGGCCGGTGTGAAGACCTTGGTGGTGGCGCAGGTCTTTCAGCGGATGCAGACCGTTGCGGCTTTTAGAGTTCTGACCCCTCGCGTCGCCATCCTGAAACTTCCTCTCGGACTCGGGCACCGTCAGCATGTCCACCAGGTGGACCCTGCAGGGACGCGTCGACTGTTGCTCTGGAGAGGCCAGTTTCAGCTTCATGTGCAGGTCATTGTTCTCCTTTGGTGTGTGGACCCGTTCCCAAACCCCAACCTCGGCGGGTGTCGGGGAGCCATCAGAGGGGGACAGGCTGTAGGCGGAGCCCCCGGTGGTGCTGATGCAGGCCTGCTGGGCCTCAGCTTTGACGGGCTTCTCCGAAACATCAGGCTTTGCTGGCGGAGGCTCTGGCCCGAGGTTCAAGGGACAAACAAACTTGACTTTCTGTGGAGAAATAGCGTCGAGTCTATCCAGTAGGACTATTAGAGGCTTGCTCTTAGCCAGAGAACTTTGTGCAGATCCATTTTGTAAGGTCTCATCCCACGCACCTTAAGAGAAGAGAGGGAGAAGTTCCAATATAGCGGTGCCAGAACATCACAGCGCCCCCCAGTGGCGAGCCGCCATATAACCGCCTCCTCCGTGAAATGTAAAACATTTAAACAATATTTTGGCCCCATGTTTGAGCGTCGTCCTTACCGTCCAAAACAGACTCTGTTCCTGCTTTTCCATCAGCTGGACAGTCTGCTTCACACAAACGCGACTGCCCCACATCTGCAGTCTGCACCACAATCTGACGAGAGGAAGAAAACGTAGCAAAGTGCAAAGCGACACGTTGTTGCCCAGCAGTCAAATCTGCCACTCTTGCGCCGCCTCCCCGTAAATTCACACCGACCTGTTGCTTCCGAGCCGGACCGACTTGGCTGCGATGCGCTGCCGCCCCCTGCTGCTGCTCCCTGCGGTCCTTCAAACCATCCTCGTCTAACGGGGGGACCAGGACACCTGCGGGAAGTGGGGGGAGGATTTAGATGGTCACGCATTCCTCAACTCTTCTCTGGAACGAATGCAAACGAACCAACGCTCGTGCAAGAAGGCAAACGTGACAGCGCAGGAGGGTGTTGGACACGAAAAAAATCCAGCATGCCCGAATCTGTCCCCGCACAACTCGGGAGGAAAACAGGAAGTGCCAACATACCGTTAGTGTCTTGCGGGTCCACTTGGACCCCGACGCTGCGTTTTGTGCCTTCAGTCGACAAACTGTTGGTGACCTCGAAGGTTTCCTCCCCGTCCGCGCACCGGGTCCCGTCCGGACCGCGCGCAGTCGCTCGGAACCTTCCCTCGAACAGTTTGATCAACTCGACCGTGGCCGCTTTGACCAGCGACCCCAGAACCGCCTCCACTTGCGCTTGCAGGTTTACGACGTCCGCCGACATTTTTTGGCTGCTTTCGCGTCTGCCCGCGTTTGTTTGAACCGGTAGATAAATCGTGGCGGAATATTAGCAAATCGATTTATTTACCATTTGCAGCCACATGGTTTGCAAAAGAAGAAAGGGGGCGTGTACTAGCGCTGCGCATGCGCACAACTCCCAATGGTTTATAAATGACGTCTCATGTGGGGGCGTGGCTAAACTCACCGACATTTGGAGGAATCACTTTAAACGTTCTTTACTCAAATTAATAACTCACTTTATTAACAAAGACGCACGGAGGCTTTGCCCTGTTCCTGTCCAAGCTGTCATTTATTTAAGACTTTACAGTAATTTTAATCTCTCTTGTTACAAAAATAGAATATGGCTGGTGTCATTTCATCACTGTAGAAAACATCCATATGATGTACAGCACTTTCAGTGCACGTAAGACCGGTCAGAAAAGGCTGCGAGCACCCTCAGATCTGGGTTCAGCTGGTTCTCTATGGGGGGGCCAAACAGGAAAATGTGTGAGACAAATGGAACATATTCAAAGTGCAAAAGACTCTGCAGATGATCTCAGACGTGTTGTATTCAACACTGAAGCCAATTGCGTGCTCAGCGATAGTGGTTGGAAGAGTTGTGAAAGGGCCGATAGAAGTGTGTGTGCGTGTGTGTGTGTGTGTGTGTGTGAGTGTGTGTGTGAGAGAGAGAGAGTGTGTGTGTGAGTGTGTGTTTCACAGGAAGTAAAATGTCCCATGGAGCCTTGGTTACAATTCAGCTGTGAGGGATGAATTAGTGATGTGGTGAGATGATGTGATCAAAATGGACTCAAGTTCAAAATAAGAACGAGATACAAAAGAGGATAAATTGAGTTAAAGATGTTGACTCTAGATTACATTGGTCAGATTAATGTAATAAGTATGACGTAATGGTTTAATAATCATCGTCATCATCGTCATCATCGTCATCGTCGTCGTCATCGTCGTCATCATCATCGTCGTCGTCATCGTCGTCATCATCATCATCGTCATCATCGTCGTCGTCATCATCATCATCGTCGTCGTCATCATCATCGTCGTCATCATCTTCATCGTCGTCATGATCAGGGTCGATTTCACCTGACAGAACATCCTCGATCCAGTCTTCCAGCTCTTCGGCTGACGGCAAATCGTCATCGTCGAGCTTCATCCAGACGCTGTCGGCCTGCAGCGAACAAAAAAATAGGCTGAAACATCTCTGACCGAAGGGAGCAAACCGGTCCCCTCGGGGCGCCTGAAAGCACCATGGACCCCCCCCCCCCCCGCCCCACCCTGCCCATGCATCCTTACAAACCCCACAAACACTCACATCGTCGGCTTTGACGACGCCGATCTGCGGGGAGGACAGGTCGATTCCGAAAGTGTTCTCCCAGTGAGGCAGAAGCTGCAGGAGACGAGATCAAGGCTGCTGCCATCAACCAGCATCAAAACCGGACGACGAGCAGCATTTTCACATCAAGACTGCGCTGAATTCTCACCAGAGGGAAGTCGTCCGGGTCGATCCAGACGATGCTCAGGTTGGGGTTGTCCGTGTTATCTTCTGCCACTTGCTTCAGGATGTCGAGGAACTCGAAACCATCTGAGGAGAATTGATGACGACGGTTAAAAAAAAAGCTAAAGGGCCACGATGGGATTATGTTTGACGTCACATCAGGTCATCTAAAACACTCCTGGATCGCGGCTGCCACGCGGATCTCCACTGTCCTCATCGTTTTTGGATCTTTTACCTGGGTCGGATTCCTCTGCGAAAGCGATGATGTGTTCGCCGTTGATGTCGTCGTCCTGTGGACGAGATAAAAGCCGTGTCAGTGGAGCATCTGAACCGCGTCCCTACACAGTTGTGGCGTCCCTCTCTGAGTTCTTACCCAGATTTCGTACATGTTGTGGGGTTGCAGCTTCCTCAGGGTCGGCCTCGAAAAGCACAGAGGGGCGTTAATCCGAGGCCATCGGAGGAAAGAGAGGACTCTAGCATTAATACCTGTCGTTGTCTTCAATGAACTTGACCAGCTCCTCCTCAGTGTAAGGTTTTCCTGGGATGAGGACTGGATTATCCATGAAGGGCTCGTAAAAGTCCACCTCATTGAGCTTCAACTCCAGAGCTTTGGCCACCTGTAATACACCATTAATGTTCTGTGGGTAAAGGTCATCTTAATTCCTGGGACTTACTTGATACCTAATTGCTGCTGACCAAATTCAGTGTTCGGTTTCCCGCCAAATTCAATGATTTGATCCTGGAGTTCCTCAAGGCTTTATTGTCAAACCGTTTTTGCTATTTTATTCAAAATTAATGGCAACATTTGCACCCGATCTCTCCGTATCTGTAATATTATGATGCCTTTCACTCACCTTGGAATTGAAGGTTGCGTAGAACTTAATGTGAGGGTGGAACTCTTCAGCAGCATCAGCAAAAGCCTCAAAATCTGAAATTTAAAGAAAGCGAATCGGTTTCAGGTTGAGCCACTTCTCAATTTCAACCTGATCTTTGTAGCATGTGGCTGATATGCAGGTTATTAACTGGTGTTGGAATACAATCACGCCATCACAGACCAGATTCTTACGTTCCGACTTGTGACTCTTAAAGTAGCCCACCAATTTGATGTCCTCGTCAATGTTTTCGAAGCCTTTCAGCTCTCTACTGTTGTCAATGATTTCCACGGGGTCCTCCAGAGCCTGAGTGGAAGAAAGACCAGAGAGGCACGTTCAGGTTGTCCGGGGCAGCAAGTGATCAAGTAAAAGCAACTTTTTAAACAATCTAAAAGGAGTCAGGCTATTAACTGAGAGACTATATCCTCACGAACATCATAGAGGAACTCCACAAGAGTGTCTGCTGCAAATTCGCCATCATATTCTATGATTTCGTCATCCGTGAAGATGTAGATGCTGTCGGACTCCTCAAGGCCTGCGCGGGAAGGGAGGTTTAAGGTGTTGGGCTCAGGCTGGGGCGCCCGATAAAACATGCAAATAAATACATTCAGTTCAATCTATTTACCTAATTTCTTTGCAACGGCCTTGTCGAGCTTTGCATCAAGAAGGCCGAAACCAATATCCTCGTCATCGAACTCTTCCAAGACCTGGGCTGCAAGCTTGAACACAGATGAACAGACGGGTTAATTTCTAGCTTTGATTTGGCTGAAATAGGGGACACGTGCACAGTGAAACCTACATTTGTGCGTATTTACGCCAAAGTCGCCTCATTCAGAGGCTTCATTACCATAAAAGCTGCTGCTCGGAGCGCTGCTTGTGCACTTTCTAAATCTGTACGAAACCTGAACCTCGCCATGGACAGTTGGCTCCACCAGTAGTGGTGCCACATTTACAGCCTGACAGCACTGAGGAAGTGGCGCACACACACACACACACACACACACACACACACACACACTGGTGTCGGGTAAACCATTAAGCTTCTGCTTTTACTAACAAATTATTTGTGGAACCAGAAGGTTTTGCAGCATATTGTGCAGATATTTCCTGGTAATTTGACGGCAGTTAGAGGTGGGCGTTGCTCGCGGACAGCAGAAGGTTCAAAAAGGTCCAACTAAATAATGAAATTGCCTGAGCAATATTCACAATTAATCAATCGGTAAACGGTCACCGTGTATTCGCCGGCCTGTGCGTCCCTGTTACGATGACACGGACGCGGCATATATTGTAAGTTGTTGTGACCTTTTGCCATTTGGATGCGCTAAAATAATCTTTCAAAGGGCAAATGGATGAAGTGACGAAGACTCGACGCTATCAAAGCAACTAAAATAGGTGTCGTCTGAGTGTCTGTGGCCGATGCAGCTATTAAGCTAGTTTACATCATTGCAACTAAAAACGTTTAAAACAAACAGAGTTGCTCTGGATTCGTCCAGGCTGAGTTGAACGAGCTTCTTCAGTGTCAGGGATGAGGTTTCACTGCACGGCTGCTGCATTTTTTACCCCCAGACCCAAAACCTGGAACATGATCCGTTCTGATAAACAGAAATGCGTTTAAAATATATATCCTTGTGGGATGGCATAACTAAAAAATATCCTCATCGTGTCGTATTTCAGTTAACCTTGACGCAACCCCCGAAGGGGCGCAGCTCTGGGATGTTGTTATCTGCTGCTAAGAAGAAAAAAAAATCTCCAAATGTACAAAATAATTCAGGCCGCATTCACAGGCAGAAACTCAAGCCCTGAACCGGTCACAAAAAGCCGCCCGGAGTAAATATAGCAGCAGAAGCCGCACCAGAATAGGGACTATTTTGGCGAGGAGGCAGTGATGCTCTGGCGCTCTGGGATCCGCTGACAAGTACAGTACTGCGAGTGTCACTCATACCACAGAGCTGAGCTGGCACTGCTGGATACAGATACTTGGGAGCTGGACTCCAGCTCTGAGATCAAGGCCCCAGCACTCCCACAGAGGGCAAACTTTAAAACAAAAAATGCCTCAAGTGTAACGTGCAATGATCCTCACTTAAGCGACGAGTTCGGGACGTGCATTGGCAGGTTTTGAAGACAGCGTGTTGATGTTAAACGTGTAACCCCGAGGAGCCGCCGACCTCCTTAAAGCTGACGGCTTTCTGCTGGAGGATGATGTAATGTCACTTTTGAGGGTCCGCTGTGACAAGAGGACTGGGGGGGGGGGGGGGAGGTGTGCTGACAGAGGTTTGTGAAGTGCATCGACAGCCACCCCCCTAACCCCTGGCACACAGCCCACCTTCTGAGAGAATAAATGATATCTTTAGTCTTGACAGGTCGACCCAGTCCTCCGCTGCAGGTGGTCTGATGACACGCCCCAAGCATGTCGCACTTTTATAGCTTCACTTATCAGCGTCTTTCAGAGTCTTAAATCTGGGTTCTACCTCTGCCGCTCCTTTAAAGGGAGCTTACGTTCACCCTCTAAGCAACACACACACTAAAAATGGTCAAATTCAAAGGCTCAGTTTTGCATCAGTCACAGTCTGACTTCACGACTTTAATTTACGATCTATGATCATAATCCCGGAATAGCTGTTCCTGCATGTCATTTAACTTTATTCTGCATACTTAACCCACCTCGAGGGCCAGCTCCTCAATCTCAAACTGTCTCTGGGCGACGCGGCTGGATCCGGGATGGTCGTGGTAGTACACCACCATGACATCATACGACTTCATCACAGCCTTATAGTTCTTTGCGTTGAGGTCGTGGACGCGGTCCTTTCCATCATACTCTGGGTAGTCCAAGGTCTCCTTGGCCAGCGATAGCCCCCCAATAGACAGCAAGACGGCCACAATCGCCCAGGTCCACTTCATGGCTCCTCCCTATGTTAGTTTCTCTAAGTTTAAAAAAATAAATAAACAAAGGGCAAAGAAAAAAAAAACTGGTAAAAGTACTGAGAACCCCTTCCAGTCCGCGTCACCCAGAAGAGAGCAGGACCTACTGCTGCATCCACCTTATTAAAAAGCTCCCATGGGCGACTCGCAGTGGGGCATTGGCTGCAGGAGGGGCTGGGCTAAGTTTGACCGAGGTGTGCGTGTGTTAGGTGTCACACATGACAGGGGAGGCGAGGGTAGGGTCCACATTTGGTTGCTGGGGCGACAACGTTGTGTATGGTTACATACTTATCAGAATATTACAAACCAAGCAGGTGGGAGGGGGGATGTGGACCAGTTTGCCATTATTCTGTTTGAACAGAAGACAGTGACGAAGCTGCACAGAGTGCACGTATCAGTAGTATAGTGACAAAGAAGGGTGGACTATGTTGTTGTTTAGCTGAGAAAGAGATGCACAATCTATCACAGGCGTCTTAGATTATGAAGCAGTCTTCTCCCATATTAAGTGTAGATGCAGACTTGGATCTGGGCTAAAAATAATGGATGCAGGACAGAGGGGTACATATCTGAGGGGGGGTACTCGTGTCTCATTTGCTGTTGCTGGCACCGGCACTAAAATGTGGGGATGGGTCGATCAGGGACATGGAAGGAGTGAGGAGAGGGTGCTGCACCTGCTGAGGATCCAGGGCGTAGGTGTCACTTAGCCCTGACTCAAGGAGAAAGTGGAATATGTAATTTAACGGGGGGAGGACGGGGTGTGAGATGCAATTCAGTGGTTTTTTTTAGCCTGACCCATCTGTACATACAGTAAGTGTGCTGTGTTGTTGGGATGGAGCCAAAAAGTGAGTTATGGATGCATGCAAGAACACAACAAAGCACGTAGCTGCAGGGCAACTTCCCACACAGATAAAACAATAAAATCTTAAATCATTAAATTCTTACTTTGCATAATTGGTTTTCCCCAATCTTGGGGAGTAACTTGTTTAACAGCTAACATTTAAAATTTTCCATTGATTTGAAACTAAAGCAAACAAGCTCAAAAATATTCCTTTTCCTTAGTTATCGTATCACAGTGCCTCGTTTAAAAGGGATTAACCTTCCCTATATTTACTGGATTGTTTTTAAAAACCATATCTAATTTTTAAAAACTTCCTGTAAGGCTGATAAGAGGGGCCTGGCCAAAACTCGAACCCTCTGTGGGCGGAGATTGCGTGATAAGACGTTTCGTAACGTGCACAATTCATAACATTTATGCGGTAGGACAACAACACCGCGACGTTTACTGGGCCTTGCGGGGAATAAAAACGCAATTACGACGGTAAGACTTGGCCGTGTTCATCCCTGGTAGCTCGCGTGTTTTATCCAGCAGGTTACCTGGTTACCTGGTTACCTGTCTGCGCAATCGGCAATTGTTTATCGGCAAAACGTAACTCGCGTTCGGCGAAAATGTGCAATTTATGCCGTTAACCGCTGGTCGGTGGGGTAGGCGAAACAATGGAGAGCAGAGATAATCGATCACTTCCTGGTTTTTGGCCCCGTTTGTCATTCATTATATCTAACATTTGTATACATACAATACCAATTAATCGTAAATTTAATTGAAACAGGACCCGTAACTTTGATTGAAAAGTAAAAGACATTTAACTTTTTTTTGCAGATGGCTTCAGCTCTGGCCAACAGGGCAGTAGGAGCCATTGTGGGATCAGCTGTTGCAGATGCAGCAGGTAATTCCTCTGAAGTTTACTCATTTTCTTCTTTTCCTACAGATAAATGCTGATGTATGAAATATCTTAGATCCATTTGACAGGCTTTAATGGCCCCGACACAATCACAAAAGCATATTGGTGTGTTTAAAATTGACTGATTAATGTGGAAGTAATGTAGAAGAAATGTTTCTGCTTCCAAATGTAATTAAATTGACTGAACTCTTGCAGCTCAGCCCATGCACTGGATTTATGACCTCCAGAAGTTGCATGTGATTCTGGCTCAGGATCCCAACCCTGAATTCCGTGCTGAGTCAGCCAACCCTTTCTACAGGAGGCAGACAGGCCAGCAGAGTTGCTATGGAGACCAGGCATTTGTCTTACTGGAGTCTTTATCTGAATGCGGAGGTAAGAGTCATGAGCAGGAGCTGTCTGCTCTGGACTCATCGCACCATGAAAACCATCTAAACTCAGGCTTGTTTTGGGTCGTTTAGGTCTAAATGTGGAGGATCTGACACAGCGGACGCTGAGATTCTTTGGGCCAGGATCAGAATATGACACCCCATTCAACAATCCATACAGAGAGAAAGGAGGCAGGCCAACTCCTTTCTGATATCTTATCTAAGTTAACTTATTCCGAAATTTAATTACGTGTGTGTTTAAATGTGTTGATGGCAGGGCCGCGTCCTCAGCTGCCCGTCGAGGGGCCGTGGAGACAGGCGAGTTTGAAGAGCTTCCTAAAAAACATCGATGCGGGCAAAGAGGAGACAGGTGAACCTGCGACGAGTCCGTTTCTATTGCCAGATTTCTGAATTCAGTTCAGCACATAAAGTCCCGGTGTCCCGGCAGGATGTGTGGACGATTGTCAGATGGACGGAATCACCAAACTCGCTCCCGTTGTGGCTTTTTATGCCGGGAAGCCTGAAATGCTGGAGAAGGTTGAAGATGCGGTGCGCGTCACCCAGAACAATGACGCCTGCGTGGCAGAGACTCTGGCTGCTGCCCGGTCAGTCCCTTTCCTCTGTGTCCTTCTAGTTTGGCGTCCACCTTATTGAATTATTCCCCGATTTTCCAGGTTCCTGGAGCACTTCATACTGAACGGGCCTGATCCAACAGCCCTGGAGTCGGTGCTGGAACAGCTCAGAGACCCAAACAGGAAGCAGCCCCAGGATCTGGATAAAGCTGTGATCGGTATGTGAGCCCCCCCCCCCCCCCGGCTCTGGAACCTCTTCACACCAGAGTCACGGGACTGAGCCATGAGACAAAAGCTTTGTGTTCCGTATAGGACTCACGGAATATTCATCCCACTCTGCTTTAGTTCAGCAAGAACAAATACAGTAAAATATTTTGGGCCTGTTTGTGGGTGCAACAATGTGTTTGCTGTGTTTTCTGACTGTTTCCAGGTCACATTCGTCAGGTTAAGGAGAACTTGTCAAAAACTCCCCAGGAGCTTATCCCTGCTGTTTTCACAAACACCTGAGGTATTCCCAGCTGGAATTTTAATAATTCTAGGATGTAACTTACGAAACAAACAAACAGCAGTTGTAAATAGGTGATAAATCAACTAAATTAGTTTCGTAACAGTGCAACTTTAACGCAAGTGTTGTATTGAAGTCAGCTTCAGTTACCTTCTGTTATTGGTGTTTTTCCAGGTTTGCCAGGTGCCTTCCAGGCAGCGCTGTATGGAGTCCTGACAGCCCATAATTATGTGGAGGCTGTTAGAGACACCATGAGCTGTGGGGGATGCACCTGTAGCAGAGGCTCCTTCATTGGAGCTTGTCTTGGGGCTCAGGTACATGCTTAATTGAACTTCGGTGCAGCATATTTACTATTTTACAGCAGGTTTACAGTATGTCCCATTGTTTTGATCCTCACAGGTTGGTCTTGAGGGGATTCCAGCTTCATGGACATCCAGAACTCTGCGTTACGAGTCTGTGTTGGAACACGCTAAGAAGATAACCAGACACCACCAATAATTATTCTTCTTGTGTTGACTTAGTAATCGGAACGTGTTTGGGAACAAAATGAACAACTGTGGAGTTTTTACAGAACAGTCGATGAAGGCTATTGTCTAAACAGTTTTGACGGCAGCAGCCAGATGTTTTTTGCCTGTAAAAGTTCCTCATGTCAGTTCATTTCTTCACGAGCTAAAACCATTGAGAATAAATAATCAGAATTTAAAATGCCTTGAGCGTTTTATTTGAGCTCATTAAGTCACAAAACACCATCTTACAACAGTAATTGAACATCCATAGCTTTTTATGTTTCACAGCATCACAGAATATGAAACAATGCATTATATAAAACACAATTACACACATTTTTCTACCGAGTAGTATTTTTTGGTTGTCCTCATCCTGCGCGCACCACTCGTATAAAAGTACCTGATGACATTTGTCCCACCACGGCCACCGTAGTCGCTTCTGACGACACAGTTGCGTTAGCGCTCAGCGGTTCAACATGGCTGGTAAAGCAGGCAAACAGAGCCGCTCCGGCTCCGGACTCACGGGCCGAAAAGGAGGCGGCGAGCAGGACGAAGAGGAGCAGCCGCTGCAGGCTGTTTTGGTCGCTGACAGCTTTAACCGGAGGTTTTTCCCGGTAACCAAAGACCAACCCAGGGTAGGGAGCTCGCTAAGCTAACAGTAAAGCTAACTAATGGTCACGCTGTAAACAGTGACGGAATGACAGTGATGAGAGCGATTAAATACGCACCAACCGATGAGCAAACGCCGTTGACTCGCTTTTGCATTTGCCTTGTGTAATGTTGCGTGGTTGTGGTCCGTTTCCGCCAGCAGGAGCTAAACTTATCTTAACTTCAACCATCTGTCACTGCTGACAGGCTCTGTTGCCGCTGGGCAACGTTGCCATGATCGACTACACGCTGGAGTTCCTCACTTCCACTGGGGTGCAGGAAACGTTCGTCTTCTGCTGCTGGATGGCCAGTAAAATCAAAGAGCACCTCCTGTAAGGTCCCCCAGCACGCCGCCACCACTGTCGGCGCTGATGAAACGGCTTGACGGCTCTCTTTTTGGCAGGAAGTCCAAGTGGTGTCGCCCATCGTCCCCCAACACGGTTCACATCATCACCTCAGAGATGTACCGGTCCTTAGGAGATGTGCTCCGGGATGTGGACGCCAAGTCTCTTGTGCGTTCCGACTTTGTGCTGGTCTACGGAGACGTGGTATCCAATATCGACATTAGTCAGGCCCTTCAGGATCACAGGTGAGGTAATGTCATTCTCATGTGAACGTTGGCGTTTTAGTTAAACCTTAATCCGCAGGCATCGGCGGAAAGCTGAGAAGAACATTTCGGTGATGACGATGATCTTCAAGGCATCGTCGCCGGGTCACAGGTCCCGCTGCGAGGAAGACGACGTCATTGTGGCGTCGGACAGCAAGAGTAAGAGGATTTTACACTACCAGAAGACGCGGGGGTTGAAGAAGTTCCACTTTCCCGTGGTGAGTTTATAAAATTCCCACCTGTGAGAGTTTCTAGTGCTTGTTGACCGAGCGTCGCTGTTGTTTTGTTTCACAGAATATTTTTCACAGTGCGAGCGATGAATTTGAAATCAGATACGACCTCCTGGACTGTCACATCAGTATCTGCTCCCCACAGGTCAGTTCCTATTCCAGGATCAGGAGACCAGAAGATTCCAAATGAATTTCCCAGCGTTTTTCCTTGTGTTCCTCAGGTCGCTGAGCTGTTTACAGACAACTTTGATTACCAAACCAGGGATGACTTTGTCAGAGGGATTTTGGTCAACGAAGAGGTGCTTTTCCTTTTAATTAAATTCAGTAATTGTTGCCTCATTTCGCTCACACTGTCATTTATTGCACTTTCAGATTCTGGGCAACCAGATACACGTGCACGTTACCCAAGATGGTTACGGCGCGCGAGTGTCCAACCTTCTCATGTACGACTCGGTGTCGTCGGACATCGTGCGACGGTGGGTCTACCCGGTGACCCCCGAGGCGAACTTCACGGATCAGAAGGGACAGAGCTGCACGTACTCTCGCCACAACGTCTACCGGGGGTCAGGGGTCAGCTTGGGCCACGGCAGCCAGATGGAAGAGAACCTCCTAATCGGCTGCAACACCAGCATCGGCGCTAACTGCAACATCTCTAACAGTGTCATCGGTAACAGTTGCACCATAGGTGAGCGCTGATCCAATATCTGACGGCCAGCTCCAAACGTGGAGGCGCAACAGTCAAGATGATGCTCTTTTAAATTTCAACAGGTGACAACGTAAAGCTGGAACACGCCTACATCTGGAATAATGTTCATATTGACAGGGACGTGGTGATCAGTCAGTCCGTTGTCTGTGACAATGTTGAGGTGAAAGCAGGCGTGCGGCTGAATAAACAGTGTGTCCTGGCGTACAACGTAAGTCTGACTGGGATGCCAGTTAAATGTAATCTCAACTTCCCTCCGTGCTTCTTCCGTCTGGCTCACTCTGCTGTGGTCCCCTCCGCCAGGTGGTAATCGGACCAAACACGACTCTACCCGAGGGGACGGTCATTTCCATGTACCATCCGGAGGAGGAGGAGGAGGAAGACGAGGACGAGTTCCTCAGCGACGACGCGAAAGTGGGTGACAGCAAAGACCAAGCCAAGCGAAAAGGTGCGTGTTGGGTGTACACAAGGAACACAGGTCTCAAATGTTCCAGGTGTAATGAGGTGTGTGTCCTTCTGGATTTAGGATTCAACCCTGCAGAGGTGGGAGCAGAGGGGAAAGGCTACATCTGGAAGGCCAGCAACCTGGACGATACGGAGGACGAGGAGCTGTCGCAGTGCCTCTGGGGTAGAGTGGCAGATTATTCTAAATGAAAATGTCCCCAGGATGCCGCAGACCTCATCAGAACGGCATCGTTGGGTTTGCACCTGTAGGTTTGGTGTTGAAGCCTGACCCCGAGAGCGACAGTGAGGACAGCGAGCCCGATGGCCCCGATGATCTGGTGATTCCCTCGCCTGAGATGGATGACGTCAAAGGTTAGGGCATCAACGTCCCTGCTCTAGTTATGACCATTAATCTGTAAAATGTAGTAATATAAATCAGTGAATGGTGAGATTCTGACACTGATGACAACACAGGACCAAAACGTTTCCTGGGAGTTTTTTAGATTTTACAATGGGTGAAAGTAGAGCAGCATCAGCCACCTGGAGTTCAAGATCTCACCTTTGTGAAGCGGCAATACCGCCCCCTACTGGACAAGTGAAATATGAACGCTGTAAATGCGGAATAGCTTGGGAAACTAATGAAAAAGGAAAGGAGATGAAAAGGAGGAGCTTGCGGTGAATCTATTATTCTTGTTCTTCACGTGTAGTGTTCCAGGTGGAGGTTTTGGGGACCCTGCAGAGAGGGTTGGAGGAAAACATCAGCTTTGACCACCTCGTGCTGGAGATCAACTCCCTCAAGTAAACATGGTTTTTAAAGTTATTCTTTTTTCTAGTCAAACCGATTTTTGTTTTGAGTATACAACGCTCTCTTCCTCCAGATATGCTTACAACATCAGTTTGAAGGAGGTGACACAGATTTTGACCAGAGTGGTGCTGGAGTACCCTTTCCAGCAGCAGGGTCCTGACCTGACCCCATCCCAGTACGTGGCTCTGCTCCTACCTGTGAGTGTATTCTTTATAAATAAATAAAATCTATATTATTTGACAGGATTGAAGTGAATCCTCACTTTCGGTTTCATTGTGTCTTTCAGTTATTGAAGAAATGGGCGCCGGTGTTTAAGAACTATGTGAAGAGAGCGCAGGACCATCTGGACTGCCTGTCCGCCTTTGAGGAGCACTTCCTGGACCAGGAGAGTCACTGGCCTGCTATGGTCAAGGTCAGGGGCTCTGCCATACACACTGTCCAGGGACAGAACTGACCTCGGTGGCTCAACTCTGGGTTTGTCCGTCCAGGTCCTGAGTGTAATGTACCAGCTGGAGATCTTGGAGGAGGAGATAATCCTGCGCTGGTTCTCACAGGGAGCTTCCACAGACAAGAACAGGAAGCTGCGCAAGAACCAGAAGGTATTTCCCACAGGAGGCGAGCAGGGTTATTCAACTCCTAGATGAGGACGAGGAGGAAGTTCAGTCGGGGGCCGCCGCGTTTTTCTTTCACGCTCTTCGGCTTGTGCTGTCGTGTGGGATCCCTCGCTGCTCGTTAATTTTTAAATCGCTCTCAACAGCTTCAGGAGTTCATCCAGTGGTTGGAGCAGCCCGGGGAGTCTTCAGACGAGGACGGGGAATGAAGATGAGCGCCGATGACATGACAAAGATGTCCACCGTAAACCATCCTGTTAATAAATCCAGAGATCCAGACAGTTGGGTTCACTCTTCTATACCAGCATTATCCATCAGTTTGGCCGAGTTTAACCATATTTATCAAAAGGAAAAAGAACGAGCCGTAGACCAGAGTCGATTTCACTTTATTAACGGCACAAAATGTTGCTCAATTTCAAGTGGCAGCAGTAAAAGAGAGCGTCATCCAAGAGGTAGAAAACGATCTGTTAGAGCCCAAAACCTGGATATCAACACAAATCAATGAAAAGCACACATGCAGCATTTAATTCACGTTATTTCGGTGAAGAACAGGACCATAAATTACAGCAGAAACAGACCTCCTGAGCCCGTTTTCCCACAAAAAGCATCAAAAAAACCGATTCATAAATGCCAGGTTCATTCTTTGTTTTTAAATCAACCTTTTTATCTTTTCTGATGTAAAATTTAGGTATATGAACATTATTTTTGAATAAACCTTTCCGGAGTGTTTGAAAAAGCCACATCTGCCCACCGAAACACATTTTTGGGCCACTATACCTGCAGAATCCACGTGTTCAGGCCTACTCTGACCTCTCGCCCTCTTTTCCGAACACTTTGTAAAGCACGCCGGCGACAAGTGAAGCGCCCGTGATGCCGCTGACGGCAGTCAGCATCTTCCACATGCTGGCTGACCTTTCGTGCCTGTCCAAAAAGCTCCTGTGGTCGCCGGACACCAGCACAAACTTGCGACCATCCTTGGGGGCCTGCAGCCTCATGGTCCGCCCTCCTTCCAGCACCACCTCGCCAAAACCCGTCAGCGTGCTCCCCACCAGTAGGAGCTCCTCGCTCTCCACCTTGGACACGGGCTTTTCCCCGCTGAGGCCCTGCACCACCAGATCCACCAAACCCTCCTCGGCTCGCCGGACTTTGAAGTGAACCCTTTCCAGGTAGCTGCCGCAAGCTTCCAGAGGGTTTTGGACCTTGACAAATATGTCAGTGAAGTAAGCTCCAGGGCTGACCAGACTGAAAGGCACCGTGTTTTTGTTCTCCTTTTTGTTCCTAGTCCGAGAGATCCTAAAAAATAAAAACAATGACACTTATTTCGACAATTCCGAAGATTGAAAAAGACGTTTTTGACTGATCTCCACCATGTCTGGGTGAGGGAGTTCCAGCACTTCCAGTGCTCCTCTTCTGTCGTCTTCTGAATCACACCCAACAACCGTGGGACAAACTGGCTGGACAGAGGCTCCCCGTCGGCCTGGACCAGACCTTCAGGAACCAATAACAATAACAGGAGCCTTTAAAAACCCCTTAAATTGGATGAACTCTATTCAGCATTTAAGACATGCATGAATTCATGTTTACCTTCTACAGCAACGTACTGAAATCGCTTGTGAGGAGTTGCTTGGAGGACCTGAACCAGCTGCTGATCAGGCCTGAAAACAGGAATTTCCTGGAGAAGAAGTTAGATTTAAACAGTCACATCCCCACACATGCCTTAGTATTAAATTAGGGCTCGTTCAAGATTATGCTTGCCTTCAACTTTATCAGCTCCTCTTTCTTTTTTTGGTACAAATTATAGAAAAGTGCGGAAAAGGCAAAACTGGAGCCGGCCACAAATAAAACCACCGTATTGATCGATTCACTCATTTCTGAAAGACGCAAAAAGGACAAACAGTCCAGTCACACTCAACTAACATCAAAGTCACAAATATACGTCTCTGATCACGTCCGTCGTGTGTTTTGGGGAGGAAATGTGATAAAAACCAACCTGTTGTTTTTTTAAAAATCCCTTTACATGTAGAAAACGAAAACAAAACCGAGGAGCGTCTTTTCTTTTATTTTTATTTCCGCATTAGTGACTGTTGCGTCATCGCTCATCAGCCAATAGAAACTTTTGATTTTTAAAATCCCTTTTTTGGCCAACAGGTGGCAGTGTTGTTGTAGTTTAATATGGAAACGCCGCGTCTTTTCTCTGAAGGTTAAGATTATTTTAGTATTTGAATCTTCCTCAAAGTAGTTCCAGTCTTATACGGTTCCCCGGTTTTTTTCATACTGTCACAGAGCAACTCTGTCCAGTTATCCTTTCAAATTAGCTGCTCTTGTGTTAACAATAAAATATTCAGTGCTCTGTCAGATTGCAGTGTTTCATACAAACTGTACAACATAGAAGCGAGTTGTTAAACGGAACGCTGGAAGCACATTTAATCTGATCTGTAGAGACATTGCTGGCAGGAAGAAACTCTTTTTTAATTTATTAATCAGAGAGAAGAGTTGTCTATATTATTCCCAGCCTGACTGTCCTTGACTGCAATGAAAGGGGAAAAAGTCCTTTTATTTGTCCAAAATAATAAAATGATTTTGCTATTGTGGGACTATGCGCAGGCATGTGCTGCCTTGGAGATGCATTTTAGCTCTGCCAGGATGAAAGCGCTTATACAATCTGCAGAGATTTGCAGTCCAATCCTCAAAAGCATTTGGATTCAAGAAAACAGTAAATCTGTAAGAAACAAGCTGTAGTTGGAGTTCTCATTCAGTCCTTTTTTTCACTTCCCTCATTGTCCTTTTATGGCTGGTTTTACCCTCCTGGGAAACGACACAGAGAAACCAAGATATGGATTGATATGAACGCTGCTCGGAAACAGGCTGGATCCGTCTACCTGTTAACACCTGCAATCTGTGGAAATACTGTCATCATCGTTCTTTATCCTCTCGGCGGGCTCATCCTTACTAATTACAGTCAAAGCAAGCTTCAGCTGTGGTTTACATCACGTTAACATCATGTTTGATTGATGAAAAGATGTGAACCGCGACTCTAATACGCACCAGCTGCAGGAATATGAATGATTTTGTCCATATGTTGGTATTTTATTCATTCTGAAATAGATGAATGGTGGTTATCTTATCACGACTGCCATGGGGAGTTTGTCGAATCAGTTAAATCACTGCCACCACCGGCCGGAGCGCCCGGCGCTCCATTCGTGCCCAAGGGGCCCGTGAATGAAGGATGAAGACTTTTCATGCTGGAAGGTATCCAGCAGGCTTAGGTGTGCACGTGTGATCAGCGAGGGGGGGATTGCTGTGACCCCTCTGTCAGAAACCTTGAGGAGAGGCTTCATAAAAGTAGAGCCAAGAATGTGGTTTATTTTAATGATCGCCCCCCGTAGATGGAAAGTCAGTGGCCTCACCTCTTCAGCCTGAGCATCCATGAGAGAGTGTGCGTGCCCTTTACCCGCCCCCCCACATCAGTCTCGGTGAATTATGGACTCCGCAGCACTCCCTGATGTAATGCATCACACTCAGAACACGTTCAGCAGCATTATCTTATCGGACGGGCTCCAATCCAGAGGTGGCCTTTTATTACGCGGACTACACCTATCAGAGGTTTGGAGCAACAATAAAACTGTGTTTGCCGCCCGCTTCCAGTGACGTTTTGTTATTTCCCAAACCCGGGCTGACGCAGAGACCGTCTCGGCCGTGCTGGTTTGTCGTTTCAGAGGTGGCGCTCCGTGTTCGCTCCGATTGGTACTTTCAGCAACAATAATGTTGAAATCTACAGCAGGAACGCGCACAAAGTGACACAGTTACGTGGTTGCTAGTTGGAGACTATGACTCTTGCACATGGTATACCTATATATTACATATAGATCCGGCAATTCCTGGACGGATGCGCATGAATTAGGGCGCTATGTTAAACCATTTAATGCATATTAATACTGTATGTGTCATATACATATTCTGCATATATATAGACCCTGCATCTTCCTCTAAAATGATTACATCTATGATCATTAATAAATAACCTCCTGATGAGAAGGTTGGACAGTAAGAACTTTTTTTTAAAAACTTCTCCGCGGTTACTTGTCAACGCCCCCAATTTCTGACGTCCAACATGATGTCTCATCGGCGGATGCTCGTTAGTCAAGGTGAAGGCGGCGTTGCAGGAGGACGCCAGCAGCGGAGACGGCCACAGAGCGCAAGAACGCACGCACGCACGCACGCACGGGGGACCCGCACGATCCAAAAGTTGGATTATCGCCACCCGATGAGCTCTAAAGCTGACTTCTCTGCGTCGGTGAACATGCTGCGAGGACTTTCGCAGATCTTCTTCCTCCTTCTGCTCTTCGGGAAGCTGCGTCCCGTGAGTATTGAGCAAAACACGTTTGGCTTTTCTCATGACATGATCTTGAACTGGCGTCTCTTGGAATCCTCATTTGCGCACACACTCACGCGTTTTGGTTGCACCACGCAAACGCTGCGTGCTCCCGACATGTGCTGCAGGTGGGCTCGTTATTGGACGCGATGGGGCATTTTTGTGGCATTTACGGCCAGTTTAACGCCACTTTTGTCATCACTGGAGTGTTCTGTGAGCCAGCCTGTAATTGTTGGTGGCATTGGTGTGGCTCCCTCATCAGGAGACCATGGCAATGGCCTCCTTTGTCCCCGTCTTCGGTCTCCATCCACAGCTGTCTCCAGAGGAGAAGCATGTGGACTCATGCGCAGGCTGGAACTCATTTGGACATCAGCTCACACTCACAGGCTGCTTTACTGTTGGGAACAAAGTCAAGGAATTTCCCAAAAGTTCCTCCCAGCGAGGCTCAGAGGCGATGGTGATTGTAATTGTGATGGTTTTATTTGAATAATGGTGAGATTTGTCCAGATATACCTGCAGTAGATGGATGATTCATCACTGATATTGTTCCAGCTCCTCGTGTGGCTAACAATAGCCTTCTGCTACCAGCCTGATTAATCCCCTCAGAGAGGGAACTCATCCACCTAAGTAACGGTAATAAATCTCCCAGCCCTCGACTGGATCCCCATATTCTCTAGCGGCGAACGCCCGTGTTTCATGTTGATCCAGCGGCAGATTTCCCCGCAGTGACTTGGAAAATGGGGAAATGCAAATGTTAAAAATCTGATGTTTGAATGACAGCCAGTGGATTAACTCTGAGTCAGCCACGCGCGTCGGGTGGAAAGACAAATGGGAGCTCGCCTCAGGATGCGGACACGATGTGTTTGCCTAGAGGTGTTAGGGACCATTCAGAGAGCACACACACACACACACACACACACACACACACACACCACACACACACACACACACACACACACACACACACACACACACACACACGGCCCACGTGATTCAACAAGCGTCCTGCAACTGCAGTTGTATGAAATGGTCACTGAGGGCGCCCCTCTGTGCAGGTATTTTCAGGGCTGAACCAGATGTGTGACATGAAGGCGGAGTTGACCGAGGAAAAGGACACGTGCGAGGCCCAGATTGAGAACAAAACTGCAGGTCGGTTTGTAGTCTGTCTTCGTGTTTGTTCAACTTTCCTTCTTCCGTTTCACCCTAATTTGCATGATCCTAATGTGACATCAGGCCGAGGTGATGAAACGAGCTCTTGAGACAACAGAGCTGTTTAAACGTGCCCCTCGGGTTTACATTGGCAACATGTTCTCAAGTGCAAGAAAACCTCCCATCAGACATCTTATTTGGGACAATGATGCGACTCTATCGCCCAACGATGCACCTGGAAGTGAGCGGCGGCGGGTACAACAGGTTGACATTTTGTGTCGTGCGGCCGAGCCAACCGCACCGGTTTGACTTCAAATAAGAGTGTGTGACGAAGGCCGAGGAGCTGCTTTATTAGTCCCAGTGGCAGCGTGTTAACTCAGCCCATCGGCTCTCATAGATACAGGGCTGCCACTTTGTAGCTCGCCATGGGAACGAGACGTTTCAGCCTTTATTGATTGATTGATTTTCCCTGTTGCGCGGTAACAAACAAGGCTTTGTTTGCCACCTTGTCTCTGCTGCTCTGCTCAGGTTGCACCGGGATGTGGGACAAGATCACCTGCTGGCCCAGCGCTGATGTCGGAGAGGTGGTCACCGTCCCGTGTCCAAAGTATCTCTTCTTCTTCTCTGGGAATACGCATCTAAGTAAGAACCTTGTCTGTGAACGGTGCTTTGATGGTGCACAGCATTTTAGCACATCTTAACACAAGGTTTCTGTAACTCTGGGTCACTTTACTGCTAAAGGGGCCCGGCTGTGGTGTCCCTCAGGGCTCTGCTCTTTCGCCCCTTTTATTTCCATTTTATTTCCATTTTTCTGCTGATCTTTGAATGGCAGACGCAAACTACCACATGGAACTGAAGGCACATAAACGACTTAAGGTGAAATGCAGTCATCAGATTTTAAGGATTAAAGCAATGAATTTGAGGGATGAAGAAATTAAAACCAATAATATCTCAGTTAAACGTGTCTGATCCGGACCCGGTGAGAGGACAATGTCAGAGATGAGGGTGGTTTAGTCCAGCATCGTGAAAAATATGTTGGTTCAATGATATCAGATGATTCATTCAAATTGGCATGGTTATAAATTTTGTGATATCTTTTAATGGAACTATTTTCGTCCTTTTTCAAAACAAAAAAGCTTATCTTATCTTTGGCAAGAAAAACAACGCTTCCTCTCCGATAATCCTCGTACACCACTTTAAAAAAGATCATTTGAACATTAAAACAAAAAAACCCAACAAAACTGTTAATCTTCTTTTGGTTTTGTCAGATAAATACCAAACACGACTTTAAGCTTCTTTATCTCTTTATGGGAGCGGAGAGAGGAATTAGGAAGCAGGGAGCGGATCACAACCATCAATTCATCCTCCGATAATCGTGTCGTTCCCGTCTTCCTCGAGGCTCCACGTTTCATCTCGCACACGGGGAAAAAAATCCCAACAAAACCGAAATGTGCGCAGCCGAGTCGCAGAAAAACAAACAGCTCCTCTTCCAGGTCAGCCGTCAAACACGTTTGTCCTTTATCCGCAGAGGGAAGTGATACTAATTATGGCAGAAAACGGCTCTCGTGAGGATTTATAGGCTGGATTGCGTGTGTTTGTACAGCACTTCCCCTCTGAGATTCCCCTTCATCTCTGTTGCTCATTAATTGCCTCACACGGTTTATGATGATGTTTTGTTTTTACCTGGCAGACCTTTGATTTGGACCCCCCAGATGCATGCATTCGTTTAATGAGCTGCACTTTATTTGGACTCGATTATCCAGCGAATGTCTTACTGCCTGTAACTCGTTAATAAATGTGGGCAAACTCGGAATTCTGGTTAATTCTTAATCTGCTTTAGTCCACCACATTCTGCCCTCTGCCTGCACCGGGAGCTTCACCTTCCCCCTCAGGGTCCGATGTTACTTTAATTATTTCACCATGTTCTAATATTCAGAAAATTCAACTTTCATCCAGACGCAACTGTCCGAGGAGAGGGAAGAGCCCAGATGTCGGATACGCTAACTCACAGTACGGCTATAGAGTAGAAATTATATTTAATTTAGCTTTATTAGGTATGCTGAAGCTTTTGAGTCATTAAAGGAGGCGGAAAACTTAATCTGTCGTGACTACAGCATCACTTGGCATCAAAAACTAGCATGTGAACATGGGGAGGTCAAATTGATGTCAGGAGCTTTAATGGAGCTTTCAGGGCAGCTAACGTCAGCTTGGCTTCACATGTTCATATCATACCTAATATACAGGTATATATATCGAATTAGAGTTGAGTTAGTCATGCAGCCCCCTAAACTCTGTTGTACATCAAACATTTTATTTTCTTGTTACTCTTTTTCCTGTGAGAAAACTCCGTCGGGCATATGCCTCCAGCTGATTGCCAAGTGGCATAAAAATGAGTGATGATTCTTTTATAACGTGGATTCCGCTCGGCGTAGCGTCGTGTTCCTGCTGGTGTTCGGCTCGTTCGCGACTTCAATGATTTACCGTCTGCGTGAGATGAGCCGGCGCGGCGTGGGGAGAGTTTTCTGGGAAGCTGTGATGTGACCCAGATGGGAGACCGTGTGACCTGCGAGGGAGAGGACTCCCGGGAAAAGAGAGGGCACGGAATCGCCAGATTTATGGGGCAGAAAGCGGAGAGGTGTATTTCGTCAGAGGCTCTTTGGATCAACTGCCTTGAAGCGCACAGTGGGGGGTGGGGGGTGGGGGGGGGGGGAGTGGCCCTTGCTGCCTTTTAGTGTGGCATCAATTATGCAGTAAATCAACAAATGAGTGCAAGTCGAACCTGCCGTGAGCTCCAGGAGATGCAATCGGGTTGATGTACGGTCGGGGATTAGGTGCATTATAAATTACCCCCAAACTTTCATCTGCAAATATGAACAGTGCAGGTCGGGAATAAAAAAGACCGAATCACTTGAGTGTTCGCTGTCGTAGCGGGCGTCATCAATCTGGCGGCGGTGCACAATTGGAATAAACCCTCTGCTGCGTTCCCTCGCCGTAGAATTCAAAATCAAAGCCACGTTTGGAACCCTGTTTCCTTCGCACAAAGTCCCATCTCAAAGTCCCATCTGGTTGGCTTTAAAAGGCCTCGCAGACCAACTGGAAGGAGGGGAAAAAAAGAGGATGACGAAACATGGCGCCACTGAGAATCAGGGCCAGGCCATAAATTTAGTGGAGATGGAGTTTGCCATTCTCATGAACTCTACCTAGTTAGTCTAACACAAACACGGTGTCATTCATCTCCTTCAACAACGCGGGCGGCGCCCTCTCTGTGTGCTCGGGGCCGCTGCCTGTCGGAGACTCGGCCCTCCACCCGCCGCACTCGACTGTACGCTCGCGCTGATACGAGTGTTTGTCCAGCAGCGACTGTAATCAGTTTGCGACCGTCCCGATTCAAGCGTCTGGATCAAAACAGCGGCAGGGCGATTAACTTGTTTGAGCTCTCTGAAAGCCGGCGCGTCGTGTTTTGGGGGATGATGAAAGCATTCTTCAGGCCATCCCTCAAATAAGCCCGAATCCAGCGGTGGCACGGCCTGAAACAACAGGGGCTTTGTGTCCCGCCACGGTGTTTGCAGAGGCAAAGCCGCCATCTTCTTTGCAATGCGCCGCTCAGGTATTTGTGAGCCGACCGTAGTTTGGTGCCAAACGCGTCCGCAGACTTCGGATTTTTGGTCGTTTCCCAACTCGGCCTTGATTTGATAGCAGCTTTGGAGCGATACGATTGGGAAATGTCAGGAATGTCCTACATTTAGACGGTGTTTAGTTTGAAAAAATCATTTGTCTCACACACACACACACACACACACACACACACACACACACACACACACAAACTCAGTGGCGTTACGTCCATGTTGGTAAAAGCAATGAAGAAATCCAGCAGATAACTATTCCGTGCTTTTCGCGACCGACAGGATTAGATATGCGTCAGGAAAATAAGAGAAGGTTTTTAACTTGGACCTGGTTTAATTGATGCCCGGTAGAAAACCTGCTGTTTTCTTCCTCGACCAGTGAAATGTGGCGTCATTCCACCAGATTACAGCAGGCTCGATCACCACTAAAGCACGAATCCTCGGACTGCGATGCTAAACTCTCGTCTCGTGTCTGCAGAGTCTCTTTGACACATTGTTGGGCTCTTTTTCGCTGCCTTTTCTCAGCAGGAATTTAGCGCGCTGCTATTTTCAAGGCCCTTCCACATGTCTTTTAGCCTGGACCTCTCACTTTTGCCCTCCTGGGCACAGCCGGAGTAAAAATATCCCTATGATCAACTATGGCCGTCCGTGCATGTTTGTGCTGAGTGTAATTAAGAAACAGATGGAGTCAAATACTCATGGGAACAGATCCGAGCTGATGGGATGGAACCTCCTCAATCATTCCCTCTGTTTCCTTTTAGTTTTTGGAAATATTCCAGACATTTGTATCCCAGTGTGAATAAACGTGGACGTTTTGTCCCGTGGTTCCTGCTCAACACTGCGTTTTCTCTCACTTTTCCCCTTTAACTCCCCCCCTTGTTCGCCAGGTAACCTGTCAAAGACGTGCACGGAGGACGGCTGGAGCCCCATCAGCATAGACTACACGGAAGAATGCGGGTACGACTTCAACACCACCGTGGGTGACGATCACGAGGTCAGCACGGACTCTGCCTGATGTTTGCCTCCATTCGACCTGGTCTGAGGCTGTTTTTATTTGCAGGCGGGGTTCTTCAGCGCCATCAAAGTGGGCTACACCGTCGGTCACAGCGTCTCGCTCATTTCTCTGACAATCGGCATCATCATACTCTGTCTCTTCCGGTAAGGAGAACCTGCAAAATGCTTCTTAATGTCTTTCCGCCCTCATTTAGAGCGATTAACCGAGCCGTCGCCCGACACTTCCTGCATTTTATAGGGGTTTTATTGTGTTTTTCACAGACGGAGACGGATTTTGTGGGGCTGGATATTCAAATTTGACCTTTTCCTCCGCAACATTTCTCAAACAAAACTCTCTTCCGCAATAAAGTCCAATGACTGGCTGGTTAACGGCCTCTTCCCGTCCGACCTTTAGTCCCGGGGAATAAGAAAGAATAAGAACTTGCAGCACCAGTCCGATGGGTTTGGTGTGTATGCATCTCGCTGGCTAAACAACAGGAGTTGTGTTTACTCGGCTGGCTTATGGAATGCTAATGACTCTGGAACATGGACGCAGGATGTGAAAAACATCTAGTGTTTGCGTTCACTGCGCAGCTGCCGGACGCGGCGCATCCGAAAACAATCGCCGCTCTTCAGCCCACTGGCGAGCTCACGAGGAACGTGTTTGTTTGAAACCTCGCAGGATTTACGTTAGCAACGCCGCTGATTTACTCCTGGATCCCTCCGTCTCGAATGCATAGGCAGACGCGGCCGCATGCGTGCAGAGTTCGTCTCCTCTGCAACATGTGCAACATGTTAGTGTGCACAAGGAAAAGCTCGTTAATGACACAACCCCTAAGAAAACTCCGTGTTTCTTCCTCCGTCGAGAATAACGTTGCATTTTGGAGTAATATTAATGATGGATGGCGTGCGCAGCTGCAAAATGGAGTGCAAAGGAACCGGTTTGAAACCACCTCCTGTTCCCTCTTGACGGCGTGCATCTAGAATTCAGCCCGTTTGTCCAGTCATGACCAGTCGTAGCAGAACACGTTGTTCCACGTTCAGAAGAAAACAGCGGAGTGAGAGAGGGAAGATTCTGGAGAACATTTCCATGATGATGATCTTCATTTCTAAATGAGCTCCATTATCGAGAACTTTTGTCGAGAACTGTGAGAATGAGATTTTAATGAGCAACGGTCCTTGGAGAGAGAATTCTGAGTGTTTTTCTGCCTCCACAGGAAGCTGCACTGCACCCGAAACTACATCCACATCCATCTGTTCGTGGCGTTCATCCTGAAAGCCGTGACGGTCTTCATCAAGGACGTGGTTCTGTACGAGGTCGGGGAGACGGAGGAATGCCACGGCACTGTGAGTCCATCTCCAGCTCCTCCTGAACTTCCGCCTGTGGCGGATCAGCTCCTGCTCGCTCTGATTTGAATGTCCCGTCTCGGTCGCTGTGGGTGTAGCAGTGTTTGCGTGTCCCCTCCTCCGCTGACACTTCCTCATTCACGGGATCAGCAGGATGTTGGCAGAGTTTCTGTTTGCCGAGCGTCGCTCCTGAACTTGAATGCTTTTGTCAATAAATTATGTTCAGGGTTTTGGTATCTGGTCGTTATCTACAACGCAATCGTGGCACCGAGACGGCCGGACCGTCGGCGCTCGGCTGTTAAATCGGTTTATGTGTGATGGAGGGAGCTCGGACGTCAACCAATGTTCTGCTTCATCACCAGAGAGAAGGTCGACGCGCTTTCTTGCCTCAATCTAAAGATTTTCCGTATTTACACTGAATGACTTCCTCTAAACACAGCTGCTAACCTTTGCAACTGCTTCTAAACACAGCATTAGCAACGTCCATCAAACACACACACACACACACACACACACACACACACACACACAAATATGAATGACAGCGGTTTTACACGCAATCTCAACCTCGCGATAACATCTGTGATATGAGCTTCTCGGCCATGATTACAACTCCAGTATAGAATAGGCCGTTTAGCTTCTTTAGCTAAACCTTTAATAATTTGCTGATACCTGCACAGTGTTTATTCAGTTCAGGGTTCTCATGATGGCGGTTGTCTTCCAGGTGGGCTGTAAGGCAGTGATGGCTTTCTTCCATTATGGCATCATGGCCAGTTTCTTCTGGCTGCTGGTGGAGGGCCTCTACCTCCACACTCTGTTAGCCGTCTCCTTCTTCTCTGAGAGGAAATACTTCTGGGGGTACATCCTGATCGGTTGGGGTACGTGTTTGCTTGACCTAATTGACCTAAATGGGACATTATTTTTGTGTCCGCCTGCAGGACACAAGGCTGCAACGTTTCATGTAGCCAGGATGTGCCAATATTGGCTCAAAGCTGACATGAGACCAGTTCTAAGAGATTATCACTGCACACATCCCCGTGCACGTTGTCGTCCTCTGTCGAGTCAGCACGATAAATCTCTGTTTAACTTGTGAAGTGCTTCTTTGTAACACGCCAAATGGTGATTCCTGCTTTTAATCTCTTGTTTGCAGGAGCACCATCTGTCTTTATATCAGCGTGGGTGCTTACGAAGGCTTATTTAAACGATCCAGGGTGAGTTTAACACGAACTGCCTCTTGAATGTGCCGCTCCGCTCATAAAGTAGGAGCTAAAATGCTGCCTTCAGTGAGTCACTGAATGTTTTTGGACGCTCCTGTTTCCGCCCCGTGTTCTCATCACTGCGGACAGATGCTGGGAAATAATCGACGACACTCTGTGGTGGATCATCAAAACACCCATTTTGGGCACCATACTCGTGAGTCACGCCGCGATATTTCGCACGCTGCCACGCATAACGAGGTCACGTGACCGAGTGGTTTGCTCCTGCCTGGCAGGTGAACTTCATCCTCTTCATCCGTATAATCCGAATCCTCCGGCAGAAGATGAACTGCCCCGACATCGGAAGGAGGGAGTCTCATCAGTACTCGTAGGTGTCATGAGATCAAATCCTAGGGTTGGTGTCATTTAATGACTTTCCTGTTGACATTTGCACACTTCACTGCCCCCCCCTCAGGAGACTGGCTAAATCCACCCTGCTGTTGATACCCCTCTTTGGCATAAATTACATTATTTTTGCTTTCCTACCCGACCACGTCCAGTCCAAAGAGAGGCTGGTGTTTGATTTAATCCTGGGATCGTTTCAGGTAAGGACCCACCCTCACACGTGAGTGCGCAGCTTTTATGACACTTACAGGATTTATTTCTTGAACTCTAAGCCACAAATGAGAGGAAAAATAAATCACAAACGGGTTGAAGTCTGCACATCTACGCTACTCTGTAACAAAAAACAAACATAATTACAGCGATGTTATGTTTAGCAAATGAAATGACTGATTTATTGGATTTGAAATGTAAAGTTAAAATGGAGGGATGGAAACACTGTGAGGGAAATTCTTAATTTATGGCCAAAAATTGTCTCCTGGGAAGATTTCCCAGAGATACATATGAGGAACCTCCTGTCGGAGCCAGAAGTTGGTCAGAATCCTACCCTCATCACTCATGCACAAATATTTTCAGTGTCTTTTGAGCGTCCAGAGGAATTATTCCGCTTTTAGCCACAGCTCTGAAGTTTTGTCTGCTTGTTTTCAATTTTCCAGGGTTTTGTTGTGGTGGTGCTGTACTGCTTTCTGAACGGGGAGGTAAGGAAATCCAAACAAAAGCCGCACTTCAGGATGTTTACTCTCCTTTTTTATGTGGCCAAATCTCATTTTGTGGCCCCCGCTCATGAGGATCAAACCCTCTTAACGCCCCCTCTTCATCCTGTTTGCCCTCGCGGCTCCTTCAGGTCCAGGCAGAGATTAAGCGTAAGTGGCGCAGATGGATGCTGCAGAGGTTCCTGGGGGCTGACACCAAGTACCAGCAGCCCTCCATCGGCAGCAACGGCAACAACTTCAGCACCCAGATCACCGTGACGACCAAATGCAGCCCCGCGACCCGGCGGGCGTCCGAGTGCCGCGAGCACCTGTCGGTCATCTGAGGCCCGTCTGCATCCAAGCCGTCTCTCTGTTCCCGTCGTTATGTGCCGAACGTGTCGTTTACCTGAGGTCAGTTCTTCTGTCTTTATGTGTCTTTATGGCCTGTGGGTTGAGGACGGCGACTCCGGACGGGGCAACTTTACGACGGCTCCCATCGAAACCCGGCACCTGTTTAGCAGCTCGACTGTGGGCAATTGACTGATCTGTTATTTGCATAAAGAACCGTCGACTCGGAGCCAAACGGGCCACATTAGCGTCGCTCTCCACCAAACTGCAGGGAGGAGACAAATCCTGACCACCTCTTGCGTGTATTAAAGGGAAACGGCTTGGCCGAGGTTTTCCACGATGTTAAGCAATAGGTAAATACAGCCAGTGTCCTATAAGAACTGCAATGTTTATTAAAGGGTGTGTTACACAAGAACACTTAACCTAATGGCTCGCGTTGCTTCAGGGAGCTGCGGTCGTAATGATATTGTCAGGCTGTTGTGAACAACAGTCGGGGAGGAGGGATCTATAGCGCAACGATCCCATCCTGTCTGTGACAGTTTCATACGGGGCATTCGCCAGCTGCAGCTGCACGACATTCCTGAGGAGCTGCTGAAGCTCCTGCTTGTGAAATTCATCTCGGCTTTTGTCTGAGTGCGTGGTTCCTCTTCATTTCATCCATCTAATGGACCAGATGTGTTCCGTTATGTGTGCGCGGCGCACGGCGCTGGCGGAGATGCCGTTATTCGACAGCGTGGGGCGAGACTTCAGTTGAAATAGTTGATTGTCTTGTGCTTCTCTGTGCTGTTAGTCGTCTTAATCGGGCATTTATATCACCTTCATCAATCAACCAGCCAAACCTGGATAGCGGTTATTGATTAATCAGTCAAATCACAGCCGTTTATGACCTGCAAATAAACCCATTTACCCCGTTTTCCATTTATAGTGCGGCCAACAGGGGAATGGGTTCTGTGTGGGTGGAGTTTGGAGCTGAAAACGGAACTGAAACGTCGGCCCAGCAATGTGGATGTGGCGCTTTTGATGGGATGCATTCCTGCCAAATGCTTGTTAGAGTTCCTGCATTCACATTAGAGATTAATTCCACGGCTCCACGTCACAAAATTAGCCAATGTGCGTTGAATCGTCGGATTCTCATCAGGTAAAAGCTGTGTCGGGCCCATCGGTCGCGACCTTGGCCCCAGCCTCAGGAGAACTGCTGTGCTAAGGACTGAATTTTATTGATGTGAGCTTAGCTGTAGAGTCAAACTCTACTTCATCCCGAGCTAAGCTTACATCATCAGCAAAGATAATTAAATTATTGAAATAGTATGAGTAATTTAGGGCTTGGCACGAAACTCATGCGCACCTCAAGTAACCTCTGACACTGTTGCTGCTCCAGCTTTTTGCTGTGCCGTACTATTGACCGCTCAACCATATTTTAAAAATAAATAAATTATTCAACTATAACTTTTAAGTGTTTAAATGTCCCCACAGTAAAATAATATTGACACAAGGTCAAACCATTCCTGGAATGCCTTTGTTACGCACCCCTTTGTTCTAAAGTCATTATTATGTTCATTTGTTGTTTTAGAAATGTTATTTTCTGTGCTTCAACCTACAAATGAGCTGAAACGAGTTGCTAAGACTCCTGGTCAGGCGCTTCGGTGTATGTTGTCAGAATGTAAATACGCTGTGTTTTTATGTTAATTACTTGCGGAGCTCAGGTGCAAACTGGAAATCACTGTTTACTTTGGAAAACTGTGTCCCTCATGTGTTTTCCCTCAAGACTCGTGCAAAAATGCAGCAACTTTGAGTGGGTTGACCCGTGATAAAAATGTTATTGAACCAACTGTCGGATTGAAATTTAAATATTTACACCATGGACAGGCATTCTGTCTGCTCAGAGGGGGGGGATGGGTGCAGTCAGTTGTAGAAAGACAACATTTATTCTGTTAAAACAAATCAATCTGCAGGCAAATAAAATGAAATAACCGTAACAAAAACAGACGTCCGGATGACTCCCTTCGACTTAACGCGTATCTGTCGCCCCCTGCTGTAAATACAAGGTATAACACGTTTCGTGCAAGTGCCATCTGCACTCTAAGCCAACGTTTGGTTCCGAGTTCCTCAGAGTCCAGTTAGAGCTTGTTGAGACGCAGAATGTTGAGGCGTGCCGCCAGGACAGTAGCTCCCTCTGCGTAGCTGATCTCCCGCAACATCCCAGTCCAGCACCTCTCGGACTCGTCGTATCTGTGTAAACAGGTACATTTTGCACGGACGGTGTTCACGGATCTTCATCAGACTTTGTAAATATGTACAGAAGCTGTGGAACACATTTCAGCTTGTGACGGCTCGAGAAGCACATTGTGATAATGTTTGTCATGTGTAAGAGGTAATATTGTACAAGTCTTGTGCTCTACATTTTTATTTTAAAATGTTATTAAAAGACCCTCTCCAGCAGTGCATTTGTTTTTGTTTTTTGTTTTTTTTAAAAAGAAATCCTAACCCTAGGACATAAGTCATCACATTTATATTTTTTAAGCACAAATTGTGTGTGTGCTGCCTCTTTTTTGGCAGGGGGGGGTAAAAGGCTAAATTAGTGACAGACTCCCACCTCCAGATGTCTGTCATCTCTGTTGGGATGGGCTCCTCACTGGTTTCACTGGGCATCATGGCGAAGCCTCCCAGGGCGTACAGGAAGCCCCCCGTGGAGACCAAACTGAGGGAGCTGCGTTCCTGTGGGAACTCTGTCAACTCGGACCACCTGGGGCAGAACGTCACAGTAAACGCACAGCGGAGCTCCGATGGTGTTTAATCAGACGCTGAACTACCGGACGATGCCCTGATCAGAGCAGACGGTGCTGCTTTATGACCTAATTGCCTCCTATTATGGCTGGATGACTCATTTCACGACTGTGGACACATGTTCCGCCTCATCACCACGTCGCTCACCTGTCGGCGGCGATGTCGTAGACCTCCACCGAGCCGGTCAGGCCCGAGTCCGTGACCCCCGTCACCGCGTAGATCTGGTCGTTGTGGACGGTGACGCCGAACAGGGAGCGGGCCGTCTTCAGAGGAGCCAAGTCCTTCCACTCAAACTTGGTGGGGTTGTAGACGCAGACTCGTCTCAGGCACTTCCTTCACAGACGTCGGCGTGTTAGCATCAAATCGCCATCGCGGAGCTACAAAAGGAGTCTGGAGGGACCTACTTGCTCTGTGACTTTCCTCCGATGACATAGACGAGACCTCCGTGTGACACGGTCCCGTGGCCGTACACTTCATAGGGCAGAGGGTCCGACTCCCCCCACTTGAACGACCTGCAAAGACGAAGGGGTTCGTCTTCATCGGGGGGGGGTTTCGCTGCAGTTTGGGGCGAAAGCTAATCGCACACTTACTGTCTGTCGTAGATCATGACCGAGTCCAGCGCCTGCTCCCCCTCCTTCAGCTCTTTCCCTCCCACAACAAAGATGGAGTTTTCGGCTTCCGTCAGGCCGAACAGGCAGCGGGGGTTCGGCTGCGACGGCATCCCCAACCACTCTGAGCTGATGGGGTCAAACTGGGAGCAAATAGGGAAGCAAGATTCAGCACATGGATGCAGCTTGGAGGTTTTTTGTTTTATTTTTTTTAGTCTTTAGAGGTGTGTTACCTGCAGGAAGTAGGAACTGAACGGGTCATCTTTATTCTCCTCGTATCGCATCCCTCCCACGACGAAAACCTGGTTCTGACCCGTCACCAGGCTGCAGTGGTTTTTGGGAATATCTGTAGACTCTGAGACCACAAAGCATTCGTTCCCCACGGGGTCATAGGCCACCGTCCCCGTGTCGCTGATCATCAGGATCAGGTCCATCTCAAACATCCCAAAACGAGGGTTGTTGTTGAGGATACCTGGAAGGTATCCTTCCTCGTCCTCTTCGCCCTCTTCAGTTTCACCTTTGCCCAGTTTCTTTGGCTGTGGGAGACGCCCTTTGTGAGCCTCCCGGACGAGCTCCAGGTCCTTCTTGATGTCCTGGTTGAAGCGGAGGTACTGGTGACGTTCCACTTTTTCTTTGAAGTAATCCAACGGAATGAGCCGGAAGCGGATGCAGTGCAACAGCTCCGGCAGTTCCCTGACGCGGTTGGCCTCGTCGTGCTTGACCCAGTCCATCAGGGATTCAAACACCAGCTCCTCCTGCAGGACATTGAGGGCATCCGATGTGATGATGAGGGCCAGTTCGCTGGGGCCCAGCTGCAGGAAGTCCTGGTCCCTGGACACGACCTGGTAGCGTTCGCAGATGAAGTCTCTGGCAGCCAAAACGAGCCTGGAACAATCGAGCAGAAGTCCTAACCTGAAGATGGCCAGGCAGTTCCCCAGCACCATCTTCTCCTGGAGGTAGGACACACACACCGAGAAGATGGAAGGGATCTGGTACATGTTGGCGACAATAAAGATATCCTGGACGTTCTGTTCCGTCAGATCGATGTCTGATGTGTACAAGTAACGTAGAATCATGCCCATGACGCCCGGTTCCACGTCTCTGAGGACAATCTCCCGCTTCTTGCTCTCCTCCAGGTCAGACAGGAACATGGCTTTGAAGAAGGGGCTGCTGGCTGCCAGAACCAAGCGGTGGCAGGGGAACTCCTGGTCCTTGATCTTCAGGATGCAGTCTACAAACTTGTCGGTCTCCAAGAGGTCGCACAGCCCGTCCTGAAGGAGGGTCTGCTGGTACATCCTCGGCTGCTGCTCCGGGTCCACAGTCAGGGCGGCCATTTTGTCCTCGTCTTGGTTGGGTTTCTCGGGAACCCTGCTTCCTCCCCACAGCAGAGCGGGACTGTCCTTGTCCACACGCCTGCTCGTATGGCTCTGGAAGGTCTCTGCTGGTTGGTCAGTCGGTGGGTGCAGCTGTCTGGGGTCGTCACTGTGGAAGCCTATTTATAGACGGGACCCTCACAAAGCTGAAGAATCTATTTTGTTGGGCGGGGAGGAGGACAGATCCAGTTCCTCCTCCACAGAGATCCCAGCAAACAGCTGGGTGAAATCCAGGTAAAGAACTGACCAGAAACTCTGAGTCAGTCTGGTATATTTACACTCTTTGTCAAAGCTGTTTTTGTATCTGTAATCGAATCCTGACAGAAATAGCGAGTGAATCCACTGAATGAGGCTGTTTACCTTCATGTACCTTCATGAGAGCCTCAGCAGTTATCCAATTTCAAAAAAATCCCGCCAGACGTCAAACTCTTTAGGCCATGAAAATTAAATAGACCATGGACAAAACATATATTGTATATTCACAGGTTCCTCTTTAATCCTCCTCAGGTTACAAACACAGCAGGTGACACACTGCGTATAATGTCCTTTAACACAGATGCTAGTTTTTATTGATGTTTCCTGTCTTTGTGATACCATAGGAAACATAAAAAGAATAACAGCTCGACTGAAAACGGTTCCAACACAAGTACATCGCGGTGAAAATGTCTGATTGTCTGACAATTCAGTCTTTGAATATTTTTTGACATCTCCAAAGATGAGCAACAATCCGTTCATTGTGAAAATCAATAAATCATCATTTCTTTAAAATGATGCACATATATATTTTAGTTTGGAGTGGAAATACAGCAGCCAAATCGAGTTTAATCATTATTTATTTGACGTGGGACAACGTAAGAAACGATAACTACTGTTGGTGAAACTGCGCCATCTGGTGGCGCTATCTAAAACCACACTAATTAAATTAATTACCGCAAGATAATTCTCAAAATAATTTCCCCAAAACCCAAACAAAATCACATTACGTGCATTTCAATCCTGCCAAAAGCTGTAACAACACAAACGCCAAATGTTTCCTTGAAACGACTCTTTATTTGGAGTTGAAAAATTGGAGTTTCAGTAAAAAGTATGCAGCTAGAAAAGGCATTGAAGTCTTCCCTTCAATTTCAGCAGCTATCTGCTGCTCTGAGGACGCGCAGCAGCTTTTTGTGACAGCTTTGATAAGCCCCATATCCCTGCCAGACCCGTAGCAAACCGAGTCGGGATCATGCAAGAGTGTGGAAGGAAGATACGCACAAATCCAACCTACAGCAATCTCTTCTGTAGTAAGTAAAGCTGCTCTCCTCAGAGCTCTGAACTCATTATACATTCAATATTGGGCTCAATACATTCTCAATCTGCATAAATAGGTTCTCTGTGCGATAAATCTGCTTTGTGTCATTAGAGAAATCATCTGTGAGCTTTATGCACTGTTTATTGCACCCAGCTTTTAAGGTTTTTGTCGTCTTTGAACGTAGATAAGTGCACGTAAGACTGTTAAGTGCGGAAAAACAATCAATCTTTTGCTCTTTAGGTTTAAAATGTTTTTGTTTTTTTTAAAAATGCACCATTGTTAGATTTGTGCCGAAAGACGTGATTATCTGCAGCAAGTACACTTGTGGATCATTTCACATTTCAAAAATCGCTCCCTCGCCGCTGGCGTGCACAGACGCTGCCTGAGAGCGGCGCAGGCTGTGGGTCAGTGCAGCAGCAAGGCTGCTGATGGAGGGATGCGATGGAGGGATGCGATGGAGGGATGCGATGGAGGGAGGCCGTCAGCGGCGTCCCTGGAAGTCGTTTTATTACTCTGTTTTCTTCTTGCCGCCATCCACTGGCTCGGGCTCGTCCAGCAGGGCTTGCCGTCTCTCTCTTTCCTTCACCAGCTGGACGCCGCAGTAGGTCACGAACAACACGGAGAGGGTGGACAGAGGGAAACCTGAAAGGAGAGAAGGGGCAGTGAGGGAGGGGGGGGGGGGCAGAAGTTTAAAGGAAAGCAGCTGCGTCGGGCTGATGCTGAAAGCGAGGATAATCCGGATTCTTTTGTGAGAGGCAACAAAAGAAGATTCCTTTGATGTTGTTGTTCCCGCTTTGAAGAGAACTGACAGAGTTCAAGTTCGGCCTTTTACGAGGCACCTTGGTTACCTTTTAGAACCAGCCGTCCTCCCGCCAGCTTGGCAAACTCCAAACTGTTGAGCGACAGAACGTTGTAGAGGACGATGGCCCAGAAGTTGGCGGCGTTGAAGACACCCCTGACCCTGCGCGACATGGCCCCGCCCATCATGCGCTGGAGGCGTGGGGGGGGGAAACAAGAACAAGACAGAAGCGTGAGCCCAGGACCGCGGCCACGGGACGGCTCTCGTCCGCCGGCGTCGCTCACCTCGAGGGTGGAAAACGGAGGCAGGGAGAAGAGTTTGGCCACCCACAGCTCAAAGTTGAGGCCGAAGCAGTTCAGGACCGACCAGATGTAGACCACCTCGCACGGGCCCAGCCACAGGGTGGTGACGGCGAAGGTGCACAGCGTTGCGAGGAGCTCCCTGAAGATCCTATCGTGATCGCCGCCGATGTAGTCGTAGACGTACCTGCGGAGGTTCCCGGGGAGACGCGTCAGAACCTGGCGCGGCGCCGCCGTTTAACCCTGAATGTCAACACTCACTTGCAGAGCCAGTCGTTGATGCCTCGGTCAAAGTGTCTGAAACGACAAAGCGAACCAGTCAGAGCTCCGCAGGCGTTTGCCGCCGCCCATTTTACCAGAGCCGCACGTACGTCTCGGAGAAGACGTAGAGCATGGTGATACACTTGGGAGGCTGAGGAGGTTCCAGGTGGTCCAGCGTCGCCACGGTGTTGATGACCCCGAACATCACGGCTGCTTTCACCCAATCGTACACCAGGTTGGAATAAGCCAGGCCGGCTGCAAAGGTGCACGCGGAACGTTAAACCTGGAGCCCGACGGGCGCCCTCACACACAGGACTCACGACTCCAACCCACCCAGACACCAGTCCGAAAGTTTGGTGACCAGCTTCATGTCGCTGGGGATGGTCAGGATGTACAGGTAGTGGAAGAAGAAGTCCACAACCAGAACAACCCCGAGATGTGTCAGCGCCTTGGAGGTGATGTTCCACAACTCCCGGTCTTTGCGGGTCAGCTGCGTCCTGTTCGCCTGTGAAATGGACATGTTGTCCTCTGGAGGTGGAGGCAACGCAAGCAGAGCGGCCGCGGAGCTGAGCGCCTCACCTGCGCGTGGTACCTGTCGAAGGTCATGACGGGACCGAAGAAGAAGAAGGGGAGGTAGAAGTTGTATTTCAGCAGGTCGGAGAACTTGTAGTTGCCGTCCTTCTTCTCGCAGTTCTCCAGGCCGAAGCTCATGCAGCGCATGATGCTGAAGCCGCAGCCGCCGTAGAACAGGATGTCTTGGAGGTCGAAGGAGCCCGTCACCATGGATTCCTGGAGGAGGAGGCGGGAAATAAACACTTTTTGAACTTTTTTCCCCCCCCCCAACCTTCGGCAGCCTCCTCACCTGCCAGGAGTTATACGGCTCCATCTTGATGGAGGCCAGAGTGGCAAGTCCGGCCGCGAAGCACATCAGCTTGCTCTTCACCGTGGCGACGCTGTAGAGAATGATGCAGTGGGACAGGACCAGAGCCATGAAAGTCCAGCCCATCGTGACCAGCACGGCCAAACCGCCATACAGACCAAAGATGAAGGATCTGTGCTGTGGGTAGAGGCCGGAGTCAGGAGGGCGGAGCCAATACGACCTTTGCACACGCTTCCGTAAACGCCACAGCACTTAGTGCAAAATAAAACCAACCGTGTGCACCAGGGACGGAGGGATTAGGTGCTCAAAGTCCACGTAAAGACAGATCAAACCAAACACGCGTGACAAATGTTAGATTTCGCGGGTTTATTCCGGTTACCTCACGTCCATCTACACCCATCTTCATTTGCAAGCATGGAACAAGACAGAAAATACAGTTATTTTAAATGTGCATCACACACACACACACACACACACACACCACACACACACACACACACACACACAGAATTCCATTGTGCTGATGCAAGTCAATAATGTGTTAGACCCTGGAGCAAAGCTGCACAGCTCCACAAATCATGTCCGCTCAGTGCAACACAAGCTAAATTAGCCGTACGACCCAAAGCCGAACTGGTCCCACTGGTGCAGGTGGACTCACACTCCAGGACAGCGAGCTCAACCACACACTGGTGCCGTTATATCTGTGTTCAAACGCGGGTTTCGCGGGCTTTCGCACACACCTTTGGGGCCACCAGGGTGAGAATCTTTGCAAAGATAACGTGACCGGCCAGGGCAAAAAGGATATGATTGCGGAAGGTGGTGAACCACATCACCCACTCGAAGTCTGCCACGTCCTGCGGGGAGGCGGGACGCGTTATTGACACACGCCATCACGCGTCGGCCGAGAGAGAGAAAGGACGGGCTTACCATCTTCCTGCCAAAGTAATGCCATCCTGGTTTCACACTCTCCCTGAAGGCTTTTCTGTTCACGTTCTCTGAATACAGAAGGAGACGCCACAATGGGGACATTTAGACAGCGAAAGCTCCTCACTTTATTTTTCCTATTGTTCCAGAAAGTAGTCCTCCACAGGTTGAGAACTGAGCCGCTTTAGTGCAATTGTTGGGTTATTTCTGGTGATTTAAAGGTGTAAGAGCTTCTGATTACATAATGTTGTCATGAAAGGCTCCCATCTAGGCCCAGGCAGACCTAATCTATTCACCTATTCACTGCATAACCTCAATAACGAACCAGAAACAATGAAATAACTGTAAAAAAGCTCTGAGTATTCGTCACGTGATAGCAAATATGGCGGTCACACTCCAGGCTGACCCTCTATCTGTGAGGGTCAGGTGGGGGGGAAGCCTCGCTCTCGCTTCCTGGAGCGGATCCAGGCGCTCCAGCTGCCCCGAGCACCAAAAATGTCCATTTTAAGAAGAGGTCAGGACTCCGTGACAGGCGGCACCACTCACCGAAGGACAGTGGCACCATTCAGGCCGCGTTCTGACAGCCAAAGGCGCCTCGGGGCTTCCTGAAGCTGACACATTTTCAGCAAAACTAATTAGAGCAACTTTAATTTGCTCTTATAATAACAGGACCGAGCAGCACAACTCTTCCAGCCTGCTGCTTTTTCTGTGGACGCCGTTGATTGTACCCTTGTTTTGTCCCTTGAGAGGGTTTGGAGGTGCTGGTTCCGCCGGTTACGCAACAGTGGACCACTACAGATGTGAATGAAGACGTGTTTTCATGTGTTTCGGGACACTTCTTGTCAGCACTCACCAGAGGAAGCTTCAAATATCCAACTGCCGGCCCATATCAGCGCCAGGCCCAGCACAGCCGTGTAGAGATACAGCTCATATCTGGGGAGAGCAGCCTTGATCCCCATGGTAACCCTGACAGGAAGAGGCAATAATCAGTGATGGGGCCCAGATACTTCTCAAGGATTTGCTTCAGAGCTGGTGCTGATGATGTTATTTGACAAAACACGTGTCAGGTAGTCGATGTAACACCATTTCACGCATCCTCCATCCGTGGAGGAAGAAATCTCGGTATGTTTCACTAACGAGCCCCAAGGACCGAGAGGCCAGGGACAGAAATAGCGCTGCAGAGCTGCGGATCCCTGGAATCAGCGTCGTCAGCTGCGCAACCCTACCTCTTCTTCCTATTATAGCTCCTGAAGTTGATCCGCCGTGGAGCAAGGCAGCTGCAGTGCTATGTGATCTGCAGCCGCACAGAATAATTAGCACTGACCAAGAAAGGTGCATCCGAGTGGCAAAACTGCGCTTCTGCGCGGATTAAAGAACGTGCGCAGCTTGTCCGTGCCAAAGTGTAACCATGGTTAAGCAGGAGCTCCCCAGCAAAGTGTCCTGCATATAAATTAAAGTTTTCTCTGCCTCTGAAGAATGCAAGCCCCCCCCCCTACCCCCCACCCCGAGTCTCCTACTGTTTAACAGAGCAAAAGATTTGTTTTTACCAACCTTGCACCCGCTCCTTGCTTCAGATGGCGGTTTTCTGGCCCAGAATGAATTTAAAAGCAACAAAAAAAAAGGGAGGGGGGGAGGCGATGATTATGACCGTAGGTTTTCTAATTCATCTGATTTCTGGGGGGGTTGCCGCTGCCGAAGATCCCCGAACCAGTGAGGATGTTGCGGACTCCGCGAATGGAGGAGGAGGTGAAGGGGGTGGCGGCGGTGGAGGGGGATATATTTATCTTTGACTACTGCACCGCAGTGAGGGGTGGTCCATACCGAGGCCATCGGCTCGCACCTTAAGGGAAGGCAGAAAGACTCTGATAAATGTTCAAAAGGCGGAAAAGAGCATCAATCAATGAGGCGCAGCGGACGAACCAGCAGAGCCCCGGTGGCTGTCCGGGCAAAACTTCCATTGGAGTCGAATGAAATATTCATCTGCGGACAAAACACAAAACACTAAGGACTTTGGCATGGCTGGACAAAACAGTCTTTTTACATCATTATTATGATGATGATTATAAATACGATAGATGCACTTCACATATCGACCGCCAGAGGGCGCTGAGGGCTCGTTGTAAAATCTCCCCGTTGAGCGCAAAACAAAGTGCAGCTTTCCTGCTTCCTTAACTCATAAATTAACCGCTTTTTTGCCAGCCACGGGGGGGGCATTCATCCCATTCTGACTCCAAAATATCCAGTGTTTATTTTTTACCCTGAGAACGCTGGGAATAAAATGTTATCTACAACCGTAATTACAGAGAAAAATGACGCCGGGGGTGGGGGGCGCAGCAGCAGCGGCCATCCGCATTGGGTTGAGCAACCTTGCGCGTCTGAGTTCTCGCTGCCTGCCCGGGAGAATCCATCAGAGAAACAAACCGCCCCCTCCCACCTCGTACCCCCGCTTCAGATGCAACTCAAAATACATAAAGCCTCCATGTTGCACGGGGAATGTCGGACAGCCAGAAATGAAATTATAGCCTGAAAGTACGCGTTGACTTTAGCGCCGAACGGTTCGCGTTTGAGACGAACTACCGGACCAGCAAACTAACATTCGACGGGTTTCCAAGTGTTTTTCAACGTTGTGCCAGACGGGGCCTTACATTCTGGAACATCGGAGATTCACAGCTAGCATCATTCGCTAGCCTATGCTAACTCGAGCTAGTTAGCAACTCACGGTCGGGTAGTTTTGTTTGCCACCCGCTCGGCGCTGCTCACAAACTGCTTGTTCGCAGCGATGGTGTCAGAGCCGTAGATGACAACCGTTCGTTGGCGTCCGATCACCTTCGTCTCTGCTGGCTTGCAAGCCGCGCTGCCACGGCACATCTCCCGGACGGCTGCCCGTCTTTCCCCATCTTAAAAACGGCTAGTTGCCCGTGGCTAGCAAACGCAGCAAGCGCGCTAAGAGGAATAACATAGAGGGGCCAAAGAACAAGAATAAACACCCGCCTAAATGGACCACACGTCCATTATAACACAGGTTTCCAACCCGAAGGAGGAGGAAATAATATCCCTGAACCAGGAAAAAGGTAAGGAAAATCAGCCGAGGGCAGTTAATTTTAGCCCGCTAACTTCTTTTTTTTTTTTTTTGGACTGACGTTAGCTTTTAGCTTCGATAGTCGTTAAATACACTGATTTTCTTGTTGCAGCTATCCTATATAAGCCTGGGAATAAGTCCAGCCTTATTTAAGAAACTATGTCCAAGCAACAAGTGTGACAGATCGCTCTTTGTGGTTATGAGAGGGTTCGAAAGTGGATTCCGGGACTCGGCTTCGTCGTGCGTAAATCTTGTCCGATTTTACGCGCATCAAGTTGAGGGAAAACATGCCCGATCTTAATGCCTGCGCTTTAATCGAGTTTCTCCTTGCTGTTAGGTCTGTGCTACCGGTGGGGATGACCTGGGGGCCGACTCGGTCTCAATCATGACCGCAGGTGGCTTTAAAGTGGACGCTGCTTTTGGTCCGAGAGCCAAAAAAGTTCTGCTGAAACCAGCGTGCACACAAATGTGTTTTCAGGCAGTAAAGGCGCACATCTATAGCCAGTCCGTCTTTAACGTGGCCCAAATGTAAAAAGGAGCGGTGGGATCTGTCCCAGCGGACCATAGATGCTGGTGTCCATTCATTCATGCTCTTGGAGATGCTTGCAGACGTTCCGGGTCACCCAGGCCCAGGGGACGTGTATCAGTATCCCATCTCCACCCTCACATGCCGGGCCATTAGTAACACGAGAGCTGGGGTCTTTTCAGAGGCAACAATGGGTTTGTCTCTGAAGGTCCACAGATGTCTCCTCTGGTGATTACGGCTCCTGTTTGAATCGGACGCCGCGCGTCAGTGCAGGTATGTGGACGAAGGTGTAACCTGAACACGTGTCGGGGGGGGGGGGCACGTGTGCAGGTGTGGAAATGACTCTCACGGTGTAGAATTGGTCGAGTTGGACCTCGACGCAGGGCTGCAGCCTGTGTTTTCCACGACTGGGGTTTTTATTCTGCTCTTTTGTTTCTGGAGGGGCCAGAAAAAGCAGCGTTTTGTGGCGGTTGTTGGGGCGGCCTGTCGATTACATAAGCAGCTGCATTCCTGCTCTATATGTTGCTTTGGCCAACATCTGTTACCTCAGAGCAGATTTGAAATGGCTCCTGTCGGTGAGCCGGATGTCGGGAGGAAGAGCAACGTTCGTCTCCGGATGGATGTGCCAGCGTAGCGCGCACGCACCTCCGCGCGCCAGGTAAACCTCTCATCAGCTGCTCCTCAGGTTACGCAACAGTTTGCCGTCGATTTTCCTCGGCGGCGATCCTGACGACCGTCCCGGAGGAATTTGTCAGGTCGCCTCCCACCGGGAGGCTCCGGGCAGTCTGGAGGCGAGCCCACCTCCTCCGCGCCTCTTCTGGCCGCCTGACGACGCGCGCCTGCCTCTCACGCCGCTTCGGCTCCCGATGCCTCGCTTAAATATAGACTCTGGGGCGTTGACCTTCAGGCCGAGTCAAAGAGAAACCCAACAAGTTTCCACTATAATCAGAGGAGGACGTTGATTTGGGGGGGGGGGGGGGGGTCAGGGGTGACCGGGCGACGTGCTGCTGAAGACCAGGATGTCGTCTGTTTGGATCTGCAGCCTCGTGCACGTTTATGTAAGACACCGGGCGTTTGCGTGCGTGGGAGGAAACACGCCCACGCATGCAAACAGGCAGGTGAAGGGAATCACATGCATCGAGGTCCCGAGCCTGCTGGCTTTGGTCCGCCCGTACGTGCACGAGGGTGCAGAATGGAGCCCAAACCGAGCGTCCAGGCGTTTCTTTACTAAACCGAGAGGAGGAGAATCTTCGGCACTGGGTTATTTCTTTTTCCTGCAGAATTCCCAAACTCCGGCTCTGTAATTACGGGCTCTGCTGATATTGCCAAACAAATGTGAAGCCGCTGGTTGGCAGTGGCGGGTTAGAGCTGGACTTCGCTCCGGTCGGGAATGGTTCCGAACCCTTCCGACCTCGTCCTGACGCAACCAGCCGCCCGCTCTCCTGTTTTTACAGCTAAAAGAGCGGCGTAAAAATAGCCCCGCATTTTTAGGGATCGCCTGCAAACCCGTCAACGTGGGCGCTTCCTCGTGCACGGCGAGGATTTTTCGCCATTGTTTACTCTTGAATGACTCCCCTCGCGCCTTCCCGGCCTTCCCTCCGACAGCCTTTGACCTTGGAGCGTCCCGGCGGACCCGGTGGGCCTGCAGAGGTCGCGGCGTCGCCGATAAAACGTGAGCGGGCTGTTCGTCACTGTTGCGACAGAGCTGTTGTTGTGAGCGCAGGGGTCTGATGGGACGACAGGAATGCAGCCTTGTATAGGCTCCGAGCCCCCCCCCCCCATCCCCCCCGGTCCCGTGCACGTCCAGGCTGTTTCAGTCACTCACCTGCCAGCTGAGGGAGGGGAAACCACCTTTGGGGCCAATCAGGTGTCAGGCTTCACCAGCAGGGTGTAAAAGAGGCGGGAAGAGGGTGCAACACCCATCATGTTGCTATTAATAAAGCCCCCCCCCCCCCTGGCCAGTCTGATTTTAGGCCCGGCTCCACGGTCCTGGAATGAGAATGGCGATCAGGGCAGAACACTGAACAGTAGTTCTGCAAGGCCAGGTCCACCCAGCCCCCCCTGGTGGCCTTCAATCACCCCCCCAAAGGTCTCCTCCTATATGCAGGACACCCACAGACAAGTTCTTCTCCCACTGTTCCGCATGTAAACAGCTGAATGTAAATGTTTCCCACTTCCTTTTTGGGTTTTTTAATAATCGCAGCATATTTGCATACCTGCCGCTTGTTCACCCGCTGCTCTCCCCCCCCCCCTTTCCTCTCCCTCTCCCCCCCCATCCTATTCTGACAGTGTCCCAGTCCAACAGCAGCTTGAAGAAGCAGAGGAACCGAGGCATCTTCAGCACCTTCTTCTGCTGCTTCCGCAACTACAATGTGGAACCTCCGGCTGCCAACGCCAACGCCAACGCCCTCCCCCCGCCCGTGGAGGAGAACGGGTCGCCTCCGAAGGTGTGCCGCCGCCCCGCCCGCCGTGGCTCTCGCGCTCCTCCTCACCTGAAGCTCCTTCTCTCTGGATTTTGTCCTCCTCACCCTCTTTTTGTGTGTGTGTGTGTGTGTGTCTCCTGTTGTAGTGTGACCAGGTCGAGGTCATTCCTGTCCCTAGTGTATGTATCGCCTGGTTCCTTTTGTTGTTTTGAGCCTTTTGCATGCAGGCTGAGTGGGCTGATGCTGGCACATCCTCTCCGCGTGGGCTGCGCTGCTTCTGCTGCACGCCGTTGATTTCAGCTGATAAGGTATATCAGCACCAGTGGAGATTAAAGTGGGCCTGGACTGCACGAGGGCCTCCTGGTGGTTTGTGTTCTTTCAGAAACACCGTGGAAGCGACAGAAAGTTGGGCTGAAAGCTGCGTTTTGTGTAATGAGAAGCAAACGCGTGTCTCACCCCAGTCAGGTGTGTTCGTATATGATCAGGTATTTCCAGCCTGATTGGGGTGACGCTAACACGGCTCCGCTGCAGCAGATCTAACCTTTGCATGACTTTTTTTATAATGACTCAAACTTTAGGACGGTGTTTGCTCAGAACAGTGTTTTGGGTGCTTCTCTGAGGGCTTCTAAATGCACCGTTTAGGACCTCGCACACACATTAACCACGGAGAAACCTTCCCTAACACGGTGCCGCTCAGCCTCACACAGCAGTATATGTAAAGTCGCTTATCGCGGTCGCACTGTGGCGCCCTCCTCTCCGTATATCTGACCTTTCTGACCTCATCTGCCCCCCACTTCAGCCGCCAGCCAAATACCTCCTGCCAGAGATGATCATATCTGACTACGGGAAGAAGTGTGTTGTGATCGACTTGGATGAAACGCTCGTCCACAGCTCGTTCAAGGTAAAAGGAGAAGACAAACGGCGGTTTATTCATCTGAACTCGCAGATGTTGTGTGTCTAAATGGCTTCGTGGCAGAACTCTGAGGTTCATTAACCTGCAGTTGGGCAACGAGGAGCCAAGCACGTAAACAAAGCGGTCAAAATATTGCAATCCAGCGGGTGCTCACATGCACTAGCAGGCTGAGTTTGGTAAGCGGTTGCTTTCATAATGCAGTTTTAATGAAGTTTTGTCTGATAACAAAAGGAGGGATTTGTAAAAGCAAACGCAGACTGATTATTATCACCTTCCTGACACACTTGGAAGCGGGTTTTATGTTCCTGGCAGGACCTCTGCTGGGCTGTCGCGGTACTGCACCAGACTGACCCAGTGGCTTGTGTTTGTCGTTGCAGCCCATCAGTAATGCTGATTTTATAGTTCCAGTGGAGATCGATGGCATTGTTCATCAGGTACAGTTGACGCACCATCTGCAATACATGACCGCAGTCTTTTCAGGTCCAGGAGTCTCTGGAGGTCCTGAGAAGACGGGGCTGTCATCCAGTTCAAGTAATCCAGGATAGGCTGTGTGTATGCCGGTTGGCCTGTTCGTGATTACTTGCACTGGACGGCAGCCGCGAGTCAAAGAGGAGCTTGTCCATCCTTGGAAGGATTTGTTTTTTTATATTCCAGCTTCCCTTTCGTGGTGCACCAGCTCTGTTCTCCTCCAGCCCGGCCTGAGACTTGTGTTTTCCAGGTATACGTGCTGAAAAGACCTCACGTCGACGAGTTTCTTCAGAAGATGGGGGAGCTCTTCGAGTGCGTGCTTTTCACCGCCAGCCTCGCCAAGGTATTTCTCTTCCTGTTGTGGATTTTTGTGGCAGGCCGAACGGCATTTTGTGTTTCCTGGTCGTGCTCCGCGTTCGCGCTCTCACCTTCTGAATTCTCGCACTTCCTCTCGCCTTCGCTCTCCATCTCTAGCCGGTAATGAACGGGTAAGTTTGACGAGGCCACAGTAGGTGTCAGTGATGCTCATTCTAGATTAGAATGGAAAGATGACCTCCTTTGGTTTTGTAGTGCAGCTCTTTGGGTACCCCCCCCCCCCATCCCATGCATTTATCTGTATCGCTGGTGACGCCTGCGTCTTTGGCTCGCCCAGTACGCCGACCCCGTGGCCGACCTGCTGGACCAGTGGGGGGTGTTTCGAGCGCGGCTCTTCAGAGAATCCTGCGTTTTCCACAGAGGGAACTACGTCAAAGACCTCAGCCGCCTGGGGCGGAAGCTCAGCAACGTCATCATTGTCGACAATTCACCTGCCTCTTACATTTTCCACCCGGAAAATGCTGTGAGTCCCTCAAGTGTTGCCGAGTTTGGGCTCCAGAACCAAGAAATCACCGCCGTTTTCCCCCCCCTCTCCTCAGGTGCCAGTCCAATCCTGGTTCGACGATATGAATGACACAGAGCTGCTGGACCTGCTGCCTTTCTTTGAGGGACTCAGCAAAGAAGAAGAGGTTTACGGAGTCCTGCAGAATCTGAGAAGCAGGTAGCGGCACGGACCGCGGCGCCGCCAGCGACCTCCTCTCTCCGCCCTGTCGACCTCTGCCCTCTTCTACGGTCACATCTCTCAGACTCAGGCAGATCCTCCCACGCGTGCCCCTCTTGTCTCTGCCCCAAGGGGAGGCCTCGGAGTCTCACTGTGGAACCCTTCACGTAAGCTCTTCTCAGCTCTCATCTCCTGGAGACTCCTCAGTGCCATTAGGAAGCAAAACAAACACTAAATATTCCAGGAACACTGTGTGACAACAACAACAACAGCGTACAGAGCATCTTAAATTGATGGGGACAAAAAGCGAAGAGGACCGAACTCTGGTCTTTATTTTCAAAACAGTTTTAATCGGTCAAGCGCTCGTTTTAAACCAAAAAAAAAGAAAAGAAAGGAAGAGAGAGAGAAATCTTCTTTTGTGGCACCACACAAAAGCCTGAACAGATCTTGTCCTCGTATCGTTGCTATGCAGGCAGTTTCTGGTCGTAGAAAGGACTGTGACTCTTTTCTAACTGAATGAAGTGCCTTGTGTGAATGTTGTTTATATGGGAAGATATTTTGTACATGGCATATTTCCAGAGTACTCACGTCTTTTCACACACGATATGCTTTAAAGTGGACAAACAAGTATCCTGGTAGAACTTTTACTTTTGTTTTCACACGCTGGGTCGGCGTCTCTATAGTATTCTTCCTTTTCCCAGATTGCTCGTGCCATCATATAGACGTGATTTAGATTCTTTCGGCTTTTATTATACGTAGAATAGCTCATTGGCGTACGTTTGCGGTTGGGAACCGCGTGCCCCAGAAGTTTGATCTGCCAGCTTAATTACTTTTGTGCCATTTATTTTTCTTTCCTGTCTCGCGTTATCCCCGATTTATCCAACTTGTTTGCCAAATAAGGTTGTTTTGGTTTCAGGCTTCATATCTTTGACAAGGGTTCAACTTTAACAAATCATTCATAGAGCGTATAGAGTTATAGGTGTTTATTGTATGTTTGTCATTTATGGGGTCTTTATTATGTGGGTCATGTCGTGCGGCCACTTGTTATCCTTTCGTTGGCACGCGTAGGTGGTGCTGCCTCGCCCTTTTGGGGGTCGTCTTTCTCCAGAAGTGCACGCAGATGCAGAGGCTTCCCTTTTGTTGTTTCAGTCACGTGTTCTGTGCCATGTTTTTCTTTTCTTTTCTTGGCGGTAGTGTCTTTAGGGAACGTTGTTTAGTGTCTTGGCGGGTCTGGACTGAAAAAAAAAAAAAAGCATTTCTCTCCGGAGTCATGGAGAGAGGGTGAGGCTGGGCGGCGTTTGCCCTCCCCAGACTCTTTTTAACTGCTCTTCACCTCAGTGCCTACATTTTGAGAGGAGCCACACAAATCGAATGCTGCAACATTAGCTACCACGGCAATAACATTCTTCTGGTTTTCCTGGGAGGTTTTCGGGTCGTCCGGAGCACTTGACACTTCTTTCCAGTAGAGGATTGAACAGTAAAGGCTGGTCTGATTATGGGAGAACCTTAAAACTGGACCTTAAAAAGTCATTTAGTTCTCTCTTTTTTTTTTTTTTAAATTTCAGAAGAAAATAATTAGAATGGGTTTGTTTTTTTTCCTAGATAATACTGAAACAACTTGAATGTTGCTTGGTCTGCTTCAGCAGAAAATCCACCCTGTAGTTGCCATAGTTACCAGCTTTTGTTGTGGAAGAGCATGGAGAAAAGATGCCTTCCGATCCATCCGATTGGGGGCTGAGTCTCGTCCAATCGCGACGCTTTGGGGCCAGTCCTAAATGGATCACTACTGGGTTACTTCAGGAGGACTGAGGAACCTCACGGTGGCATTAATGCCTTACTACCTGTGGAGGCAGGAAGCGACGCCGCTTCGGGAATTCCGAGTCTCCACCTACAGTCGTTAGCATCACGGAGTGCGAGGACGGCTCGGTCATTGATGTCCATCCTACGGAGGGAGGGGCATTACCCCGCGACCATAAAATGGAGAACGAAGCTTCGTTACTCATTTTGTCGCGACGTTGTCTCCAACCAACACTACTTCGTAATTTCCAGCTTTCCTTTTCCAGGCGTATGTAAATATGATCTTGGATAAGCATCCGTGTTGGTGATTTCAGTGCAATGTCCTTTTTTTTTTCTTTTTTTCTTGAACTAGAAGCATTTGGGTGACTTCTCCAAGTGGACCTTGTTCCTCAGATAACGTTTTTATCATTGTGATATTTTTCTACCTACCTTTTGCCAGTATTCAGTGTGAAAAGTTGCGTTATTTTCCAGCCCCCCCCCCCCCCCCCCCCCCCCCCCTTCCTCCCTCTACTCTCTTCTGTCCAGATCAGTAATGTTCCTCTCTGGTGTTTTTGGTAAAGATCTGTCAGGTCTTGTCTTTTGCCATCAGGGGATTCATGCGTTTGTGCTTCCTTACCGTGTTTCTCTGTATCACATCACCCGTCACACGTTGGTTTTTCATTTGATTAAACACCCAAGTTCCTCACCGGTTCATTAGTTAATCACGTTATTTCACCTTTTGGCATATTCTGAGTATCGGCAGCACATTATTATCCTGGTTTTCACCCCTCTGTTCTGTTCTTTTAACTCAAGTGTGTGATGTGGTACAAAAACAAAGGCCAAAGATCATCACTGTGACTGAGGTGTCCGTGGTCTCTGTACCTGACGTGATCCATTTACTCAGTCATGAGAGAATGTTACTGCTTTCTGTTGGCGTCTTTTACAGTGAACTTCGTTTCTTTTCTTTTTTTCCCCCCAGACAAGTCACAATAAAGCACATTTTTAATGGAGATATATCTGCTTGTCTTTTGTTTTAATTTGCAGGTTAAATGCTCAGGATCAAATTTGAGTTTTGCAGCTTGAAAATGTGATTTTTGTTTGGTATTTGTATTCGTTTTTTCAGCTAAATCAATCACATTTTCAGCACATCTCATTTAATATCTACTGGCACCACTGGGAATGAGGACAAGAGGCAGGATTCAGACGAGTGTGTTCAAAGCTTTATCTTCACCTTGAATGACAAAATACGACAAAAAAAAGAAAGAATCGTACCTGATGAGGACAAAGCTTGTTATTTTACGTCGGCAGGAGTTTCTGCCGAATTCAAAATTGGCCACTTGAGTAAAAATATTTAAATAGACAACACACTGACTGACTGATGTTGATGCTAAGCAGTAAAACAATAAAATCTGTGTAATGGCGTCTTGGTTGGCGTTTACACAACCGTCACTTGAGAAGAACGGCGGTTCCCCAGACTGCCGCTGTCATAGCAATAAGTTAATCATAAACTAAAGTCTACTAGAGCAACTACTGACTAAAACGTCTGATTAAAAGCGGGTTAAATAGCCGACGCCATGGCGTCTCACTTGGCGTCCAGGACCATGGCGTGCACGAAGAGGCCAGCCGAGGGCAGGAGGTTCCCGTTTTTGTCGCACAGAGGCACGTGTCTGTATCCTGCGTGGGAGCGCAAAACATCGGAGAAATGGGTGAGAACCAAGAAGCCTTTGTGCGGCGTTAGAACTGGGCCCCCTGTGTTCCACCAGAGGGCCTTTATCAAGTGAGAAGACAGAGCCGCGGTTGTGCCGACGGACTCACCCATCTTCAGGCTGTTGAACGGGAGGGTGTACTGGCAGACAAACTCGTTGTCGGATGTGGAGTCGTGGTCTTCGATGACGAAGCGCACCAGCGCCAGCTCTGGCACGTACACGTCGAACTGGAAGGTTTCGTTCCATGACGGTTTGAAACCTCAAAAAGGGAGAAAAGTTGACTGGATGTGGCAAAACTGGCACAACTGCAACCCGAAAGACACAGCTTTTAAATCTAAGTGTAGAGAACCAGGGAAGGTACCGTTGTTGGGAACATGATGGGTCTCCTTCTCGCCGCAGTCAGCCGGTACTCCGAACACCTGCACTTTAACCAGCGGGTCCACGATGGAGGATTTCTTATTGTTCACCTTGGGCAGCTGCTGGGCCGATATGATCTGACAACGGGAGGGTGACGCATTGGGAATACAGCACCTGCACGTCCGAACGATGAAGCTAACGGTTCTGCTGCGATACTCAACCATGATGTGGAGCGTCTGGTGCTGGAGCCAGTCTCCTCGGGTCAGGGTGATGGGGTCGAACTCTGTGCCGGCGTCTCTCATGAAAGAAGGTTTCAGGATGTAGCCGCTCTTCCCGTTGACCTGGAACCTGCCCTGGTTTAGATCCATGTCGGGACAGGATGTCTGGAAGTTCAGCGCCACCATTTGGCAGCCGGCGTTCCACAGGGGAACGGGGTTGTAGTTGGAGGAGTCGGTGCGGACGCCTGCAGGGTAGATGCGGCTCAGCTTCTCAGCGTTGTGGCGAATGTAGTCGTTCGCTGCGGAAGACACAAACCCCCCCAAAAAATGAGTGATGAGCCCATTGAGAGAGGACCACTAGGGGCTATATGGTGATTATTCAGGAAGTAAAGGCAATTTGATTAGGAATTTTAAGCTGAAGAACCTTTTATTTGTCCCTCACCTGACTCCTCAGCGAGCTTTACGGCCTTTCCCTCTTTAAAGGACGACATCTCGTAGAAGCTCAGGTTTTTCCTGGCGTCTTCAAATCCGTGAAAGTGGACGCTCTTGCAGTAGATCACCATGTCTGACAGCTCTTTGGCCAGTTTCAGCTTCTTTTTCTCCTGCACGGCAACGGGAAATCAGGTAAATCTCCGTCGGTGGAGGCGACAGACGAGTTGATCCCTCACCTTTCCCTTCTGCTCATCCTCGTCTTCGTCCCCAGACTCTTCCTCCTCGGTCACATCTGTGTCTTCAGCCGCTGCTGCTTGGGAGAAGATGGCCTCGAGTTTGTTTAACCTCTTCCCCTTGATGAGGAACTTCCCCTTCAGCTCCTGAAGGAAACACACACGTGGCCTGTGAGGGACCCACATCTTCACCAGTAAATGTCATAAAAGATAAAGAACACAAACCTCTGGAGATGGAAAATTGGCAGGCATGACGTCCCCGAGTGGGGAAGTGAGGAGGGCGCTGCCCAGTATGGAGCTCATGTGGTGCGCCATGACTTGCTGCTGCTCCACGCTGCAGTGGTTCTCCAGGGAGAGGATGACCGGGTAATCAGAAGCCTGACGGTGAAAGAGAGGAAAGAGCTCACGGGGGGGTGGGGGTGCTGATGGACGCCGCGGCGGACGTTACCGGGCGGTGGGCCTCACCTTGAAGGCGTATTCCTTGATGGCTTCGATGACGTCCTTGAAGAGAATCTGTGAGGTGAGGGTGTAGCCGTGGTAGATCACCGGCTCGTTGTCCGATCCATCCCAGCAGTCCAGCTCCACACAGCGGCAGCCCTTCAGCAGAGCCCTGAGACAACACGGACGGAGAAGGAGGCCCAGATGTTACATCTATGCTCCTGCTGCCAAGCTTCTCGAGCTCAATAGCCCGCAGGCTTCAGCAGGAGATCGGTATGCAGATAGCTCTTGGTCGCGGGCCGAGGAGGAAAGCTTTTACCTGACATAAGCCTCGGTGCTGCTGGGCCCTTTGAGCTGATCCTTCATCAGATAGGTGTTGTGTGAGGAGGAGATGAAGTAGTGGCTGAGCGGCTGGCTCATGTCCTGATACACCTCTTTGTGCTCTGAGTTGAGGATCATCGTTTCTGGGTGGTGCAGGTACATGAGGAAGCCATCTTTGGACAGCAGCTTCTTCTCCTTGACTGTAGGGACACAGACAGCGCGGGTCAGGATTCCATCAGGTGGAAAATCCACCAATGGGGCGCTTACCCTTTTCATCGGGCTCATAATTCTTGATGATATTGGAGGCATCGGCCAGCGTGGCCTTCTCTCTCTGCTCTTTCATCAGGAACTCCACCAGGTCTTCAGGGCTCATGAAGCCTGTAGTTTTCGCATACGCCCCATAAATCACATCAATCTCCTCCCGTTTGGTCAGCTCGTCGTAGAACTGCCCGATCTCCTCGCCGGCCAGGTACCCAGATTTGGATTTGTCACATTTCTATGGGGAGGTCAGTCAATGAGTTGCACACGAAGACTTTGTTCCAAGCACACACTCAAGAACAAAAAGATCACCTGAAACAGCATCTCGGCGTACGTGTCGTCCAATTCCCAGTTGATGAGACGCATGAAGTTCTTCATCTCGGACTGGCTCAGCTTGTCATCTTTGTTCTTGTCGGCCTTCCTCAGGCAGCTCAGGATCCAGCTGAAAAGTTCTCCGTGTAAGGAAAATTCACAAGGAGCGCCACAGCACGGACACGTTCTCGACCCACGCTGGATCAAAGGGACTAAGAAGGATACTGCTCGGACTTCTGCTGTCGGCTCAGGTTGTTTAAGTTGGAGACCAGCTTCTGCAAGCTGTTGACCCACTGCCTGGCCTCCTCATCCGAGCTGGCAATCAGGTCCAGGTTCTTGCGGCGGCCCTTGAACGTGATGGAGAAGCAACGGTCCTCCACCTGCTCCTCCGTTGACTTCCTGAAGCCGTCGGTCTGACGGCCGACTCGGACCGCCGAGATGTTCTCGAGTGAAACTGAAAACAAAAAACATGTACAGTATGTATATTTTATATTTGTTTGCAGCTGCTGAACGATTCATTCTGCATTCATTTATTTAAAAGGATATCGGGTTAGCAATGTTTACCCAGCACTGCTGAGGGTTTGCTAGTGCTATAAACCCATCAAACTCCTCCTCTACGTACTATAAAATAAACAAGGAAGTGAAAGCCAATATTGAGGCGCTGTGGTGGCGCTCAAACAGATCCAGGACTCACAGGTCTGATTAGACTTGAACAGCTTCTTCGATTCGTGCCACATGGTCTTGCAGTCGTCCTGGAGTTTAAAGTAACGCGTCTTCTTCCAATTTGGCGAGCGCACCTTGAGGAGGTCCCCCCCTTTGAGCAGGAAGTGGAGGTCCTGGTCACCCTCCATGCCTGTTAAAAACAGAACTGTTACCCGTCTGCTCCCTCACACCTTTGCCCTGACTTACCTGACCCCACCTTAGCATGCATTTCTATCGGCCAACTGCAGGGGCATATTCAGAGCCCTGAACCCAAATCCAAGCAAGAAAATACTAATAAAAAGGCACCTGCAAACTTTAAATGAAGAGTAGTTTGACTGCAAACCTCGTCTCAGCCTGGAAGGCGCTGCTTACACACACAACAGAGCCTACCTAGGATCTTCACGTTAGTCTGTATCGTCTGCTGGCGAGTCGTCTTCCTCTGTAATTCCTGGGATTCGGTGAGTTGCGTTTGTTTTTGCAGGCATGTCATTGTAGCCCGAGGTGCAGAAAGGTTTCCAGAACGTGTTCTCTGTGTTGGAACAGCCTAACGTGTGTGTGGGGTGTGCGTGTGTGTGTGGAAGGGTGTGTCGTGTTCCATAAGATCTCAAAGTTCACTTTTTTTATGACTGCCGATTCCTTTTTCCCAGTCAGCTGACGAGCAGACGCAGTTCTGCTTCCAAGGCGGTTGACTTAAAACGTGGCTATATCCGGGTCTTCTTATCTCGACTGCAATTCGAGGCATTTACTCCGGGAGTTAACGAGGCAAATTTCAGTTCCAGTTAAAGTTAAGTCATCTTCGTCGGAAATTAAGTTTGTTGGTAACAGGATTTGAATTAACCTTGCATTTAATGTGCGCGCGTGTGTGTACACCCAGTAAACGTTGCAAACGCACACAAAAAGGCAATTACTTTCCATAATAGGGGGGATCATTTTGATTTTGTCAACTGATCAGTTTAATGGATCCACACGAAATTCTAACGTAATTACCTGCGAGTGAGGCCTCGTTGGCTCCATCTAGCGGTGACGCGTGTGATCGTCACACCAACTTTCTTTTTAAGAGTTCAATCACTTAAAAGTTTCTATATGTATAAAACCCTTTATCCCAAACACCAGAAACTGGTCAAACAAATGAATGCCGTTAAAAGAAAATGCAGCCATTTAAAGTTTGCTTCAGTTAGAGGTCTTGCGTCATTTGGGTTTTGACAACACTTGTTTCTATATTGTCATGTGAAACACTGGATCACGGGGCCACACCTTTCGGCTCAGTATAAACGAGACAGACACTGACAGAAAGAAACTGAATGAAAACCGACAGAAAAAGACGAGAAAGAATGATCTCCTATTTAAAGTTAGGATGTTTAGTGGTTAAAGAGCCAAAGCCGGCTGGTTCAGGTCAGTTTATCCTGACGCAAACCCACCAACTTCGGAACAGAAACGCATCCAACCCGAGCGCAAAGCAGACAGTGATTGAACAGAAACGAGTCCTACCGCTTCTGCGATCGGTGCTGTTTGCTTCCATCCCCGCGGAGTTTGTGGACTCTTCTTCTATTCAGTGCTCGCAGTCGCTCCTTCTGTCCATGTGCGCAACTGACCGAGGAAACGCGGGCTGTGGGAGTGTGAGCGGGTATCAGCTCTCCTGCAGCCTCGCACACCGGTTTGACCAGCCTGCCGTGCTGATGTCACAGCAGAGGAGGTCTGGCCCGTGCAGACCCACGCATGACTGAGCGACAAGTGCAAAAACATTCCACGCTGCACAAATTCGCCCCTGCATCTGCTCCCAGTTATTAAAAATCCTTATTTAACGAAGGCCATCGTTTTTAACTTTGCAATGTTTTTTTTTTTTGCTACATCGTTGAGTAACCACATTACATGAATGGGAGTGTTTTTAATTAGTTTGGCAGTGGTGTTGGGTTGAATGGGGCATATTCAGAATATGTCAGTGTGCAGCAAAAATGTGAATAAAGTTATATCATTCACATTTGTAGGGGATTTCTATTTGAATGTATTAGCCCAGGTGATGTTCATGTGCACTCCCACAGCCAACACACAATGATTTAGTCTTTAAAACACATTCCATGCGTGAAAATGTGTCCAACTTCCACATGCATTTGACCCCGAGCTGTTCGTTCCCACTTTTCAATCAGACCAAGGAGCCAGAAAAGCAGAATTTGCCCACTTCCTGTCCCCGTGGTCGCCAGCATGCATGTGCATGTTGGTTACATTGAATGGGACAGATGAAGGTTTTGCTTTCCTGTTCATGTGCAGCTTAGACCTGACAGCATAATAGCGCCGCAGTCACTGGCGTGTTGGGGGGAGGCTCTCGTGGCTCTCAGCACTTCTCTTTCAGGCCTGGCTTACCCTCAGCGCACTGTCAGCATCATCCAGGGGGGTGGGGGACCAGAGCCGACCTCTTCCAAAGCCCGCCAAGTTGTTCCCACCTGGGCGTGTTTTCCTGAATTTCATTCAGTTTGTTTGGTCTCTGTTTGAGAAGACCCAACGCCGCCAAAGACGACCCAATTTTCATTGTGAGTGTGTGATTTTAAGAGGACAAAACACACACGCCTGGACAAGCTGAAGCATTATTGTGTATTTTCATCCAGGCAACGCCCTTCTGCAGCCGCACGCCTGTGTGTAAACTAAAGAATCGAGCCACTCAACTGTGGCTCCTTTGCGTCCCTTTGTTTGCAACACACATCAGTGAAACGCATCCCATAAAATGTAAAGCGTGAGACTGAAGCGAAACGGTGACCAATGTTGAAAATTCTTGGCTCGGTGTCATGAACAGGCAAGAACAGGCTCTGCCGTTTCCTCGCATACCAGTGATGCCAGCACCTTCTCCACAGATCCTCCATACCTGAAGACACTCATTGAGTAATAACCTCTAAAAAAAAAAAGAGCCCTTCCCGGTTTTCCCACAGCCACATTTTAAACATACTGAATAATCCAGTGGCTTTACCACAAAAACATCTGTTTTATATGAAATTCTATAATCCAAGATGGAAATTGAAAGAAATTTTGAGACAAACATGTAACAATGATTTATTTTCCTTTTTTAAACAAATGCAAAGAAATAGACTGAAATCTCCACCTCAGAGATCGTCCTCTTGTGTATGCCAATACTATCAGAAATGCACAAATGTATCCCTGATGCATTATCTCCCACATTCAGGAATGAATCAAAGAGCCTAAAACATGTCACTTTTCTAAACAAACGAGGTTTTATCAACTCTTTATATGCAAGTTTCCAAATTATAATAATTCGAATTTTAAAACGGCTTCTGGCAAAGCAGCAGTACATTAATTTGACTAAATAAAATCAGTTTAATTATCAAATAATTAGAATAAAAATTGCAACGTTAAACGATCTAGTTTTTCGTGTTTTACGACATAATAGGTTTTTTTACGGAAAGTTTGTGCCACACTCAAGATGGCGACGTGCTCCACGCGCCACACGCTTACGTGCTTACGTCACTGGGTCGCGCGTAAAGTTGTGTTGACAGGAGCCGTCGGAGTTGTCAGCGGAACAGCGGTAGCCAGCATCACCGGAGCCGAATGGAGCGAGCCTAAATACATTACTCACACGGCATTTTTTGCTTTTCGTAAAAGGTTTGTTTACGCACAATAGCACCGACGCCATGGCAGACGACCCGTCCTCCCAAACGTGGTCAATCGACAAGGATGACTACGAACTCAATGAGGTGATAGGTGAGTAGCTTAGCTTGCTAAAGTTAGCACCTTAGCCTCCCCGGGACCTAGATTGGCCGCTAACAGCATCAAGCAGAACAGCGCTGCTTTTGTGTAGCCAGCAGGATGGCACTTAAAACAAGTAGCTACAAGGTTAGCTGGATTTTCCCCCGTCAAAGGCCAAAATCATTGGTGGCCCCTGTTCGTCGGCTAGCTCAAGTCCTATAGCTTCCTAGCAAGTTAGCACCAAGGAAATGGCTAGCTAACGCAAGTTATAACCACTGTGCGTGAATATTTGCCAGTTTGGGTGGTGGTGGTGCAGGTTTAAAGAGTGTATGACACGGATTAAAGCGAGAAATTCCTCTTCAGAGAGCATGGCTGACGGGTGACGACAAACTGAAATGCTGGTCTATGATTCGATTTGCTCTAATGATGTATTCCACTAGTTATTTCCCTAAAATGGTATTAGTCCCAAATATCAGATACGAGTTCCCATCCATAGCTTGATAAAACTGATGATTTTGCTTGATTCTTTTCCTCAGGGAGCGGTGCTACTGCAGTTGTGCAGGCAGCATTCTGCAAGCCCAGAAAGGAAAAGGTGGCCATCAAACGTATCAACCTGGAAAAATGTCAAACCAGTATGGATGAACTGTTGGTAAGCAGCTGGGAGTGTGCTGGACAGTGTCTGCGGCCCAGATGTGTGTTTGCCATGGAGAAGGGTGGAGAGCAGATCAGAAGCTTGATATCGCCACATGCGCAGTTCTGCAGCTGTGACAAATCAGAGATGACATTATTACATTTTCCTTGTGAGCATGAAGATACGTTGGCTTATGACCATTGACGTTCACAAGTGCAAACAACTGTCATACTGCTTCTGCCACCTTTAACTGCCATCTCGTGTCACAACAAGACTCCCAATGAATGAGTTCCTTTCTGTGCAGCGGATAAACAATTAATCAGCTTATATTTATTATTTAACATGCCTTTTAAGCAAGTATAAAGGTATCAGTGTGCCTGTTATACATATGAACTTGCTAGGCAAGCCTTAAAAGTAAATGAAAACCAGCATTTTATTTGTTTGTGATGTATGGTATTTGTCCATCATTCATATTATTATAATTTTTGGAGGTAATTAGTAACACAGATATAGGTAAAACTATGCTGTCATGGTCAGGAGTGAGCTTCACAGATTTGATTTAGGATGCTCAAAAGAAAGAAAAATGTAGTATAACATGATTTTAGACAGGAAATGATCTCTAATAGAAAACCTTGTAGTTACTGTAACAACATATTTGATCTAATCCACCTGTCAAATCGACCGAGCAGTTATTGTAAACTCGGTGGTTTTAAAACATTCTTGATTCCCGAAAGCCTTTTACAACCTCACGGTTCCTCCATTACCCTCTTGCCTGACCATGTTGCATGGTTACAGATGTGGATTTACTGTCTACCAGCTCTCCATTACAGTCAGGAAGTCGGGGAGACGATTCTGCATTATTCATCTCCCCCTCATCGCATCATGTTGATGGTTTCTCAAGCAGAGTCCATCAGAATGATGTTGTTGAATGTCTGATACATTTTGTGTTCGTGGCCCCTCGAGTAGAGAGAGAGTCCAACTGCCCCAGCTCTTGCACATCATTTATCTTGGGTTCTGGGTTTACAGCACTGGGGATCTTTAACCAGGGGTGGTTTTATGAGGTTCAGCACCTATTTAGACCGTAGCATCGCTGGGGGTTTGTAATCTTGAGTATAAAATCAGTGTTCTTTTCCCTGTTGCTTCTTTTTCTGATGTGAAATTTACTTTTGTGTGCAGAAAGAGATCCAGGCCATGAGCCAGTGCCACCATCCAAACATTGTGTCTTATTACACCTCCTTCGTGGTCAAGGACGAATTGTGGCTCGTCATGAAGCTGCTCAGTGGTGGTACGTTAAAAGAAAAACTTTGCTCCTGATTTCTCCAGCTTATTTTCACCTTGTCTGTAACTCACCTTCACTCCTTCCTCTTGGCACCTTTATCTCAAATATGGCTGGGTTTGAACTTTGCCTGAATGTGGGGGATTAACGCTTCATTTGCCAGGACGCTTTTTAAAAAAAAAAAAATTGTTGGAGATAAGAGACCACGTGTTGACAACTGAGACGCCGCCATGACTTTACTGTAAGACAGGACACCGCTGCTCTGGTGGACATGGAAGAAAACAAGAGCAGCTCGTCTGTCTCAACAGGGATTAAAAAAAACTATAAACACAGATATCCCAACATTACAGATGATTACAGAGATGGTAATTTGGAAAAGTGAGTGTTGCTGGTAGCGGCTGAGCTGTGTGTAAACCTAGTTGGGGTTTAGTTTGATTCTAAAAAGCTCTAAGATCTCCATCATGATGTGTTTTCCTGTAAAGGACAGGCAGTAACATAAGCCACACGTCCAGGCACACAAACATTCCGTTCACAGCCTGGAGACTTTCTTTACATCCTGACGGAATGTCTGCCTGTCCCCCAGGCTCGGTTCTGGACATCATCAAGCACATCATTTCTCGCGGCGAACACAGGACTGGAGTGTTGGACGAGGCCAGCATCGCCACCATCTTGAAGGAGGTCCTGGAGGGGCTGGAGTACCTCCACAAAAACGGGCAGATCCATCGGTGAGCGGCTTCTCTGGCTCTTTAATCTCAACTACCCGACTCCTTTAATATTTAATGCTGTGAAACTGCATAATTGAGCAGTTTTGCTTTACATAAACATCTTTGCTGACACTCTGAACCACCACTGATATTATCAGACGCTAGCACAGCAGACTCAGACAGCATAGAACAGTATATCAGTTTAAAATGGTTATTTTAGGTGTCGTTTCCTTCTAATAAGTGGGCTTATTATGTATGTGGGGTTTTAGTAAAGTAATGTAGCACAGATGCTGTCATTCATCCTGCCCAGTTCTTTCTTTGTTCACCATAACCGGCACCCGGAGCATCTGTGCCGCTCAGTCACCCTGTCCCGATCACGTTCTCGCTCTTCACACGCAGGGATCTAAAAGCTGGAAATATTCTTCTCGGTGAAGACGGCTCCGTGCAAATTGCTGGTAAGGTGTTTTTCTGGTGTTTTTCCTTGTTGTTGTTCTTAAACCTCAGCTCAAAGAATGTTCCTGTGGCTTCTGAAACGTGATAATTATATATTTTTAATATTTCAAATCTAGATTTTGGGGTGAGTGCCTTTTTAGCAACTGGAGGAGACATGACGAGGAATAAGGTTCGGAAGACGTTTGTGGGGACGCCATGCTGGATGGCCCCGGAGGTCATGGAACAGGTGGGACAGTTTGATGAGACCCTTCCGCGTTCCTTCTCTCAGATGAGAGAGAGAGACACGACCTCTTATGTCTCCCTCCTTCGCAGGTCCGCGGCTACGATTTCAAGGCCGACATCTGGAGTTTTGGGATAACGGCGATCGAACTGGCCACCGGTGCTGCGCCGTATCACAAATATCCACCGATGAAGGTAACTTTCTGTTTCTTTCATTGTGAAAATGGAAAACTTTCACGTGGTTTTTTTTCTGCAGACTGTTCGGCTCTGATGAAGGGTGTGTTTTAATCACCTGTGTGTGTGTGTGTGTGTGTGTGTGTGTGTGTGTGTGTGTGTGTAGGTGCTGATGCTGACGTTGCAGAATGACCCCCCCTGTTTGGAGACGGGTATCACTGACAAGGAAATGGTGAAGAAGTACGGCAAGTCCTTCAGGAAGATGCTCTCTCTGTGTTTACAAAAGGATCCAAAGTTAAGGTGCGTTCATGCTCAAACCTGGACCTTTAAACCCTTCGGTTTAGCTTAATACGGTATCATCCTGACCTTTAGTTCCACGAGGCTTCAGCTCTTTAATGAGCTGGTGTTTTCTCATGTTTAGGCCAACCGCAGCAGAGTTGTTGAAGCATAAATTCTTCACAAAAGCCAAGGTGAGCGTTTTTAGCTTTAGCTGGCAGAAATATGCGGATGCTCTTTATTTATCTATTTAAACGCTTAATCTCTTGCAGAACAATGAGTACTTGCAAGAGAGGCTCCTTTATAAAGGTCCAACAATATCAGAACGCTCCAAAAAGGTTTGGTCATTACTAAGACTGTTTCGCAACGCTCTTACTCAACATTGCATGTCGAAATACGCCCGTGTGAAGGAACCTTTGAGGTGGCATTAACGGTGATTCCTAGGTGCGTCGAGTGCCTGGCTCCAGCGGGCGACTCCACAAAACAGAGGACGGCGGTTGGGAGTGGAGCGACGATGAGCTGGATGAGGAGAGCGAGGAAGGCAAAGCCGCCGTTTCAGCTCTGCGGGTGAGTGTCTGCGCCCCGCGTCGTTTCCGCGGTGTTAGAAGATGACCAGCAGATGGCGCTGTTACACAACACGATTAAAGCTTAATTCCAGGGTGACTGTAGAGGCCAGTTTTGGCCATGATATCATGAGATAAGCCACCAAAACGGATCAATCAAACAAACTTTTGATCAGAAAACATGTTTCTAATTATTCTGCTCATAATTGTCTGCTTATTCTCTCTTTATGTCTTGGTGTGGGATTTTATTTTACATTACCTGTGATTTCAGTTAAGCCCTGTGTTCAGAGTCACCTTGTGTCGAACTCTTTCAATCCTAGGATGTTCTATAAGTCCTTACATTGGGGGGATGAAAGGGAAATTGCATGATTTAATCCTGACAATCTGTCATGTCCATTCTGCAGTCCCCCAGGGTGAAGGACGGGTCTCAGAATCTGGAGGTGAGTGTATTTGTGGGGGACATGACTTAAAAATCTTGATTTGTTTTAATGGTTTAACAGTGCAATTTGCATGACTGTCCTTCGTGTATCCTCCTTGTTTCCTATTTCCCGTTCATGCAAAACTCCCACTGATTTATCTACGTGTTGTTAGCTTTTCCCACCATCAGATGGCTCCACAGGCCACCTGCAGCCTCCCGGGGCTGCGCGCGAGAACCTCCCCAACACGGGTCAGACAGAGGAGGCTCCACCTCCGGTTCCTGCCCCGACTGGAAGCCCTTCACATGTTTCCACTGGTCAGGTAAACGAGTGGCAATCGGCACTTCTTCTTCTTTCCATTTTATATTCTCGTGTCTGTTCAAGGATTAACTATGAATTCGCCATATTAACTCTTCGTAGGATCCAGCTGCAGCCAATGCCAGCGTTCCCATCAGCCTCGTCCTCAGGCTGAGGAATTCCAAGAAGGAGCTCAATGACATCCGATTTGAGTTCATGTCTGGCAGAGGTTGGTGAATAAGAGCACTTGCCGCTGAAATCTGCTCAGATTAGCGCTTAACACCCGGATTTCCCCCCCTTCTGTGCTCAGATTCAGCTGATGGAGTTTCTCAGGAGTTGGTCTCAGCAGGTCTGGTTGATGGGAGGGACCTGGTCATCGGTAAGTTGCACGTGCACCCCGAGCACGATGGTCAATGTGGCGTCAACGAGGAGGCTGCAACAAGGATGGCTTGAAAAGGCCGAGTTAGCGCGACACCTCACCTCACATCTGCTTCATTCCAGTTGCTGCAAATTTGCAGAAGATCGTCGATGATCCTCAGAATAACAAAAATGTGACTTTTAAATTGGTAAGAATGCAGACATCATGCGGCGCGGGCGGGATCTTTGAGCGTCGGTACCATCGTTTCCTCTCTTCCAGGCGTCTGGCGTGGAGGAATCTGAAATCCCCGACGACGTTAAACTCATCGGATTTGCACAGCTCAGCATCAGTTAAGTTGAACGGAGCCAGCAACAAAGGACAGGAAGTGACGGCGGCGCTGTCGCCAATACCAAGAAACCACTACTGCCAAAGAGAGACGGAGCATGAGTTAGAGGATGAAGAGGAGGAGGAGGAGGAGGCGTGGGAGCGGCAGGAGTGTGACACTACTGCAGGGTGCATGAGGATCATAACCAGAAGGGGCTCGGTTCATCGCAGGAATCACACTTGAAACATTTATAGTGCGCTTATACAGTAAACGGGAGAAAAGATGCAATCATATATATCAACTCCTAATTTCTCTTTCTTTATTTCTTCCTCTTCCTCCACACTTAAGCACAATCCAAACCATCTTGCCAGTTCTGGAAGTGATTGCCTTTTATTTTTCAGTGTTTTTCTTAGTTCTTTTATTATATTCTATTATTATTAGTATAATTTTTTTTTTTAATCTACTGTGCCACAGAACTCAGAAGTGTTGCGCCACCGTTATCTGGCACTTTGTCCTCCAGTGAAATTGAAAAGAGTCTAAATTCAGCCTCAGTCGGAACAAATTTGACCATCAAGTCCGGAAGTCGGCGTCGATCGGGCTTTGTCCTCCTGTACATTTAACCACATCTGGAGTTCATGAGCGCATCCTCTGATGAGGTGACGTTCTGATGAGGTCGTCCCTTCCACGTGGGCTCTCTTCGCTGGGCTCCTCATTTCCACTCCTGTAGACCTGCCCCATCTTCTATGCAATGGCTGTTCTCTTCTCCACGTGACCGCTGGTTGCTGACCATGTTCCCATTTAGGGCGAATAAAACGTGTCCGTACCTCAGCGGGAGTTCATGAAATCAACCAGCCTAGAACCCGGCGTCCGCTTTGACCTCCCGGCACGCTCGAGAGCCGCGCATTGGCGCCACGGCTGCGAATAATCCCGAATGCTGAGGCGGCTGCTGTTGCCCGCTGATTGCTGATGAACTCCTGCACAGCTCCCGCCCTGGTTGATTTAGAGTTTAAAGGGGTAGTTCTTCCAAATTGGGATGAAAAGTACAGCGGTTTACGTCCTGTAGCTGTGGGGGCAGGCTTGGTCTCATTCGCTGAGCTGGAAAAATAGAGACGGGAGTTTGTAAACACAGACGTTCACCAGAATTCAGGTTTAGGCTGTTACTCATGCTGGAAGCTGGATCCATGTTCCTTCACTTCATGTGTTCTCGGCACAAAGGAGCTTCCCATTTTCTGAAATATTCTCAAAATACTAACTTGTCCCGTGCGTTTGTTTGAACAAATGCCCTTAAACGTGATCCCCCGTATGTCGTCACGCTAAAGCGGTGACAGTTGTGGCTCCTCAAAACATAAAGAGTCACGTTTTCCTCCATTCTAACAGGAAACAGTCTTTGCTCAGAGCTCAGCCAATAAAACCAAAACTGTCCTGCTGCGCTTCATAAATCTCTCTTCATTAGACACTTGTTGGCTGTTCAGCGGTGGCGTGTAAACCTACTCTGCTAGGAATATTTCTTCGATTTTGAGTGAAAGTGTCTTACTTTTAATGGAAACAAGGTCCCCCAACAACAGATAAATCATGAACATATTGGGTGAAATAGCCCTTTAAACTGCAGACTCATATCGTCACTCCCGGTGTCGCCGTATGGTCGTTTGTACCGCCTGCGAAGGGCTGTCGGACAGCTCCGCGTCCAGGTACTTCTGTAAATGGTGTATGTAAACATGTTGTAAATGTACGTTTGATGGCAATTCCATGCACTGTCGCACGAACTTCCCGAGGTTTGTCTGTAACGATGTCGATGACTGACGAGGTGCACATTGTTAGAGGGGGAAAAAGGAAACCTTTCACCTGTAAATATGGATCGGGGCGCACGGATCGGGGCTCGCCGTGCTCGGTGGACAGAGTTGCATTTGCTTTGTAGTGTTTCCCACTGTTGGCCTTTTTGTCGGCGCATCACTAATCATGCACAGATTATTTGTCTGATTGGCACCTTATTGATCTGTTAACATGCGTGTTTTTGGAAATACACGAGGCTTGTAATCACATCCACTGGCTGTTGTGATGTTTTCTTCGTCAGGTGATGGCACACACGGCTTTTCTGTGTGTGTGTGTGTGTGTGCGTGTGTGTGAGAGAAAAGCAAATCCTGGATTTTGAAGCAGAGCAAAGGTACACCTCTACACAGTTAACTGCTAACTTGAAGGTTAAATATTGATTTTGATCATCTGTGCCTCATCCTCGCCACACGGCTCCTCTGCTGTGTGGAAAATGACGGCTCTTGGCAGCATCCTCGGATCTATTGGAGAATTTGGTCTTTTCCAGAAACTTCTCCTCCTTGGGTTATGCCTGCCCAGCTTTTTACTGCCCCTGAACAGCTGCAACCTCCTCTTCTTCGAGTCCGACCCGGACCGCCGCTGTAACACGGACTGGATCCTCCGAGCTGACCCCAACCTGACCGCGGAGGAGCAGCTGAACCTGACGGTCCCTCGGGAGACGGATGGGTCCTTCAGCAGGTGTCGCATGTTTGTGCCCGTGAACTGGGACATTGGCGCCATCAGGGAGCAGGGACTCAATGTGACCACGGCGTGCACGGACGGATGGGTGTACAGCAGTGCGCTGTATGACGCCACCATTGTCACTGATGTAAGAATGTGTCAGCAATAGTGACCTGCCTTGTCGTCCCTGCTGATCCTCCCGAACCCCCTTTTCCCAGTTCGACCTGGTCTGCGACAGATCCTACATGGTCGCCGTGGTGCAGACGGTCTTCCTGACCGGTATGCTCGCCGGTTCCTTTTTGTTTGGACCTGCGGCTGAATCGTAAGTGACCCGAGAACCACGTGGGCGAGCCGGAGCCGCCATCTGACAATCGTCTGTTCTGTCAACTTCAGGTGTGGCCGCAGGAGAGCCACCCAGTTACCTGTTGTCCTGGGGCTGGTCGCTGTCATCGCGATTGCCCTTTCTCCAAATTTATATATTTACCTCGCGTCGCTGGTTGTGGTCGGAGTTGCCCTCGGAGGATACAGAATAAACGCTGTTGTCCTGGGTATCATTTTGATCCTCTAAAGCATGTTGACTACGACACGTATGGCCTGGAGTTTATTTTTAAGCCGTGTTTGCAGCTACAGAGTGGATCGGGGCCAGCAAGCGTTCCTGGGTGTCCTGTTTGAGCCAGGGCTTTTTCGCTGTGGGACAGTGTGCTGCAGCTGGGTTGGTCTACGTTATTAGAGACTGGAGAAAAGCACAGTATGTCCTGGCTGGCGGACAGGCCTCCATCATCTTGTACATTTGGTATGTGTTTCAACAACCCTTTTTCATTAACCCCCTCCTAACTAACAAAATGAGTCTCAGCCCCTGCGTTTCTTATCACAGTGTAGCTTGTTTAAGGGAGACTGACAATCTTACAGCTTTCTGGGTGTTTAAATATGTTGATGACAGGGTAGTAGTGTAAAGGACGACTGGAAATGTACGCTGAATCGCCACCGTGGCAACAAAATTAAGCCTTCAGTAGTGCCCCGGCTGAATCAATCACCCCGAAATAACTATTTTATGGTTCTAAAAAGCATTTTTTTATCATGCAGAAATAGTCTTAACAACCTTTCTGAACAACAGTCAGCTTTTCTTAAAAAGTCCTGATCGGTTGAAGCAAAAGCTTCATCGACATCTATCTTGGCCTGCGGAACGGACTGTGAAGGCCTCCGGGAAGGCTTTGACGGTAACTCTCACTGCCTTTTTTACCCCCGTAGGTGCATTCCTGAATCTGCCAGGTGGTTGCTTGGAAGGGGAAGAACAGAGGAAGCAAAGAGGATCATATGCAAAGTAGCAGCTATCAATAAGAAGGAGATCCCCGAGGAGTTGCTCCAGGAGGTCAGTCGGCCATTCTAACCGATCCATTGAAGGCTGAGCTGCGTGCTAAAGTGACAGACGGCTGTAACCTGCGACATCTGCTTTACACTGTAGCACCTATTTGCAGTCATGGATAACATTTTTCTTCAAGGTAACAGCAGAGCAAGAAGTCAAAAGCGAAGGAATCATGGCCCTTTTTACCTCCCCTCTGCTGATGAAGTATTTCTCCATTGCTGCATTCGCCTGGTCGGTCCAGCTTCCTTTGATGCAGTTTCAGATTTGATGCCTGCTATGATGTTGATGGGGGTTTTTTTGTTCATGATTGTGGTCGGAAGGTTTTCCATCAATCTGGGATACTCCTGCCTTGCTCTGAATGTGGGGAAGTTTGGCCTGAGCATCTTCCTGGTGCAGATGCTGTTTGGGGTCACTGAGATTCCGGCGCACCTCCTCTGCATCTGGTTTGTGGAGGTGATAGGAAGACGAAAATCCCTGATGTCCGCCCTCCTGGCTGGCGGCTTTTTCTGCCTCCTGACGCTGGCGTTTCCTCAGGGTAACTGGTCTCCCAGACACGACACCACAGTTCACCTTCTACCCAGTGTAACGTGCCCAACGTGGATGTTTGATTGCCAGAAAACGCCGTCGCCATCACGGCTCTCGTGACCACTGGGAAGTTCTTATTCAACTCGGGCGGTTCAGTGTGTATGATCTACATGCAGGAGATGTTTCCCACCTCGATCAGGTACAAATGAAGTGTATTTCAGACTTTTTGAGCGTGCACGCGCTTATTCGGACTGTGCACGTTGCTTGCAGGCAAACAGCCGTCGGTTTGGGCTCCATATGCTTCAGAATAGCCAGCTTGCTGTCTCCGACATGTAACATGTTGGCCGTGTACCACTGGTCCATCCCCATCATAGTCTTCAGCAGTCTTGCGGTCCTGAGTGGAGCTCTGGTCTTCTTCCTTCCCGAGACCGCAAGAAAAGAGCTTCCGGATTCCACAAATGAGGCTGTTGGGAACAGGTGAGAGAGCTGCCCTGTTAAACGAGGTTTCCGGTTCCGTAAAGAGGGGGTCCAGAGCCTGAGGCGGCAAGAAGAACTAGTGTTCATGTTGTGATACCTGTCATTACAGGAAGGGGCGTGTCACCGAAACAGGAAGTGACGTCAGCAAGATGGAGCGCAGCGGAAGCATGTCCACCAAACTCTAGCAGGACTTGGGTCTGTGGCCGTCCGGCTCCTGCGGAGTTGCAGGGTCGGACAGGGGGATTCCATCCGTGCCGTGTCACACGTGGCGCCGCTGCTGGTTAACCTTCCTGTTCAGCAAACCTGTTTTAACTCTGGAAAAACAAGAGTCCCGATGTTGCTCTGTCTGGTCTCTACAGGCAAATATTTAAACCCAGACACTTGACACACGCTTGCTGCCAGAAAATCATTCCTCTAATCTTCTGTAATCATTTCTCTAATCTTTATTCCCAGATGCAACGTAACTTAAACGGACTTCTGTCCAGTTTGTAATTCCTCTCTTGGGTCTTAAATAAAATGGACAACGATCCCTTTAGTTTCTGAAGCTTCTGTTGTGAAGTCTTTGTTGTTTGCTTGAAAACATCTGTCTGTTTTTATCTTAAGGATCATTTTCAGAGGGGTTTTGTGGATCGGCGCCTGCTTCTTATCTTAAGTGTTTTGTTTCCGTACGAATAAACGTCCAGTAACAGCCTTTACAAAACACTTATGACCGTGCACTTCTGCTTTATCTTTTACTGAACAGCAGTAACAGAAAACAAGGTGTTAGCTGGAAATTAAAAAAAAAAAAGAAGCTTTGTAAATGATTGGAAATGGAGCTTTCGGCTCTTTCCAATTTCTCTTTTATGCTTCATCATGTGTTTCAAAATGATTCTCAAGAATCCAATAATGGAGGCAATTTCTAAAAAAACAAAAACAAAACATTGATGAAATAGTGAAATATCAATACAAAGTGGTGCCTTTTTAAACATTTATTTAAACCCAGCCTCACTCATCTGAATGTTGCGTCACTGTTTTACTAGTTGGTAAAATATTAACATTGGTCTGATTCAGTCCATCACTAGGGACATTTAGTGGTGTTAAAGGTCAAAAGCATCGAAAACTCATCTTGGTCACTTTATTCAAATCATTGGGAACTTCTATTGAACCATGTGATTGAGGCTAAAACACCCACATGGACTCGCTGGTGACTCAGCAGGGTTTGGAAAGCTTCAGTCGGAGTTTCTCCATCCTCCAGCTGCAGCTTCTCCCCGACCATGGCCGGGTTCGGAGAGCTCCTCCACAGTATCGGGGAGTTCGGGCGCTTTCAGAAGATCACGCTTTTCGCGCTGTGCTTCCCGAACGTCATCGTCCCGCTCCACTTCGCCAGCGTGTACTTCACCCAGTCCGACCCGGAGCGACACTGCAACACGGACTGGATCCTCCGTGCCCACCCGAACCTGACTGCGGAGGAGCAGCTGAACTTGACGGTGCCCCGCGGGGCGGACGGAGCCCTCAGCCGGTGTCGCATGTTCGTCCCTGTGGACCGGGACATCGGGTCCATCAGGCGGTTCGGACTGAACGAGACCGAGCCGTGCACGGATGGATGGGTGTACGGCAGCACGCTGTATGTGGCCACCATAGTCACAGATGTGAGTGGTTCGCCTCCCGGCCAATTCTAAGCAACCCAGAATGTGTGTATTTTAACCATGTGGTCTGGTTTCCGGTTTGGTTTAGTTTGATCTAGTTTGTGACCAGGCACATTTGTTGCAAGTGGCACAAACAGTGTTGATGGCTGGCATTCTTGTTGGTTGTCTATTATTTGGACCTTTTGCTGAATCGTAAGTGTATTTTTTATGCTCACGCTTGCATGTTCTCGCCACCCCACATGTGCTGATGGAAGAGGTTCTTTTTGGTCTCTTCCAGGTTTGGTCGGAAGCGAGCAACTCAGGTTCCTGTGGTTCTGATGTTCGTATTTAGTGGGGCATCTGGACTATGTCCCAGTTTCTATTTGTATTTGGCATCTCAGTTCCTGGTAGGAATAGGCTATGGAGGTTACCGACTGAACGCCGTCATATTGGGTACAGTACTTTATTTTTTCTTTCTTTTTAAAAAAAATAATCTTGGAATCTCCTATTGTCAGGTATAATTAGCCACATTTCATGTTGCATTAGTCAGGTGCCACATCTGGTCGATAATTGAGGTTAATTTGCTAATTAGCTGTGCCTGTGTCCTTGGGTAGGTGTGTAACTCACTTCAGGGATCTCAATAGGACTGTTGTGCCTCTCCCTTCTTTTGCTGACCCTGACTGTGACCTTTACAGCCACTGAGTGGATCGGTGTGTCCCAGAGGTCGTGGGGGTCGTGCGTAACTCAGCTGTGCGGTGCACTTGGACAGTGCGTCCTTGCTGGTATGATCTACTTCATCAGAAACTGGAGAGTGGCTCAACTAGTCACAGCTGCTCTACACGGAGTGATTACTATCTATATATGGTGGGGTTTTGTTTTTTATTTTTAATTTTATGAGCCTGTGGCATTGTGAAATTAAATCAAAGGTCACTAAGAGACGGCACTCGGTCATTTTCAGGTGCATTCTGGAGTCGGCCAGGTGGCTGCTGGGCAGAGGAAAGACAGGAGAGGCGAAACGGCTGATTACCAAAGTGGCGGCCATCAACAATTGCACCATTCCGGAGGGTCTCCTGGAAAAGGTCATGTACTTTAAACAGCAAAAGTCCGATGCAGCTGGATAAAGTAGTCCATTCCTTTTTGGGTAGAAACTTTTGGTGAGTTTCCACCAAACGGTGGAAAGCAGAGTTAGCATTGATTTCTAACTAGCTAGCTCATTGTCATATTTTCCCAAACATCCTTGTTTATTCAATATTAGCTTACCACCAACTGAGTGGCGTAAAAGATTGTGAAAGTCACAAAACTCTCAGACCCTCCAAGAACGCCTCACTTCTTGATGGTGCGTTAATCATCTTTGGTGTTTTGATCTTTTTTTAATATATATGTGCCCTATCGGACCAGGGTGTCGCCTTGCTTGTAACAGTAATTATATCTTTTGAAAAATGAAGACACATTGTCATCATTGCGGGATATTAAAATTGGCAGGTTTGAGTTTTCTGAAACGTGTTGCTATGGTGACTTGTCAATCCCCTGGTCAGTCAACAGACCTCCATATTTTGGTATGCTTGGAACCCCAGCAAAGGCCTCCGAACTGTCCCAAGCTGAGTAGGTAGACGTGAAAAAGCGACATTACTCGTGGCTTAGCCCGTTAAGGCTGAAATCTGGGTCGTGAAGATAACCTCAAATTTGAGAAATCAGTGCTGGACAGAACGGGAAGTCATTGGTTGTCTCTGCTATGGGTTACAGATAGATGAAAACGAAAAGGAGAAAAAGGAAGGTGCCATCGCTCTTATCAAATCACCTGTGCTGAGGAAGAACTTCTTTACCATTTCATTGGCCTGGTAAGCTCCATTTTTTTTATGCTTTTCTGCACCTCTGATCGGCCCCCTGCGATATCCTTTTGACGATTGCCTGCTATCCTCTGGAAATCCACAGGTTCTCGTTAAATCTCACCTACTTCAGCCTTTCGTTAAATGTGGCAAACTTTGGGATGAGCGTCTTCCTGACTCAGTTGATATTTGGCCTGAGTGAAGTGCCGGCACACATCCTTAGCATCTGGCTGTTAGAGGTTCTGGGTAGGAGGGTGTCTTTGGTGGCTACCCTTCTGATTGGAGGGTTATCCGTTTTAGCAGTTTTGGCAGTTCCTCAAGGTAGGACTTGCTAATAAGAGGAGCCCTGTTTGCTTTTGTAATTCTGCATTATGAGATTTATTTTTGTGTGTTGATTTTTCTTTTCGGTTCTGTCCAAGGTTACGCTGTCACTGTGACCACGTTGGTAACTGCGGGGCGTATTTTCTTAAACTGGGCTGGATCCGTGTGTTCTGTGTACCTTCAGGAGCTGTTCCCAACATCTTTCCGGTGAGTTTTTATATCCAGCTTGAACGGCAATACGTGCTTTTTTCTGACCGGGTGTGTTACTGGTTTCAGGCAAACGGCCTCCGGCCTAGGCTCCATTATGAGCAGAATCGGTGGTTTAATGTCTCCTCTGGTCAATCTGTTGGGGATATACCACCCGGCTATACCCACCATTATTTTCAGCAGCCTTTCCATCATCAGTGGTAGTCTGTGCTTCCTGCTTCCCGAGACCAGGAGAAAAGAGCTTCCTGAATCAATTCTTGATGCCGAGAGTAACGGGTAAGCCAATCAAAACACCCCGATTAAGGCAAACGTGGCTTTTGTGAGTGAATGACAGAGAATGAGCGGTCAGGTAGTGTCAACCCAATGGAACTTTGGTTGAAGCAGAATTACAAATGCATCATCTCGCACGAGGCATTTATTACCTGAACTAACACAAAGCCTCATAAATATCTTTCTCTCTATAGATACACACGACAGACCAACATGGATGAGCCAACAGGAAGTAAATCCAGCAAGATGCAGACGTCCTGTTGATGGTGTTTATTCATGTGGAGTTCTAATGACGTTATCTTGAGCAAGTCTTTGTGCACTTCTGGTGAATTTTACACATTTAACACCAACTCTATCAAAGTTTCACTCATAAACACGTTTCTGCCCAGCAGTAACGATTCACTGACAACAGCCACGTTCCTTATGATCGTTTTAAGCTTTGTAAACATTAATTTCAATGTCTCTGAACAATAAAAATTTTCACACAATGCTTCATCCCATGATGAATCCATTATTCTGTCTAATCAGCCATAGTATCATTCATCATTAACTTCCCTTTCTAGGAAAAAAAACATGAAATATTTGTAAGTTGTATGTGAATTTATAGCACAAGGTCTGCGTGTTGTGGCTCTGGGTGGAGCGACACCTATGAGCAGCAGCTCTGGGTCACTGGACAAGAAATAACTCATTTGATTTTAATGCTTTTATTTTCAAAGTGGGTTGTGGTGCATCATGCCATAACAGAACCTGTCCCATTAACATCTCTCGAGCAGATACATCAAAGAGAATATGTCCAGGAATCTGAATTCGGGAAACACCCATCACCGAATTTTGCTGCGATCCTCACTCTTGCCGGTGTGTTTTGTGTCTCTGTTGGTCTGGCATTGGACTCAAAACTTTCACTTCTTTTCATCTTTGTTTGACTTTGTCCCCTCATCTGCTGGACTTCTTTCTTAGAGCTTTCCCATTGCTTATCTGTCAGCTTTCTTCCCTTCAGAGGAGGCTTCTGGCTGTTGGTTCCCAGCAGGAGAAACTTTGTGTCAGGTGGATCACATTCCCTAATTACGTATTGGCAGCTTTTGTGCGGTATCTTTCCTCGTACACTAGGGCTTTGGGTATTCACGCCCAGATCTTTCATCATTTTCTCCGACTGTTCGGTTTCAATCTTAAAGATTTCAAGTCTCATCACCAATTCTTCATTGCGATTCTTCAGCTCCTTCACTTGCGTCTCAGATCTTTTTACCATGACATCGAGTTCCTGACATTTTTCTTTCAGCTGTAGAACTTGTGCCTCAGAGGTTTCACACGTCTCCACTAGTTCCTGGTTCTTTTTGAACAGGACTTTGACTCTTTTCCCATGGTTTTCCGTAATTGTTGCCAGCTCTTTGTTCATTTTCTTAAGCTGGTGGACTTCTCTCTTCGCCATTTTATACCTCTTGGCCACTTCTTCATGGCTTGTCTCCAAACGTTTAATGTGTGTCAAAGACTGGTCATTAATCAACACCTTCTTTGTACACTTTTCTTCCAGCTGTCGAATGTCTGTCTCTGATTTTACATATCTCTGCATCAAATCTCTACTTTTGTCCTCCAGGTGATTATTGGCGTTCACCAGCTCACTGACTGTTGCAGCAAGTATATCGACGGCATCATGGAGATGTTTATTATTGCTTGATACCTCCTGGAGTGCTTTGTTATTGCTTTCATTTGGACTGGGCGATGTCAGATTTTGAGACACCATCAGCTGGATGGTTGAATTGCTGCTTTCATATTTACTGGCCATCATTTGATTTTCTTCCATCAGATCACATACTCTTAATTCATAGCTCTTTATCATCGTGCCCAGTTCTTGATTTTCATTTTCAAGCTGTGCCACTTTTGCCTCAAGTCTCGCATTGCACTGATCGCGCTCTTGCACTTTTTTCTTCCAGTACTGCACTCTTTTGGCCACCTCCTCTGAAAACCTCTCCTGCAAATCTGAATATTTAGTTTTCCAAGATCCCTCCTGAAGGAGAAGTTCCTCCCTACATTCGTTGGTCTCATGGAAATATTCTTTCTCCTCTGGCTTACTCCCGATTTCCTTAAGAGATGACTCAAATTTGCTGGAAAGAGCATCAATGACTTGGTTGGATTGATTTGACTGTGCCATGTCTAGTTTTGATTACCTAGTTGCTTCTCAATGTCTGCCATTGACAAAACTTTTAATAGATATATCAAAGAAAGTTAGCTTTGATGCATGCTTTTATTTATTCTATTATGTTGTATTTTATGACCCTAGACCAGGGGTCAGCAACCCAAAATGTTGGGAGAGCCATATTGGACCAAAAAAACAAGATACAAATCTGTCTGGAGCCGCAAAAAATTAAAAGCCTCATATAGAGCATATAGGCAACACATGCTGTAAGTGTCTATATTAGCTGTATTACCTACTTTCCAAATGATAAGTGGGCTACAAATACATAATGACCATTCATGATGAAATGTTTATTTTCCCTGCAGCGCATCCTGGAAAGAATGACGCACCACGTGACCGCTCTGCTGTACGATGGCGCTTTCAGTTTAATTTCCATTATAAGATGTTGAAATTAAATATTTATTATACACATTTATACAGCATTGGAAAACTTTAAGAATGTTTGTCACGTTTTTCCTCCTACAGAAATTATATTTAAACAATTACCATTTTCATATTTTTGAAAAAGCTCCATGGAGCCACTAGGGCGGCGCCAAAGATCCGCATGTGGCTCCAGAGCCGCGGGTTGCCGACCCCCGCCCGAGACAGAAAAAACACTCTAAAAGCGTGCAGAGCACCGCCATGCGGCTCCTCACCTCTCATATTGTGACTTAAAGCCTTAGTATAGAACAATATAGGCAGGGTCTTCAGGGTTTTTGGTCCTCAGCTGCATTTGTCTGTTCTACAGCCCACGTGTCATCTTTTGCTTCAGTTGTTGAATCTTGGATCAGGTCAGATGGTTGAGTAGACGTGCCTCCAGACTTAGTTGTGTCATATTCTGTCTTGGGGTCGGCAGGTTGTGTTTCTCTGTACTCGCCTTTAGTTCAGGAGGTGGACTTGTCACCATCTTTCATTTCTTTTTATGAGTCTCATTTACCTCAATGGTATTTTTCTCATCTGCTTGTCTTTTATCATTTTTTTTCCAGTGGATACAGTTGATTCGATGGCATCCTCTCCATGATTTGACGTCTGTTTTCTTGGTTCAGCTTTTTCCGTGTTGTCATCCCCTTCCTGAGGTGCAGAGTTCTAATGAAGAACTCTTGACCATTGGCCAAGTTGCCAGCTTGCTCTGCATCTTTAGGCTGATTTGTGAACCTCTTTAGCGAACCTCTTTATTTGCTTTTGTATTTGTCGTCTTATGGTCACTGTCTTATAATTTTGTTCTTTTCAACACATCAGTGCTCGGTTTGACTTGTGTCAGACATTTTGACAATGAGGCTTTTGGCTTTTCGTTTGCAGCTGCAGAACTTGTGTATCAGATGTGTAGTTTGTGTTAGTTGTGCTGTATTACACTTTGTGCCTCAGAGTTTCCTGTATTCGTGTGACGGGTGCAGTTAGGACCCAAATGCAGCACTCTGGAAAGCTGGACCGTAGTAATGACTTTTATTTAACCCACGGGCAAACAGGAACTCAGGCAGACCAGGAAACACAGAAAATAGTCCGTTCTTCAGGCTCTGGGCCCGCACAAAGTCTATGAGTTGCAGGGGAGTGGGACGAGCAGCAGCGAAGTCGGGGCCGGGCGGAGAAGTTTAAACCAGGTGAGCAGACAGGAACCAGAGACGCTGAGGCAGAAGTCATAGTCAGGGGCAGAAAGCAGGTAGGTTGTCCGGGGAACAGGCAAGGCAGGCAGAACGAAGACAGGCAGGGTCGGTAACGGATAATCCGGCAGGGAAACAACGCTGGAAAGTCTTGCATGAAAGCTGAAGAACAATCTGGCACCGAGTGAGTGTGAGGCTGGAGAATATATACACTGGTAGGTGAGCTGATTGATGAGTGAGGGCAGGTGTGTGATCCGTGACTGAGAGCAGGTGTGTGATCCGTGACTGAGAGCAGGTGTGTGATCCGTGACTGAGAGCAGGTGTGTGATCCGTGACTGAGAGCAGGTGTGTGATCCGTGACTGAGAGCAGGTGTGTGATCCGTGACTGAGAGCAGGTGTGGTGATCAGAGGGTGTGATGTGAGCAGGGCAGTGGAAAAGTACTGGGACAGGAGGGAACTGGAGAAAAGGGGCTGTGACAATTTGTGCAGAGACTGTTATATCCATGAGACTCAGAAAACAACTGTTTTATTTTAATAATAATGCAAAAACATGCAAATCAACAATTGACAGCAGAGACGTCAGAATCAGAATCAGGTTTATTGCCATTGTTCATGTAATACACAGTATTACACAAGCTAGGAATTTGTCCTGGTGTGACGCTGCGACATTCAACATAAAAAAGACAATATTAGAATAAGATAAATAAAATAAGACATATGTACAGTATATATATAAATAGTAAGAAATAGTGCAGGTCACACCATCATGATGCCTCAACTCAGCCTACAGGAGTAAAATACACATCTCTTTAATCATTTTCTTCAGCTGCTGGATTTCAGTGTTAGAGATTTCACATCTCAGAGACAATTCTTGGTTGCTGTTCTTCAGTTTTTTGACTTGCGTCTCAGAGTTTTGAAACATGGTATGGAAACTCTGACATTTTGCTTTCAGTTTCTGAACTTGCATCTCAGAGGTTTCACACTTCTGGCCTAGTTCCTGGCTCTTTCTGTACAGTAGTTTCACTAATTCCACAGAGTTTTCAGTCATAGTTGCCAGGTCTTTATTCAGTTTCTGAAGCTGGTGGACTTCTCTCTGTGAGATTTCATATCTCTTTGTCACTTCTTCATTCCTCTTCTCCAGATATTGCACTTGTGTCAAGGACTGATTAATAATCATCACCTGCTTTTGAAAGTTCTCATCCAGCTTTTGAATGTCTGCCTCTGCCTTCTCATATTTCTGCATCAAAGTTCTACTTTTTTCCTCCAGGTGATTATTGGCGTACTCCAGCTCACTGACTGTTGCAGCAAGTTTATTGACGATGTCTTGGAGCTCTTTATTATTGTTCAATACCTCCTGGAGTACTTTGTTCTGAAACACCAGCTGCTGGATGGTTGAATTACTGTTTTCACATTTAGTGGCCATCAGTTGATTGTCTTCAAACAGGTCATATATTCTTAATTCACAGTCCTTTATTCTCGTGACAAGTTCTTGTTTTTCACCTTCAAGCTTTGCCACTTCCATCTCAAGACTTTTGCACCGTTTGGAAAGGTTTATATTTTTATGATCCACCTCTCGCACTTTTTTCTTCCAGTGCTGCACTCGTTTGGCAACCTCCTCTGAAAACCTCTCCTGCAAATCTTGATATTTATGTTCCCAAGATCCCTCCTGAAGAAGGTCATCTCTATTTTCAGTGTTCTGGTGGAAAATTTCATTCTTCCCTGGCCAATGCCTGGCCTCTAGAGGAGAATGAAATTCCTCATAGTCATTGGAAATAGTGCAATTATCTTGACTGTTTTGTTTTGTCTCTGCCATATTTGTATTAAAATAAGTAACTAATTGCTCCTGTATGTGTGCCATTGACAATGTAACTTTACTAGATACATCAAAGGATATATTATGTTTGGTATACACTTTTATTTCTACTACTATAAAAAATATAAAAAAATATATATTTCACACACACACACACATATATAACCACACACACACACACACCACACACACACACACACACACACACACATAAAAAAAATCTCTTCCTCGGACTTCACTCACTTCACATAGAGATCTCTGATGTGGTTCCTGGTATCTGTTGGAGTCATCTACTCAGCTTGGGTGTTACTGCCACTAGTGTCCCAATCACTACTGGGACTACTGTTGCCTTCATGACCCACATTCTCTCTATCTCCTCCTTCAGCCCTTGGTACTTCTCCAGCTTCTCGTGTTCCTTCTTCCTGATGTTGTTATCACTTGGGATTGCTACATCTGTCGTGGTTGACTCGACTCTGCAACATCGCGTGGACATCGGGGGCAGTGCCGCTGGATTGGCAGACCGGGGTGGTAGTCCCTCTTTTTAAGAAGGGGGACCGGAGGGTGTGTTCCAACTATAAGGGGATCACACTCCTCAACCTCCCTGGTAAGGTCTATTCAGGGGTACTGGAGAGGAGGGTCCGCCGGATAGTTGAACCTCGGATTCAGGAGGAGCAATGTGGTTTTCGTCCTGGGCGTCGAACAGTGGACCAGCTGTACACCCTTAGCAGGGTCTTCGAGGGTACATGGGTGTTTGCCCAACCAGTCCACATGTGTTTTGTGGACTTGGAGAAGGTATTCGACTGTGTCCCTCCTGTGGGGGTTTTTCCGAGAGTATGGGGTGTCGGGCCCGCTGATACGGGCCGTCCGCTCCCTGTACGATCGGTGCCAGAGTTTGGTCCGCATTGCTGGCAGTAAGTCAAACTCGTTTCTGGTTAGGGTTGGTCTCCGCCAGGGCTGCCCTTTGTCACCGATTCTGTTCATAATTTTTATGGACAGAATTTCTAGGTGCAGTCATGGTGTTGAGGGGGTCCGGTTTGGTGACCTCAGGATCAGGTCTCTGCTTTTTGCGGATGATGTGGTCCTGTTGGCGTCATTGGCCCGTGACCTCCAACTATCACTGGATCGGTTCGCCGCCGCATGTGAAGCGGCTGGGATGAAAATCAGCACCTCCAAATCCGAGGCCATGGTTCTCAACCGAAAAAAGGTGGAGTGCCTTCTCCGGGTCAAGGAGGAGATCCTGCCCCAAGTGGAGGAGTTCAAGTACCTCGGGGTCTTGTTCACGAGTGAGGGAAGAATGGAGCGGGAGATCGACAGGCGGATCGGTGCGGCATCCGCAGTAATGCGGACTCTGCACCGGTCCGTAGTGGTGAAGAGAGAGCTGAGCCGAAAGGTGAAGCTCTCAATTTACCGGTCGATCTTGGTTCCTACCCTCACCTATGGTCATGAGCTTTGGGTGATGACCGAAAGAACAAGATCACAGGTTCAAGCAGCCGAAATGAGCTTCCTCCGGGTGGCTGGGCTCTCCCTTAGAGATAGGGTGAGAAGCTCTGCCATCCGGGAGGAGCTCGGAGTAGAGTCACTGCTCCTCCGCGTTGAGAGGAGCCAGATGAGGTGGCTTGGGCATCTAGTTAGGATGCCCCCTGGACGCCTCCCTGGTGAGGTGTTCAGGGCATGTCCCTCCGGTAGGAGACCCCTGGGAAGACCCAGGACACGTTGGAGAGACTATGTCTCTCAACTGGTCTGGGAACGCCTGGGGATCCCTCCGGATGAGCTGGAAGAAGTAGCTGGGGAGAGGGAAGTCTGGGCTTCTCTTCTTAGGCTGCTGCCCCCACGACCCGACCCCGGATAAGCGGTAGAGCAGGCCTGGCCAACTCGCGGCTCTTTGGCTGGTTTCATGCGGCTCTTCAGGAGCTTTCACATGACAAGCGTCAAAAATGCTTGGGTGGCGCTGCCATTCATTCCCCATAGGTGGCACGCTGACCAGGTAAGCCGGTTTGATTTGCGAAGAAGAAGCCGGTTTGAGTGACGTCTGCGACATCATTTAATCATTCAGTTGTAAACAATTAGTGTCAAGTTCGCTCTCAAAATGGCAGGGAAAAAAAGCACAGCCAAACGAAAATATGAAGAAGAACACAGGACGTTTTTAACAGAGTGGGAGAGTTTATATTTTTTTGTTGAACGTAATGGCAAGCCATTCTGCCTTATATGTCAGGCATCATTAGCGCATTTCAAAGCTTCGAATCTTCAGCGTCACTTCAGCTCACTCCATCCTAACATCGACCAGGAATTTCCAAAAGGGACTGAACTTCGCAAGCACAAGTTGGTCACTTTGAAAAGTCATGCAGAAAAGCAGAAGCAGTTTTTCCAAAAATTTACGAAACACTCAGAGACCGTAACGCTTGCATCGTATCAAATGGCTTGGAACATCGCACGGGCTAAAAAGCCATACAACGAAGGGGACTTTATTAAAAAATGCCTCATTGACGTTGTTGAAATCTTGTCTCCTGATGACGACAAACTAAAACGTGGCATATCAGATGTCCAACTGTCCCGCCACACTGTTGAACGCAGAATATTGGACATTAACACGGCTATTGAATCACAGTTGCACTCTGACCTTCAAGCATGTGAGTATTTTAGTGTAGCAATGGATGAGAGTTGTGACATACAAGACAAGCCTCAGTTGGCAATATTTGCACGGTCTGTGTCAAACGAATGTATGATGAAAGAAGAACTCCTTGATATTGTGCCATTAAAAGACAGAACCTGTGGCATATATGTGAAAGAAGCAATGATGGCTGCATTTGCAAAAGCAAATCTGCCCATACCGAAACTAACTGCAATAGCCACGGATGGAGCGCCAGCCATGATCGGATCAGCAAGGCAAGGTACTCTCTCGCTTCTTTGAACTTTTGGATGCCGTGAAACTGTTCATGGAAGAGAAGGGCAAGGACTATCCCGAGCTCTCGGACCTCGAGTGGATTATGGATCTGGCATTTTTAGTCGACATGCTGTGTCACTTGGACAGACTGAACCTGACCCTGCAGGGTAAATTTAAAATGCTGCCTGACCTGGTTCAAAGTGTGTTTGCGTTTGTCAACAAATTGAAGCTGTTCAAGGCGCATATTCCAAAGGGAGATTTAACACATTTCCCCACTCTGCTAAAAGCGAGTGAGCAAGTCACCAGCGCCGCCCTGAAAAAGAAAAGAGACAGATATGCAACACTGGTTGAAAATCTGCACGAAAGCTTTGTGACCCGATTCGGTAATTTACAATTACAAAGACCACAGATTACGTTCCTCGTCAACCCTGAGTTGCTTTAAAGTTCAGCTACAGGTCTCCTTTCCATTGTGTGTTTAGGGTTCAGATACCTTTGTTCCCAGCTTCCAAGAGGAAGGTAAATTCATCTGCCTTGGTATGACATTGGCAAATTTAGGAGGTTGCCAAACGCAATCTTCTCCACTCTGCTCAGTTCAACTAAATTAAGCTTACACCCTTAATGCTGCAAATCATACTTTTATGATGGTGAAGAGAAAAAGAGGAAAATGAGAGACAGTAGAATACTCTAGGGGGAAAAAATGGAAATTTATGACAGGGTTAGAGGGCACTTAGGGTTATCCCTAACTCTTAAGAAATATATCTACAATCAAACTTGTGCCCTCCTCTTGCCTTATGCCAAAGTAAATTAATTTCTAATTGATTTTTTTTTAATGTTACAATCTTAACACCAGACGAACTCATCAGATTTAGTTCTAGAGCAAGAATTGGTATCCAGTCCGTATTTGTGCTTCATATATCAAATAATCAATAAAGAATACAAAACACATTTTTTTCAACATTTATTCATTGATCAATTTTAAGGGTTCACCCCACAAAACAGCCTCAGTGCTCACAATGACCTTAATGCGAACATTAATTTGGGAATATCTGAGCAACTGCTTGTGCAACTGTCTGCACCAAAGGAGCTGGCATGGAAGATGCCACCACCACCACTGTCTTCTGGTGTTTATCCCCCACCCCTATGTCAGGCTGGTTGGCCACCACCATCTTGTCAGACTGGATCTGGAAGTCCCACAGGATCTTGGCCTGCTTGTTCTCCAGCACTTTCGGAGGTGTCTCCAACCTGGACCCTGGGACCTCCAGTCTATACATACACATATTGTGACTTAAAGCCTTAGTATAGAACAATATAGGCAGGGTCTTCAGGGTTTTTGGTCCTCAGCTGCATTTGTCTGTTCTACAGCCCACGTGTCATCTTTTGCTTCAGTTGTTGAATCTTGGATCAGGTCAGATGGTTGAGTAGACGTGCCTCCAGACTTAGTTGTGTCATATTCTGTCTTGGGGTCGGCAGATTGTGTTTCTCTGTACTCGCCTTTAGTTCAGGAGGTGGACTTGTCACCATCTTTCATTTCTTTTTATGAGTCTCATTTACCTCAATGGTATTTTTCTCATCTGCTTGTCTTTTATCATTTTTTTCCCAGTGGATACAGTTGATTCGATGGCATCCTCTCCATGATTTGACGTCTGTTTTCTTGGTTCAGCTTTTTCCGTGTTGTCATCCCCTTCCTGAGGTGCAGAGTTCTAATGAAGAACTCTTGACCATTGGCCAAGTTGCCAGCTTGCTCTGCATCTTTAGGCTGATTTGTGAACCTCTTTAGCAAACCTCTTTATTTGCTCTTGTATTTGTCGTCTTATGGTCACTGTCTGATATAATTTTGTTCTTTTCAACACATCAGTGCTCGGTTTGACTTGTGTCAGACATTTTGACAACGAGGCTTTTGGCTTTTCGTTTGCAGCTGCAGAACTTGTGTATCAGATGTGTAGTTTGTGTTAGTTGTGCTGTATTACACTTTGTGCCTCAGAGTTTCCTGTATTTGTGCAGAGACTGTTATATCCATGAGACTCAGAAAACAACTGTTTTATTTTAATAATAATGCAAAAACATGCAAATCAACAACTGACAGCAGAGACGTCACACCATCATGATGCCTCAACTCAGCCTACAGGAGTAAAATACACATCTCTTTAATCATTTTCTTCAGCTGCTGGATTTCAGTGTTAGAGATTTCACATCTCAGAGACAATTCTTGGTTGCTGTTCTTCAGTTTTTTGACTTGCGTCTCAGAGTTTTGAAACATGGTATGGAAACTCTGACATTTTGCTTTCAGTTTCTGAACTTGCATCTCAGAGGTTTCACACTTCTGGACTAGTTCCTGGCTCTTTCTGTACAGTAGTTTCACTAATTCTGCAGAGTTTTCAGTAGTAATTGCCAGGTCTTTATTCAGTTTCTGAAGCTGGTGGACTTCTCTCTGTGAGATTTCATATCTCTTTGTCACTTCTTCATTCCTCTTCTCCAGATATTGCACTTGTGTCAAGGACTGATTAATAATCATCACCTGCTTTTGAAAGTTGTCATCCAGCTTTTGAATGTCTGCCTCTGCCTTCTCATATTTCTGCATCAAAGTTCTACTTTTTTCCTCCAGGTGATTATTGGCGTACTCCAGCTCACTGACTGTTGCAGCAAGTTTATTGACGATGTCTTTGAGCTCTTTATTATCGTTTAATACCTCCTGGAGTACTTTGTTATTGATTTCATTTGAAGTGACTGATGACAGGTTCTGAGCCACCAGCTGCTGGATGGTTGAATTACTGTTTTCACATTTAGTGGCCATCAGTTGATTGTCTTCAAACAGGTCATATATTCTTAATTCACAGTCCTTTATTCTCGTGACAAGTTCTTGTTTTTCACCTTCAAGCTTTGCCACTTCCATCTCAAGACTTTTGCACCGTTTGGAAAGGTTTATATTTTTATGATCCGCCTCTCGCACTTTTTTCTTCCAGTGCTGCACTCGTTTGGCAACCTCCTCTGAAAACCTCTCCTGCAAATCTTGATATTTATGTTCCCAAGATCCCTCCTGAAGAAGCTCACCTCTATTTTCAGTGTTCTGGTGGAAAATTTCGTTCTTCCCTGGCCAATGCCTGGCCTCTAGAGGAGAATGAAATTCCTCATAGTCATTGGAAATAGTGCAATTATCTTGACTGTTTTGTTTTGTCTCTGCCATATTTGTATTAAAATAAGTAACTAATTGCTCCTGTATGTGTGCCATTGACAATGTAACTTTACTAGATACATCAAAGGATATATTATCTTTGATATACACTTTTATTTCTAATACTATAATATATTGTGAAATAATCATTGTCATACCAGAGACATGATTTTGATAGGGTATACAAAGGATGTTTGGTTGTCTCAGGTTTTATATAAATGTGTGGGAAAAAAATTAGTGCACTAGAATTAAAAAGCACTTAGGGAGTGCAGACCTCCACCAACCAGACACACATATTTCCCCACATATTCTGTCTTACATCAGCAGTGTGTATGTGTGTGTGCGTGTAACCACACACACACACATAAAAGAAATCTCTTCCTCGCACTCCGGGGTGGTGCCTCCTTCCTTCAGACTCGGGTCCTCTACCAGAGGCCTGGGAGTCTGAGGCTTCTGCGCAGGATCTTAGCTGTTCCTCGGACTGCGCTCTTCTGGATAGAGATCTCTGATGTGGTTCCTGGTATCTGTTGGAGCCATCTACTCAGCTTGGGTGTTACTGCCACTAGTGTCCCAATCACTACTGGGACTACTGTTGCCTTCATGACCCACATTCTCTCTATCTCTTCCTTCAGCCCTTGGTACTTCTCCAGCTTCTCGTGTTCCTTCTTCCTGATGTTGTTATCACTTGGGATTGCTACGTCTATTACCACCACTGTCTTCCGGTGTTTATCCACCACCACTATGTCAGGCTGGTCGGTCACCACCATGTGGGATCTGGAAGTCCCACAGGATCTTGGCCTGCTTGTTCTCCAGCACTTTTGCGGGTGTCTCCCACCTGGACCCTCCAGTCCATACTTAGTGCAGATGTTCCTGTACACTATGCCAGCCACCTGGTTATGCCGCTCCATGTATGCCTTGCCTGCTAACATCTTTATATGTATATATGTGTGTGTGTGTGTGTGTGTGTGTGACACAAGTTTACAGAACATAGGTTGCCAAGGAGCTTTGATCTTTGGAAACTCAATGGTCAAAGTCCATCTGCAATCTGACACATTACCAACTTTTAATTAGCTCTTCCTTGCCCAACAATAAAAATTCCATTAAAATCCATTCATAAATTTTTTAATTATTTTTCTAACACTTGGCAACAACAGATGCCAGCTGTCACAACAAAATTGTGTTAAATTAAAAGCATACACATGCACAGACTTACCCTGGTATAATTGCTCTTGGCTCGGAATTTCGACCCTGGGAAGATTAGTTGCTTTTAGTGCATTTTAGTGCAAGCTTTTCATCAAATCCTACTCCCAAATATTCTAGCCACACTTGTATACCATTGCGCGTGCAGTCCCTATACATGTCTACTGGCCTTCCAGACAAATAAACGTGATACACATTTAGTTATTTGTCTCCACTCTTTTAATTTGTTTCTAAACACAGGACAGCATTCATCTTGTTTCTCCCCCTATGAAACATCCGATTCTAATCGGAAGAGTGATAACTGTACTTCCTAGAAAGTACATTATCCTCTCCGTTACCATTGTCTCCACTGTTTTTCCTTACTGCTCTGTGGGCTCTATGTCTATAATTAGAGGGATTCCATCCAATCTTTGGATTTAGTATTGATTATAACTGAAGGTTTCCAAGAATCTGGAATTTTTCCTTGGTCCCACACTTTCTTAAAAATTTTCAGAATTACCAAGAGGGATCTGTAGTCCATAGGCACCTTCCCACTGTAGGGCATTTAAGCTATTTTCTTCAGACCGGGGATGTTGATGCGCCTCACCATTGCAGGGACCTCCCCCTAACGGAGATTTGCAAGGCTGTTTTCTTAGTCATATTCTGTTATCATTTTATTCTTTTCAACACTAGCCTCTTCTCCACTTTTGCGTTCAGTTGCTGGACTTGTGTCTTGGACTTTTCGACTGCCATAGGAGGCTTCTGGCTTTCAGTTTCCAGCTGCAGAAGTTGTGTATTAGATGTTTCACACTTCCTGATTGGTTTTTGGCTACTTTTGCGCAGTATTTCACCTCTTGCCCCAGATGTTTTGGTATTTGTTCTCAGATCTTTAATGATTTCCTTTAGTTGCTGGATTTCAGTGTTAGAGGCTTCAAATTTTGCAGCCATCTCTTCGTTGCTGTTCTTCTGTTCCTTGACAAAAGTCTCAAAGTCTTCAATCATCATCTCAAGACTCTGACATTTTTCTTCCATCTGTCCAACTTGTGTCTGAGAGGTTTCAAACTTCTTATCTAGCTCTTGACTGATTTTGTGCAGTAATTTGAATCGTTCCACAAAGTTTTCAGTTGTCATTGCCAGCTCTTTATTTGCTTTCTTGAGCTGCTGGAGCTCTTTCTGAGACATTTCATATTTAAAAGCCATTTCATTATTGCTGTTCTTTAGTTGCTTGATTTGCACGTCAGACTGTTGAACCAGCATAACAAGATTCCGACATATTTCTTTCAGTTTTTGAACTTGTGTCTCAGAGGTATTACACTTATTCACTAGTTCCTGATTCTTTTTGTGTAATACTTTGACTGTTTCCCCAGAGTTTTCACTAGTTGTTGCCAGCTTATTATTCAACTTCTTTAGCTGGTGGACTTCTGTCTTTGAGATTTCATATCTCTTTGTCACTTCTTCATTGCTCTTCCCCAGACATCTGACTTGTGTCAAAGACCGATTAATAATCATCACCTGCTTTTTACATTTTTCCTCCAGCTGTTGAACATCTGCCTCCAACTTCTCATATTTCTGCTTTATAGCTCTATTTTTGTCCTCTAGGTGATTATTGGCATGCACCAGCTCACTGACTGTTGCAGAAAGTTTATTAATGAAATCCTGGAGCTCTTTGTTATGGTTTAATAGTTCCTGGAGTGCTCTGTCGTTGGTTTCTTTACTATTGATCAATGTCTGGTTCTGAGACACCAGCTGCTGGATTGTTGAATTACTGCCTTCACATTTACTGGCCATCAGTTGATTGCCTTCCACCACACTGTGCACACTTAAGTCACAGCCTTTTGTGGTGACTGGTTGGTTTTCAAGCTGTGTCATTTTTTCCTCAAGTCTTCGGTACTGGTTACAAAGTACTATATTTTTATGATCTAATTCTTTCACTTTTGCCTGCCAGAATTGCTCTCTGGTGGACACCTCTGAAAACCTCTCCTGCAAGTCTTTATATTGAGCTTCCCAAGATGTCTCCTGAAGTTCATGTCTCCTTTCAGTGATCTCAAAGACAGATTCTGTCTCCTCTGGCTGATTCCTGATCATCTTTGGAGCCGACTCCAATTCTTTCGGGTCGATGTCTTCACTGTTTTGATTTGTCTTTGACATGTCTGTCTTCGCTTAACTAGTTGCCTCTCAGTTTGTCTCCTGTACTTTAATACCTGTCTTTACAATACTGACACCTTTACTAGATATATTTTTAAAAAAAATAAAGCTTTGATCTGTACTTTTATCCTTACTTTTATCTCTCCTGTCCCTCTGCATTGTCAGGTTTAGCTTCAGTCACTCGCCTTCCCAAATTTCATATTAAAGATTGTCTCATACCTGTCTGGAAAAGTTCATGATGTACCAACCGAGATGGACAATTTTTTTGAATTTTGTTCCCAGCTTCCAAGAGGGAGGTAAATTCATCTGCCTTGGTATGACATTGGCGAATTGAGGAGGTTGCCAAACGCAATCTTCTCCACTCTGCTCATTTAAACTAAATTAAGCTTACACCCTTAATGCTGCAAATCATACTTTTATAATGGTGAAGAGAAAAAGAGGAAAATGAGAGACAGTAGAATACTCTAGGGGAAAAAATGGAAATGTATGACAGGGTTAGGGGGCACTTGGGGTTATCACCAGACAAACTCATCAAATTTAGTTCTAGAGCAAGAATTGGTATCCAGTCCGTATTTGTGCTTCATACTGTATATCAATAAAGAATACAAAAACACATTTTTTTCAACATTTATTCATTGATCAATTTTAAGGGCTCATCCCACAAAATAGCCTCAGTGCTCACAATGACCTTAATGCGAACATAACTTTAATTTGGGAATATTTACAGTTTTGTCTGAGCAACATGCAGACCATCTTTCATTGTACCCATCTATGATTCTTTTCTCACTCCTGTAAAATCCTAATAAGCTCAGCATGCAGTGCATCATCAACTTTCCTTCTGAAGGTAAATTCTTCCATGTCATGTAATACATTTGCAGCTGAATGGCACACCAGCAAAATTCCATCATTCTTACAGAGGGGTTTGGATAAAGATTTGTGCATTTTGATGCATGTCGATTCTGCCCCTGTTGATCTGAAATACACTGAGTTTATGTAGTGTGATATAAGTGATTTTCTTTGGTGAAATTAATAAAAATCATATCGAAAATAAATCACAATGTTATCATCCCATCAGGGCTTTTTTTTTGTTTTACCAACAGTAACGTTTTGAACATTATCTCTTATCTAACCGAGTAAATCATCCATCCAGCTGTTATTAGTGACATCACTTGGTGCTGCTGGCCCGGAAATGTCAGAAGTTAGAAAATTGTCTACGAATAAATTCCCATCACTTGCTTGAGATGCATGCAGCAATGGCTCTTCTGATGCAAAGATGTCACCAGAGAAAAGATCTGTCTGCACCAAAGGAGCTGGCATGGAAGACGCCGCTGCTCCAAGCAACTGGTTCATTGAGTTTTCAGTACCCGTATTCGGCGGCATTGACATGAATACGTCTAAGCCGTCACCAAATATGTTATCACCAAAGACAGATGAAGAGTTTGTAGACGTATCGGCTCTTTTTCCTTCAGCCGTGGCAACAGTTGGCGACTGAAAGAACAGAATATCGTTTGAAGCAAATATGTCCATATCGGCATAGTCTGGTTTTGTCTCGATGTTTGTACCAGAGGTTTGAGGCTCAATTTGACTTGAATCGGGGACGGGAAGTTGACCGTTCATGTTGAGTATCGCTTCGCCTGCAGCCTGTTGAGAGTCAAGCTGGTCACAAATAGAAGTGGCTCCAGACAAGGTCAGGGAGGAGGAGAACACATTTGCTGCAGTCATAGGAGCTCCCTCGCCAAAAAGGTCAGAGACCTCCTCATGGCTGTGATCAGGATGTTCTCCACTGAACAGATCTAGACCTTCAACACCTGATGGATTGAGCAGCTGCAGACTTGTGCCAGCTTCTAGAGGTTTGATCTCAGTGGACAAGTGATCACCTGAGGACAAACCACTGTTGACATTAAAGATATCATCATGAAAGTCCTCAGCCACAACTTCATCACTCTCTGGTGTAGGGGGATTGATTGTCTCTGATTCTTGACTCGGTGGTTGTGAAAGATCGACACCTGATGGATTGAGCAGCTGTGGACTGGAGACAGCTTCTACAGTTTTGGTCTGAGTGAACGATTGATCACCTGAGGCCAAACCGCTGTTGGCGTCAAGGATATCAGCATTAAAGATCTCAGCCACAAGTCCATCACTCTCTGGTTTAGGGGGATTGAATAACTCATCCAATTCTTGACTTGGTTGACATGAAGGACCAATCCCTGATGGATTGAGCCATTGTGGACTTGAGCCAGCTTCCACAGTTTCGACCTGCATTGACAATCGATCACCTGAGGCCAAACGACCACCGGCGTTAAGGATATCATCATTTAAGATCTCCGCCACGACTTCATCACTCTCTGGTTTAGGGGGATTGAATAACTCATCCAATTCTTGACTTGGTTGACATGAAGGACCAATCCCTGATGGATTGAGCAGCTGTGGACTGGAGACAGCTTCTACAGTTTTGGTCTGAGTGAACGATTGATCACCTGAGGCCAAACCGCTGTTGGCGTTAAGGATATCATCATTTAAGATCTCCGCCACGACTTCATCACTCTCTGGTTTAGGGGGAGTAATTTTCTCCTCTGATTTTTGACTTGGTGATCGTGAAGGATCAGTCTGGTGGTTTTGCACCCCTGGCTTTTGATCCTGTTCTACAGCCGTCGTGTCATCTTTTGTTTCAGTTGTTGAATCTTGGATCAGGTCAGATGGTTGAGCAGCTGTTCCTACAGACTTAGTTTTGTCATTTTCTGTTGTTTTAGCTCCAGCAGACTGTGTGTGTTTCTCTGTATCCACTTTGAGTTCAGAAGGTGGAAAGTCAGACTTGTCATCTTCCATCTCTTTTTCCCTAATGTCCTTGGCCTCGTCTGTATTTCTGACAATGGCCGGCTGTTTGTCATTTTTTTCTGTTGATTTAGTGGTGTCTTCAGCTTTCTCTGAGGAAGACTGAAACAGTCTTCCTAATAGGCCTGATTTGATGTCTTGTTTCCTGGCTTCCTTTGGTTCATTTTTATTCGTTTTTTCAGTCCCCCCTGATGTGAAGAGTTTTGACAAAGGATTCTTGCCGGTTGGCCAAGATCCCAGTTTTCCCTTTGTCTTTTCAGCCTGATTGGTAGAACTCTTTAGAGAATTTGTCTTTGCTTTCATCTTCTTCTGACTGTTTTCTTGGTCATTTTCTGTTTTGTTTTTATTCTTATCATCACCAGGCTCTTCTCCATTCTTGTGTTCTGCAAGATTTTCTGAGTCAGATGTGTTTACAGAGTCTTTGGGCATCACTTGTGTTCCCTCAGATAGTTCTTGCTTGTTGACAACCTTTTCAGTCGATGTCTCAAACGTTTTAATGACTTTATCCGTTGCCATCCCATCAGGCTGTGAGGACTCCAGTCTAATGTCGGACTCTAGGCTAGACTTCGGGTTCAGGTTCGTGTTAGGGTTAAGGTCTGGGTTATTTTTGCTTTCATATTCATGAATTTCAAGATACACCTCATTTTTCCTTCCTGAACTGACTTGTTCCTTCCTGGACTCACATGATGGGGGATAAGAATTACTTTTGTCACTGACATCTTTTAATTCACTGGATTTCTTGTCAGTTTGATCTGAGCCTGATTTCTGTTCCTCAGCTTTACCTCCCGCTTGAGTCGACATTTCAGTTTGAGAACCAATGAGACTTTGAGCAAACCGCACAGATTTCCTACCTCTGTGTGGATCAGTATTCAACCTGTTTGGAGCTGGATTGTAGTTTGTTTTGGGCAGGGGTGCCTCGTGTTTCTGTTGCAGTGTTCTGATTGTGCTACTAACCACATTTTCCTTAGATGACATCGGAGGGTTCAGCACTGTTTTGGCTGGATCACTTCTTCTCATTTCCTTTGAGAGAATCTTCTCAGCTCTCAGGTCAGATTGTGCCATCTTGGGTCGTTCCTGGTCCCCTCTGGTGAAGGAACTTGATAGTGTTTTGACTCTGTTTTTTATCTCTTCATTGGGAATGATGCTGAACTGATTATTGCCTGGTAAGCTCTCAGACATCCTAGTTTTCCCACATGTTTGCTGCTGGACTGACTCAAACCTAATATTCTTCTCTGGAGGCCAGTTTTTTTTTAGCTTTTGTTGAACATCAACACTGTTGGTGTTCCCTACCTCTCTTACAGACGACTTCGGAATAAAGAAAGAAGGCTCCCGTGAACGGTCAGACATGTTTAAGTAGCATTTCGTCATCATTGCACTGGACGCATCTGGCTCATCGATGCCTCTGTTTTTCTGATGCTGCTGGTCTTTTTGCAGCTTGTTTCCAAATCCATCATAATTCCCTTTTCCTTTAAAAAGTTGTTTATAGTGCAAAGTGCAGTAAAATTCTCCATAGATGGAGGAATAGTTGTGTAGGCTGTAAAGGAGCAAAATAAAACATTGGACAAAAATTCCTTGACTCACAACCACAACCTTTGTGCTTGATCAAATTCTGTGAATAATTTGAATAATCAGAACACCTTAAGAGTTTTTTTTAAAATTGGAACAAATGGTCGTATTGATTAAGATTCATTCGTATGTTTTTACTGTGAAACATGTCTCACCTGAGCTTCTTCTTACAGGTTTTACAGCAGAAACAGTTGTTGTGCAGAATAAGTTTATTTGCCAACATTTTTTCCATTGGATAGACGGGGGTCAGGCAGGCAGAGCACATTTCCCTTTCAGGTAACTGGAACTACGGCGATAAAGTATAGACATTATTTTTATTTAAAAAAAAAGCTTTTCCCAGACATTAAGAAACCAAATTTCACATGCTTTAAAAAACAATACAGTAATAGCCTATTTGAGTATGCACCTTTACCTGACTGAGCTTTATTATTGAATGAATCGGGGGAAAGAACATGTTACTTATACAGAAAAAAAGCAGTAATTGCTTTAAAACAGCCCTACTTTAGATTGGTTCTTCGAGGTAATATAAAATAATCAGGACTCTGTATATTTTAAAACTGTTATTTATTTGACAATTTACACAAGTGAACAATATCAATTCAATGTTTAGCTTTTTCATATCTTGATGCAGTATAAAATCTAGAAGACAATTCCTATTCAATTAAATACCATTCAGTGATACGACCAACAAAATCTTTCCCTCAAAACACATTGTAATATACACAAACTAAAGGAGTGTGAAATGCACTTCGACTGCTTTAGCGCTTTTCCTTCGGTTGGCTGAACGATACAAACACCATCCCTTTATCGTTGGAGGTGTTCGCCACTTCGTCTTCAAAAGGGCGACCGGATCTTTTTATTAATGGGGACGCAGTGGCAGCATATCTGGTGGGGTTTCCGTCAATGTCAAACAGAGCAGAGGATTTTGTGTCAGAATGTTTGGTGAAAACCGTGGAGGTCACAGAGGACAAGAAGACATTGCCAAAGCCATCGGTCTCCTCGTATGTTTCCCTGACGGTCTTTGTCCCGATGATCCCTTCAGGTTCCTCTGGAGCAGTTTTCACTTCCAGCACACTGATGTTTCGCTGTGCCGGGCTGTTGCAGCTGGGAGGACAGTCGTCAGCTGTTGGCTTAAACGTTGACATGGGTGGTTTTGTTTGTTCAGCGGGCCTTCTGGCAGCTGAGTGAATGGAGATGAATGAAGGGGAGGACTGAGAAGACTGTCTCACAAGTGGCTTTTTGGGCACTTCCCGCAAGTCTGAAACTTTAGCAGCGTTTACTTCCATCGTCTCTTTGGGCTGGTCTGGTTTGGCTTTGCTGGACCCAATGCTTATTTTCCTGATGTTGCTTGAAGGTTGAAGGTTTTGTTCCGATTTCAAAGATTCATCAAAGAGTCCTGACAAACCTGCGATATCCGCCTCAGATTTCAGACTGGAGACGGAGTATAAAGCCTTTTTAATTGCATCCTCAATGTCAAGAAGTTTTGCTAATGTTTGCTCCTTCAGGTTCAGGATTTCCTTGCTGGCCTTTTCCAGATCTTCAAACGCGGTCTCAACCGAGGAGATGCTTTCAAGGTCATCATCCCGTGTCTCTGCTTCCACTTTCTTTTCTTCCATTTTACTCTTCTTCACATTTCTGCTTGAAGTGACCATCCAATCGGGGACATATAATGTCCTTGATGAGGTGACACCTGTACTGCTGGTCTCTCCCTCTATTTCCTGCACTTGAGACAAGATTCCTTTGAGTTCTTCTCTTTTCCTCAAATTTTCAAAGATTTCCATGGCTGCCTTCACGTTCCCTTTCATGATTTCCTCCTTGTGAACAGAAAGCCTCTGTCGTCTTTCATCTTCAGTCTCCTTTCCTTTCTTCTGTCTCAAGATGACTTTTTCCTCAAGCTTTGGTGGATTTTCACTCTCTTGGTGCGTGCAGCATAGTTGCAGGGTGTCTTCAGAGCTCTTCTCCTTGCTGGGATGAGCACATGTTTCATTGGTCTGCTTATTCTTTTTAACATCATTTATTACTTTTACCTTCTTGGAGAGCAAAGGGGCTGGTTTTTCCTGTTTTGTCTCACTTTTGTTTCTTTCAAAGTGCTGTAGTGTCGCCCGCAAGCTTGTGTTCATCTCGTGCTGACCAGCATTTGCGTAATGTTTCATGCACGTCTTTATCTCCTCAGCTGCGTTGATTTTCTCTATTACGTTCTTCTCCATTTCCCTCTCATTGACATTGACATCCGATTTGCTTAGGGTAGATGGTGCAGTTTCTTCTATATTGATTTTTTGAGAGGTCAAAAGAGCTGACACACATTCACTTTTTCCATTTGAATATTGCACCATTTTATCATTCCAGTTTTGTTGGTGCATTTGGTGAAAGAATTCTACATTTGTTCCATCTCCAGATTGTGTTTTACCTGCAAATGGTGCTGGAAAGTGTTTGCTTTGTTTTGTGTTTGCTTGACTGGGGTGAGCAACTTCAGGGGATGAAGGCAGCAAAATGTTTGGTTGTTCTGAAACTGATTTTATCCATTGTGGCTTTGGTGCCAGGGCTGGTTTCTGCAGTTTCTCACAAGTCTTTTGGGAGAATGGTGGAGGTGGTGGTGGTGCAGTCTGGGTCTCACTGGTGGATGATTTAGCATTTCCATTTGTTACAGCATTTGATGGGGAATTCTGTGTTGTAATGGGCGGTTGTCCCTCACAGGTTACTGAAATTGAAGGAGACAGTTTTGTGTCAGATGGCGGCATAGACACCACAACACACTGCTTGTGAATAGTCTTGCTCCTTTCTGAACAAGCCCTGCCTGAATTTCTGTATATCATTGCAGCTTTATAGTCTCCTTTGGTTACATTTACACTAGACCTCTCAAGAGACTGCAGAGCCATCTGGACGTTACCCCTAACAATATCTTCTTTATCTAAGAGCTTGTGCTCTGTTGCTGCACTTTGCAGAGACCTAATAGCTGCCTTCACATCTCCTCTGATAATTTCTTCTGCCTCATCCTCTGCAGTCTGGCCATTACATTCATAATTTACAAAAGGCAGCAGTGATCCTGGTGTACAATAATTGCCTAGAACTGCACTTTGTTGACATGTCTCAAAGGAAACAGGGCTGCCCTCATCTTTCTCTGCATCACTGACCTTTGGGATAGTCTTGATTGGCTGTTGTCTTGAAGAAGGAGACAATGACGGCTGCGTCGCAGCTGAGGGGCTTTCCTCTTGAGCCATGATGTTCAAGTTGTATATTTTTCCGGGGACAATAACGTCCCGCTCCACATGCATGCTCTGCTGCTTAGCTATTTCAAGAGATCTTTTAGCTGCTTTCACATCTCCAGATATGATGACTTCCTTTTGTGTCTGGCTTTCGTTCCCCTCAGGAGCGTCTGCCGACAAATCCATGTCATAGATAGTTCCAGGTTTAATGATCTCTCGCTCCACATACATGCTCTGCTGTTTTGCACGTTCAAGCGACTCCATCATTGCCTTGATGTCCCCGGCCACTATGTCCTCTTTCTCTACCTTAAGGGGTGGCTGGACTGCGAGTTGTTGCTTTGCTGAGAGCACATCTCCAGGAATAATTTCTTCCTTTGGAACACAGTTTTCAACACTAAAAGAAGCCTCAGATGAAAAAACCTTCTTAGTGCTCTTTACATTTCCTGGCAAGACATCAGAAATGGTGCGCTCCACCTGCTCCTTCTGCTGGCAGAGACTTCTCTTTGCTTCCTTCACGTCACCATGAACTATTTCAATCTGCTCCTGGGCCAGAAGGCTGTCAACTTCATCTGCCGATGACGTATGAATACTTTTAAGATCTCCTTTCTCAATGCAAGTCTTGAACAAGTTTACGTTACCTTTCTCATTTTCATCTACTTTGCAGGACGCTACACTCTTCTGAATATTAGCAGTAGCTAACAGATTTCCGATTGTGGACTTCACATCTCCCCTTTCTCGAACATAACTCTCAGTTTTTGTTTCAGAATTACAAATGAGCGAATACACTGACATCTCAGCTTGCCCTCCGGTTGTCTCTTGCATTATGATTCCTGTTGTCATACTGTCTTGAATTAGCAAGTCATTGATCATCTGAACAATATTTTGTACTCTTTGATCGCTCTCTAAGTTAACGGTTGCCGTTGACTGGTAAACCGGCAGTTCTACCACTGTAGTGTTGATCTTGCCCTTCTCTCCTTCTCTAAGAAGACTTATTTGGGGCTTCAGGGTTGGTTTGATTAATAGTTGCAGCATTATATTAACAATGTTTCCACCAACAAGCTCATCCTTCTGGATTTGGACACCGTTGTTGCTATCAAACTGATATTTTGCCATGTTTACATTTCTGCTCTCATTCGCTTCTATTATGATGCCACTTGAGTGAATAAAACCCAGCTGGCACAGATCGTAAAGGGTGTCAGCGACGGTATGAGCAGTGATTTTATCTAAAGGAGTTGTCTCAAAGAGCCAAGTGGTGCACTTCACGTCAGCTTTTGGTATTGCTTCCTCACTACCTTGGACCAAAGTGTCCTCTGACTCCTTGATCTTATCCAGTGGCTGCGACTCAAACAGCCAAGTGCAGCGTTTTACGTCCCCCTTCTGGCTATCTTCTCTGTGGACTGTTTTAACAGGACTCTCTTCCTGAGAATCACCTTTTAGACTGTCAATGCTTTGGTTTTCAAAGAGCCACGTGGAGGTCCTGACATCGCCGTGCTGGACATCAGTGACGCTAACCATTCGTACAAACTTGCTGCACTGATTTGATTCAAATTTCTCCTTATTGACCTGCACGCTAGTGCTTCCAATGTCTTCCATAACCCTGACAGGGGGCTCATCCCGGCTGGTAAGGGAATCTAATGGTTGTGTCTCAAATTTCCATCTTGCAGATTGCACGTCTCCTTTCTTGATGTCTTCTTGGGTGACAGCTCGGATCACATAAACTTCATTCTCTGCCTTGATGGCATCAAGCGGTTTGGTTTCAAACATCCAACGAGCTTCTCTTACGTCGTGGCTCAGTACCTCCTCCTTTTTCACAGTCGTAACCTCGTGAAACTGTCCTTCTTTGTCTCTGATAGCGTACAACGGCAGGGACTCAAACATCATGGTGCTGGACTTAACATCCACGTTGCTCACAGGCTGTTCTACAGTTATCAACTTCTCGTCCAGGGGTCGGTCATGGATGCTGTCTAGTGAAGAGGTTTCAAATATAAACTTTTTGCTCTGAACGTCGCCACTCTCTATAACACAGATCTCCTGAATGTCTCCTTCATTTTTGTCCTTGTTGATTAGGTTCATAGGACAGTTCTCAAACATCCATGTAAATTTATGCACCGAGCCCTTTTCGACCCGCTCCTCTCCGTTTTGTTCATCAGATGATGGCGTCTCCATTTCAGATCCTATTTCATCCAGCGACTGAGACTCAAAAAGTTCTCTGACCCGTGACACGTCTCCAGATTGAAAGTTGACTCTACTGACAAGTCTCACGTCACGCTCAGAATTTGCATCCTTTCTTATCCTGTCCAGACTTTCTGTTTCAAAAAGGTGTTTCGCGGTTTGAAAGTCGACCTCTGATGTGACAGAACCCTCTATGGTGTTGCACAACTTCAAACTGTGCTCTTCACCATCTCTTATGGAGTCAAAGGGCTGTGATTCAAACAGCCAAGTAACTGATTTGACATCAGCACCTTTAGGGGGCTCATTATCATTTGGTTTTTCAGTTTTGTCGTGCAAAATCTTCATTGGTTTTGTCTCAAATAACCATTTCCTGGTCTTGACATCACCTTTCTCCACCTCAGAGGCATTATCGTCTCTCTGGTTGAACTTGGCCTGGATTCCAGCTATCGTCTGGGTTTCAAAAAGCCACTTTGCCATCCTCACATCACCAGTTTCCTGCTCCTGTCTGGTGATTCCTTTGATAATCTCAACACTGTCTTTTCCCTCAGTCAGCTCATCCAGTGGCCTGGTTTCAAACATCCATCTATAGTTTTGGAATTTTTCTTTAATGAATTCTTCCCGACTGACAGTTGTGACCCTGTGGAGATTTCCAGAGCAGTCCTTAATGACATATAAAGGTGTCGTCTCACACCTTATATTTGCCGCATCAACCTTTTCCATTTCTACCAATTCCTCATTAACATGAGCAAGTTTGCTGAGAGGAATTGTTTCAAAAAGGTGTTTGAATCCCTTAACGTCACCCTTCTCGATCTTGTCCTGCTGAAATGAGGTGTTCTTTTCAGTGTGGCAGCTCTCAAATATTTGTTTTTTGCCTTTCACTTCTCCCTGTTCATCTGCCGAAAGGGTTATTTTCTTCAGATGCCCAACTTCATAGTTATCTTTCAGGGTTTCCATCGGTTGAGTTTCAAACAGCCACAAAGACGTCTTCACATCTCCTCCAATAATTTCCTCCTTTTCTAAAGGCTCTTGTGTAGAGTCTCCTTTCAGTGCTGCCAATGGTTGCATTTCAAAAAGCCTCCTTTTGTTGACAACATCAGCTTCTTCAGCGCATTCGGCCATCGTGCCCTCAAACTTGTCAGCTCCCACGTCCTCTTGTATCGCGTCAAACGACTGAGTTTCAAACATCCACCTCTTTTGGTCAACTCCTCCTCTGTTTGCCTCTTCCAGAGAAATACCTCGAATGATCTTCACCCCAGATGTTTCCTCATGAATCAGATCCAGAGGTTGGGTTTCAAACAGCCAGCGTGCAGTGTTGAAGTTGCTGCCATTGATCTCCTCCCTGCAGATGGATTTAATCTCATGGATGTTTCCGCTGTTGTCCCTGATGGCACAGCGGGGTTCTGACTGAAAGACCTTTAGAGTCTTCTGGATGTCTCCTTTTTGCTCTTGAAGCTCAGACCTGAGTTTGAGAACGCTGTGGTCCTCTATGGAGCCACAGCGCCCCAGGTCGCTCAGCGGCCTGGACTCAAAAAGCTGCCGAGTCCCTCGAACATCCCCTGGCTGGATGGGTTCTTTCAGCACCGCTTCCACCATTTCACCTTCTTCTCTGTTTAAAAGGTTAAGAGCATCTAAGGGTTGAGTCTCAAACAGCCACATTGAGGTCCTCACATCCCCTCTTACAGAAGCCTGTCTCTCAGTAGACCTTTGTTGGGCATTCTCAACGTGTTCAAACTTAGATGAGGTGCCTCTGACATCTCCGCCTTTCAGCTCTTCATCATACAGCAGCTTCTTGGTTTCATGGGGTTCCCCAATATTGTCCAGATTCCAGTTCTCAAAGATCCACTTCATCGACTGCACTTCACCCTGATAGGCTGCATCTGCTGCCTGAGCACCATCTGGCTGCACCGCCTTGATTATATCGTCATCCACGGCATCGTCAAGGTGCGCCCGTAGATCTGGGTGGATGTGTTTAAAGAGCCTCTTAAGCTCACTCTTCTGCCTCTGCTGGCAGAAGGCAGTGAAGGTTTCTTTAGGTGGGGGAGGAGGGGGAGTGCTGAGCTCTGGCCCCTCGTAATCGAGGGGTCTGGGTGGTACGAGAGGAGGCGGGGGAGGAGGCAAATCCTCTTCGTCGTAAGGTGAATGTGAAACTGTGATTCTGGAGGCTTCCGCCATCTTAAATAAAAGACAGATGGGAGGAAAAAAGTCAAGATTACAGTACTAACAAATGTTACTGGTTACTATAGGAAAGACATGCAGATTCGCGAGTGATGCTACTTTACCTTTTAAGGCGGACTTGATGAGTTTCACAGCAAACCATCTTCTTTCACACCAGGGTTAACAAAACACTTCATCGCAGTTAGTGAGCAAACAGCACATTCTGGCTTCCCGTGGACTAGAACTGAGCGGGGTGAAAGAAAACTGCCACCCTGCTGATTTCCGGTTGGAAAATATATTATTGCGACTGGCAAACAGCCGTTTTGATCCCCTCATACTCAGTCAGGACTGTAATTTAAGATAAGATAATGTTTTTCTTATGATTAAATCACAGGAGAGCATTGTGTTGCGCAAGCATCACGTTGAAATCGACAGCGTGTTTTTAAGCCAAACCAGTTAAGGGTGAGTCACACACAGCACGCACGTTATGCACACAGAAACCAAAGGAATAACTTTCCAGTACCTTACGGACTTTTGGCTTTGTTTTTGGTGTCCCAATTACTTCCTGTAGAAAATACACATACATCAGTGGGGTATGGGCATTAGAGCAGGTTATTTTCAGCAGGCAGAGGTGCTTATGGGTCATGGCTCTTGACCCCCGCGTGTGAGGGAGAATGAGAAGCATTTCAGGAACTCACCGGTTGTGCTGAGCTTCCCGGGAAGTCGATAGCGGCTGCTCTTGACAGATAAAGAGCTGATCTTTCTCTCACTGACGAGGAAGTAGATATCCTCTCTCGGCTTTGTCTCGCTGGGGTGTCCCCCTTAGTCACCAGTGAACTGTATCTATAATCTGCAAAAGACAGTAATTCCAGTATTATATCTGAGAGGGAAATGAAAGGAATACCGCTAGGCCAGTGACTCTTTAATTAGAACTGTGCGTGTATTAATAGTGATCGTGGAATTAACGGTGTCACCGTTGCTGTCGAACCCGTGGAAACTATTTAATCTACCAGAAGGCCGGCAGGGTGATGTATTTCAAGTGAGGTCCAGACTGATCCTGAAATTTACGACGGTTTTGATCCCGGTAACGCAGCAGGCTTCCTGTCTGGCTGCCTCGCCGCCCCGAATTCCGACAGGCCAAAGCAAAACGAGATAAATAAAAATAACAGCAACTGCTTGATCAGCTGGAGTGGCACGCAGCGCTTGCTCATTGTTTACTGTGAGCAGTCTGTCGTGAAACTGTCGACACCTGACCAAAGGAATGTGACAGTGCAAAGGCACCTGTAGCTGATTCGCTCTGTAAAACGAAATGACAAGCATCAAATGGCAGCTGTGACCATTAGCATTCTTACTGGTTTTGTCGTTTCTATTTATTTATTTTTTTCTGACTAATTATCAGGATTTCAACAACAAATCCAGCGAGGGGTCAAAAGCACAGCGTGTCTCCATCCAGCCGTAACTAACGAACGCACCTCCTCTTTTCACACACTAAGCCCTCACAGCACAAAAGGACGGACCAGCAAGCTGGCGCCTCTCACGAGCCAGGAATTAAAGCATTTTCAGGGCTGGATGAGCAGGGAGAATGAGGCGAAGCGTACCGTGCATGTCCTGTCAAAGTACTCAACAGCTACACTGAGAGGTCAACTTCATGACCCCTGACGCATGCCTGTGTCACACCAGAACGCTGCTTAAATTCAACTGAAAATGCTAATCTTGCGAGGGGTTGTCAGTGGGGAATTTCAAGGTCCTTAAAACACTTTTGGAGCTTCAAACCACACAAATAAAAAGAATAATTCAAAAAAGAAATCTGTAAAATGACAGTAAACAGCCCCAGATGTCCTCATAGTATAGAATTAATACTATATTAATACTTTCAGCCCGGCGGCTAAAGCGTCAGTTGATATAACAATGTAGAACTTCAACTGACTTGTTGCTTTAAGCTTTATGGCTCTTTAGATTTCATTTGGTGCTATGTTCACTGACATCCCTTTGATCTGGGCTCATTGTTCACCAATGAAGAGGAGCTATTAGGGGAGCAGTCATGTGGGGGGGTTGGGGCCGCTGGCAGCTGTACAAATGGTCCAGAAATGCAGTTGGTATTTGTTCTTCACCACTACCTCCACCACCTTCTCCATCAGCTGTTGGTGGCTGTGGCCACATTCACAGACAGTAATGAAAACCATCCAAACAGGGCTGCAGACATGGAAACCGCTGGCCAGGCCCCTCCGCATGTTACACTAAGAGTCTCTTAGTCTCCTTATTCTTGACGTGGTAAATAAACTGTTGGGTTTTTTTGTTTCGTCTGATGTTAGGAACTGAAAGAAAGAGCGTTTCTGTTGCCTGACCACACATTCCAGAACTCTCAGGGGATAAATGGCTGAAAAATGATAGCCACTTAAAAGTTAATGAAGATGCCGTCAACACATTATGACCTTCACCCACAAAGAGGAGTCGTCTATAAATTAGGACAGCCAAAATGTCCCTGTTTAATCCTCTCAGCACGTCTTGGCAGAAGATTAAACACAGCCTTTTAAATCATTGAAACTGGTTTTTGACACACAATCGCATGCAAAACCATCACTGACACAGATCGGCTTCAGTATTTCAGTTACTAGCGACATATTTGCATCTATATCCACCTGCTGGATAAGATTTTACTCACATAAATACCATCCGGTGCTGTGTCTGTCCTATCTCCTCTGCTGTGGCGTGCGTTCAGGCTGCCTCTCCGTTCACTGTCACTCTCTCTACTCCTGTGGCCTCGGTGACAGCTGATTTTTATCGGAGGACGCTGCCCCAGTGGAGGATTTTGGCTATTTTGGGAGGGTGGGCTGGCGGCTGTGCTCCACGGCTGAGTCAATCACCACTGTTAGTCAGTGGGGCACCCGTCCACCTCCCATTCCCACAGATACATTGTCACTCGCTATAACAGGCGCTGGGTGGGACCTTCAGTATGTGTGTCAGTTCATCAACTGGTACACAACATATATACATATATATATATATATGTATATATGTTTGTGTGTGTGTGTGTATAGGGGATAGAGGGCCTATTTTTTTTAAATGGACTTGAGGGATTTCCAACTCATGTATAACTACTTGATTTTACAATAGTGTCATGAAACTCCGGATTAGATGTCCACTGGCATGTCTGTTTGGCTCACTCATGCTAGAAGCATCATGGTGTCAAAGAGGAAACCACGTTACGCCGGAGCCATATCGGTTTCAGGACACAGAGAGCCGTAGCTGACGGGGCCAAGGCCTGTGTCAGAGTCAGCGCTGTCATCGACAGCCCCGTTCCCAATCTTAAGCATGTGTTGCAACTGTCTTAATTTAGCTGTGATCTCCAGCCACAAAGCTCGCTGGCATACAGATACAAACCTGCTGGGATGTTCGTGGAAACACTTGGACTGTTGGAGACATTATTCACTTGTTTTTCTGTTTCTCTGTATGCGCTTGAAACCCCCCCCCCCCGGCTCGGTTGCTTTATTCCGAGAAAAGTTTGGAACAAATAAACCTTCTCAAAGATCAAGGACATAAAAAACATGTTTTCGATGTTTGAGACGAGGATGACCGGCGTGGCCCCGGAATACAACAGTGACCTCAGGCTTCTGCGGGAGCCCTGGCTCCTCTCCCACCCCTGCCTGCTCCTTCAGCTCTCTGTGACTACAGACGTGAAATATAGCACCGCCGCTCACCGTGCGAGTATCTCCCTGCTTTGTCATTGGAATATGGGGACCCATTCACAACCTTTCCTACGTCCATCTGGGTCAGCCTCTGTGGGGGAGAAAAACACATTTAGAAAATATTTTAATTGAAACACTGCTTTTTTTCCCTATTATTTGAATGTGGATGATGTTGGATGAGACAAATAGCAACAACTTTTTCGTGCTGTCTTTTAAGGAGCAAAACCTAGAAGAGAGCAATACAGCCGGCTTGATCAAGATTTGGTGCACATTCAGGTAATTGGAGATGCCAAAATTACAAATGATAAGCCCTGACTTTGTGCTAAATTAAATGGAACGTGTGAACTATTCTTTGTGTAAACTGAGGTTTTTCTTCACACTTGCAGGCTCTTGTTTGGGGATTACGTAATGACGCAAGCACCACACATGACTGGATTGTTCTTCTTTGCTCCAGGTAAGAATTTACTTATGCATGCAGGAATCATAATTAGTGTCATAAAATCTGGTCGTTGTGTTGTGGCCTCGTAAAATATGTACTAACCTGAGTGGCAGGGTTGTTGTGACCACCGCGGTCCTGCAGGGGGCGCTCTCCTCTCGCCTTCCATGCAGTAGCAGCTGTTGAGTGCAGTGGAGGGCCTCTGTTGAGGCTTGCCTGTTGGCTGGCCTTGGACTCAAACAGGGCACACAGAGCTTTGGTGCTGATGTGCTCCTTCTGAGGGAGGGAGTCCATGGAGCGGCTCCTGTACAGGCTCAAGCTCCGTCCGGATCCCGACAGGGGAACATTCTCCTTACTGCCCCCCTTCTTCACTCGAGCATCCACAAAGCTTTCTGACACCTGAAACCACCCAGTGAGCTTTTAATGCTGATTGTTGCTGCTGCTACACATAAAAGGGAAGCCTGTCGCTACCTGGAGTTTGGGCGGTTCAGCGCTGCTGACGTTGCCAAAGCCCTGGTAACTGGGTTAATGAAGAGACATGTTTTATCATCAATTAACCGTCACAGGTTTTTGAAAAAGCAGAATTGTGCCAGCACAACATTTATTCATGAACGGAAGAGAAGAAGAAACATCAAAGAATTTGTCATGATGTCGAACGTACTGTTGCACCAGCTGAAGCACTGATTTTCTGTCCCAGCGGTTGGGCTCTGGCATGACCTTTGACCTCCCCGGACAGTCAGAGACACCCCAAAGAGACTGGGTCCTCCTGAGTCCAAACCCCTCCATTTCAGTCTTTCTTTACAGCAGCTATAAATGAACAAATATTCTCTTAATCATGAACTCACTCGAACATTCTGAGTCCGTTAATTATGAACGCCATCCAACAGAGCCGGAGCATCAACGTAAATGTGATTATAATTTTAAAAAAATTGACCTTGCTTTGAGTCATGTGACCCAGTTAAAGCTTCTGAATTCAGAATCCTGAGGTTTGTGATAGTCTGCCTGAGCCCATTTTGCATTCCCTCTTTTAGCTAATTTGAGGCTAATGCTCATTTTAAAATGCAGAAAACCAAAATTCTGACAAATTTACATCTACATTTAGTCACCCTTGGAACATCTGAGTTCTGTTTGCATACTCTCATTGCATTCCAGCCCTGCATTATATACAAGCTTCTATGTCTGTTAAATAATAGAAAATGTGTCTCATACCAGTAGAGCCAAAGCAGAAGTCACCTGCACATCTCCTTCCTTGTGGCTGACTTGTGGTTTAGGAGGATCTCTCACAAGACACAGCAATTAGTGGCGGCCAAAGTCCTCAAACACCTTGTGATTCCGCCTCTGATATGAAATCTCCTATGGAGACATCACCTGATTCCTTACTGGCCAGGTTTACTTCCTGGCCAGATCTACCTTAAACCGAGAGGCGTGTCGCCATAAATGCATGTATTTCATGTGGCGTTTAGACGCCCATGGAGGTGATGACAGCAGGGGGTGCATTTAATGAGCACAGAGAAACCAGACCTGTGAGGGCTCTGGCAGCTGCCACAGTCAGATGAAATTCCTCCTGTTGCAGCTCCCAGAGCCACAGACAGTTCACCGTGGCCACAGTTATTCAGCTTTAATGGCCTTTTCTCAAATTTACTCCACGTGCTGCTTTTGTGCCAGTGGGGAACACAAATATGCTGATGCGGCATCTGCTGCAAAAGCTGCGGCGCTCATGTCCTGTTGATGATTACAGCCTGCTGGAAATCAGAGGGTGGCGATACGATTCGACCCAACTGTGCTTTCAGAAGCGATGTCACCGGTCAGATGTCGATGTAAAACTGAATGAAGACAGAAAAAGGAGAAGATAAAAGCAGAAAAGCTGAAGTTCAGATGCCAACTGGCCCTTTTTTTATTATCAGCTGATTGGACTTGATGCCAGTGCTTTGAAGCTTTAGCTTATATTATCCTAAAATGAACACTCTTTGTCTGGAAAGGTGGACTCGTTGGGAGCATTTCTGTCGACCTCCAGCGGAGGAAATGCATCAGGAAAACGTGACATTTGTGGAGGGGATTTAACAGCCAGGAGATGGCATCAGAGACACACGCTCCACAGACGGATCTGCGTGGTGAAACGGCATTTCAAATGTTGGTCGGATTGGGAAATCTTTATTTTCCCCCCTCCATTTAAACCATTTGGTGCGGCTGTATGGGACGCACATCATTTTTAGAGAGTTAATTCCTTCATAAATTTGCACATGCACACGAATACATGGCCGGTTACAGATGAACACACCCGGAGAGCTGTTGTTTTGACAGCTGTGATGTGTGTTTGGCCCCAGAGGTATAGAAAGACGGGAGGAAATCAGCGATTGAACATGAAAAGGACGGTGGGGGTGGGGGTGGGGGAGCCAGACAGCCTCACCCACTCGTCGTCACAGAACAATCGGTGCTGACCCGATCAGCTGAGAACGGAGCAGGACTCCTTCCTGCCGCCGCTGCTGTGTGCCCCTGCAGAAACCTCACATGGAGCCACATGTGAGGGCCAGCAGCAGCAGCCTTACCGGAGCTGCGAGGACACGCGAGCTCCCCCTGCAGGTCCGACAGGGAAGCACAACACACGAGAGCACAGCTCTTCCACACGCACACTCTTGAATTAGACACCAGGAGAGATGTGGGCTTCATCCTGTTTCTGCAAGTCAGACACGTTTCCTCCCCCCCTTGCCTGGCAATAGTGTCATTATTTTAACACACACGTTTGTGAGTCCTGGTCAGCTCGGTAGCTAATGTGGACAAGAACTTCATTGTTGAGGAGGGACGACAGCCCCGATCATACAGCTGCTGGTGTGTTCCAGCCTGCATCGCTCACAGAGAGCCATAGATAAGATCAGTTATGGTTCAAAAAAAAATGCTGTTGTGTAACCCAGACGGTGCTGCTGCTCATCTCATGTGGAAATGCTGGTCTTTTACTGCGGAAATATATCTGATAACGACACACAGAAAGATGGAAAGAATGACAGAATGTGTTTGTTTGTTAAGCAGAAGAGATGGAAACTCCTCCTCATGCACAAGCTGATGGTTTTATTTTGGGATTTTCTGTTGAATTCCCATTAAACCAGATGATCATTACTTTGCTCCGTATCCTCCCAGAATCTTGCATGACAGAGCCTTTATTAGGCGCCTCAACCCAAGTAAATATATTTCTTATTGTTTATATTAAAGTAACATCAGTTTCTGCTCTTTTCACCAGTAAACATGTAAAATGACTCTTTGATTCTTCCTGTTGCACCAGAATAAAATGATGGGCTGGGACATTTTGTCCTAAAATAATGGAGGCGGGTTCAGCGTCTTGCTTTACTGCTGCCGGCCACCAGATGGCTCTCAACTTGCTTTGTAACTATAACTTTCAGCTTTTTTCCCAGCACACCATCAACCTCCAGACGCTACACTCTCTCTCTGGACTCCGTGACATTTGTAGCATCACCGTCCCCCAATTATGCTGCTGGTTTTGGGAAAACAAATCGCTCCCACGAATCTTGGAGTCATCTGCCTGCACCAGGGCGCACGGCAGGGATCCATCACGAAGCGAGTGTGGCGCCCTTGAACTTCACATCTATCTATGAGTTAAATATTTGATCAGATTTTCCCGTTCTTAGGAAACACCAGCTGAGCCGCCTGTGTCCCGTAAGAACCAATATCCAAAAAATGATGTCTGAGATAAGATATGATGATGAGGAGGAGGAGGAGGACGAGGATGGTGATGATGATGAAGGCAATCATGATTCACTGCATTTCCTTTTTCCATTCTCTAAAATAGACACTGCCGTGCTATATTTGCCCCGGCGACCATGGAGATGACTATCAAAATATGACATCAGCGGTTGTGCAGCCACCTTGTGTTCATGCACCAGAGAGATAGATGGATAAATAGAGAGAGAAGAGAAAGAGTATTCTCCATTGCATTACAGTGAGGAAGTTAATTCATGCTTGAGCTGCACTTGTTTCACTGTTTGTCTGATTCCGTTGCCACGGAAGCCAGGCGGCATTTGTTCCCATTTGTCATCTTAACACGGTTACACAAACAGAGAGTCATGGCAGACGGCCCAGTACTACCAGCTACTTCCTGTCGCGACGGAGGCTTTGGAAAAAAGGGTCGTGGCAGAGACTGAAGACACGAGGATGGTCCCTGATGACTGCAGCTCTCACAGACTCTGTCAGCACATCGCCGTGTGTCGGCCATCGCTGACGGAGCCCCCAGAGCCAGTGGCAGCAACCTGAGGGGTTGTCACGGATGTAGGCTAACTATAAGTTACGTAACGTGGACTCTGGACTGGAGCAGAGCGGAGGTTTTAGCCACCCTTCTCAGTTCAGGGCGATCGGAGGCAGAATCACCCACATTACCATGTTCACTGACTCAGATTGTTACTTTTCCTCCAAAATTAACCTCCTGACCAGGATAGAATCACACCCTGTGTGTGTGTGTGTGTGTGTGTGTGTGTGTGTGAGACAATCTGAAACAGGAAAGCCCAGTCAGACAGATGTATTTTTGGATGGACGCTTGTGATTGTGCTAATAATAGCCGTTTGGGCTCATGTGCTGGTTTGATCAGGCATTAATAGGAAGTGACTCAGAATCTGAGTGGATCCACAATTTTTTTTTTTGTTCTTTATGCAGTGTTTCACTGCAGGTTTCTACGGATTCCTCTAGTGATTGTCCCTGCAGGCCAGCGGGACAGAAACGCACACATGCATTAGTCAAAGTGGGTCACTCTGGCTCATCGCACGCTCCGAGGTTGCAGCGTTGCGTCCATCCCATGACCAGAATATGTGGAACAACAGGTACAAGTGCAGTTTTTCTGCAGCCTGAGGTGCCGATGTGTACCGGCAACAGTGTGAAAGTTCAAGAGCATTTCAGGTCTGTCCGTCTGTTAAGCTGCTGTTTGTGTTTGGGCTCCAGTTGGGGCTGGGGCAGGCAGGAGTAGCCCCTGATTATCTTTAAAAACACGCTGGAATGTTAATCCAGACATTTCACCCTTCCTCACTGAAAAGTCTGACTGAAAGGTTTACGATGAGCGTTCCCATGTAAACAGATTTCAACTCCTAACAAAGGCCAGTGTGAGAGAAATGCTGTAACAACTGTTTTCTTTTGCCGGAGACGGTACTGTCCACCTACAGCTTAACACCGAAGATAGATCCCTGGAGTTCAAGAATGTTTCATTACAGAGGTGCACCAGTGAGGCACGTTGCAATAATGCAAGATGAGTTGCAGGGAGTCAGCGCCGCATTCGACAGAGGCCCAAAAATGACCAAAGGCCAGTTATGAACAAATCCCCCCCCCACCCCCAGTGCGAGCTTTCACGGGGGAAAAAAAGATATTTTTGAAATTCAAATACGATTCATTTTGTGAGTCGGACTCTGGAGAACAATCTAAACCCAAAGAAAATAAGAGAAGTTTTTGTTTCAGCATTGCAGCTACCCTACACGTGCCCTATCTTGTTAAAAAGAAATTGTCATGAGTGCCTTCCGATAATCAGCGGTTTAGTGTTAAAATAGTTATTTATTTACCATTATATCAGTGGTTGCGTGAAAACAACAGATAAGAATCCGTGGGCAGAAAGGAGAGCGCCTCTGCGTGCGCCACTGTCTGCGTCAAGAGGAGTCATTCGGAACTACAGAGAGAACCAACACGAAGCAAGATAAACACCTGCACGCACTTCCGGTTTCGTGAAAGAAGACGCGCTGGCGTTTCAGTATGACTTAAACATTTGAAGTTGAGAAGTATGACGAAGAAAAATGTCTACGCCCTGGAAGCCTATTATGTTATGATTATTATTATTATGATTCAGACGGAACCTGGGCAGCAGATTTGATACCAGATTTCTTTGCGAGGATTCGAAAATAATAGACTCGTGGCAGAAAATTGAACGTTCTTTCAGTTTGACAGTATGCGCAGCAGAAATAAACTTTTATCCATTCACTTTTAGCCTTGATTTGACCTCTTCTGCGTCAATGTCCGTATGGAAATTGATATCTTAGGTTTTAGCTTCCTGGTACGTTGCAAGCACGAGTGAGGTCCGGGACGTGTACTATCTTGCCCCTGAATGTGATCTATTGGAGCTCCCAGCCAGTTCTCTCATATTCATATCGGTACTACTGTGGAGCTATACATAAACACAGAGGGACACTCAGCTGGCCGCACCACGGACGAGATCGATAACTTAGTTTCGGCCTTCTTTCCTATTATGCTTCGTTTTGCACGGTGGTGAGTAACAAATCATTGTTTTATTTTCAGATGATTGTTCATTGAAGATATGATGTTCATAGTGGCGATTGTGTTTTGGTTGTTTCTTTTTTTATTAACCACGTATGCTGATGGCGATTTTTGCTGTCAGGAGAAATCACCACAACTGAGTGAGGTGCCTTATTGTTAACGACGGTTTGCGAAGCCAAAACGGGCAGTTTTACGCGAATGGGGAATCTAACTTCGACTTGACTGTGCGCGCCGCCGCCGCCACAGATGAAGTTTGCTCAGATTGAAATGTGCCCGCCTGTCAGTGTCCCTGCTGCAGAAAAGGGGAGAGCTGACTGACAGTGTTGCCACTGGAGCTGACACGATCGCCGTGCGGGTGAGGAGGTCAGCTGTCTAATGACTGTTGTTATGCCAAACAGGAAACGACTCCTGCGCTCCTCCAATGGAAGCTCGGTATGACACCCGCGCCCGCATTCCTGAAGGGATGAAAAGTGCTGGAACACAGTGAAATTATTGTCCACGGTAGATTTCTTTCAGTGGTGTCAGCCTATGGGGCATTAATACCGCCCCCCCTCTCCCAGTTGCACGCGTACGCGCACGTGTTGTGTAGCCGTGCTTCTGCTACTTTGCGCCTTTAAATTATTGATGCGCCCTCAGTGGCCACATATGCAGCAAAGTGTTGTAAAAAGTGTGATCTGCCAGGGAGAAACCTTTGCTCTGTCAGAATGTTCCTCAGTGTTTGCTGCGTCGGGGCCTCGCTGCGTGTGGAGCAGAGCTTTAAACAGTGTCAACAATGTAAAGGCGCATAATGATATCTCATGTTTCACCCTTGATGTTTCCAGGAAATTTCAAAGGCATTTACACACACGCACACACACGGAGATTTAACAGTTTAACCCTTCGCTCACAGACAGTTTGAGCTCTCTTATGTGGAGAAATGCAAGTTTCTTTTCCATTTTGTGCACATTGGTTACAACACCATGTACATTTGGATCAGCTTAAAGCTATATAAACATTTATTCTGCTACTGTCACACATTGAGGTGTAAATTGATCGATAAGTTACAACTAAATAGAATGAATAGCAGTAACAATCTGCTGTGTGATTTGGAATGCAAACTTTAAATTGTTACATCCAGTTGTTTAGATTCTTTTGCGATAGAGTTTGTTGAACCTGACGAACAGCAGCGTGTGCCAACCCTCCCTCCTCTACAACATGCCCTGTTTCCTTTTACCCATCTTGGAGTATCCCTGCAATTACTCCTGTTTGAATTTCTCCGTGTTCTGATCCAAAAATAACAGCAACTTGAACCAATACACACCCCCAGTCTTTTACAAGGAGCCAATGGACGGTCTGTTTCCATGTATTCTTCACCAAAAAACTCAAAGAATCATTGGAATGTTAATTACTCTGCTGGAGAAAGGGGAAAAGAGCCATTGAATTCTATTTGATAAGGTTCTCAAGTGTTCAGCTGGTTGGGCCCAAATGTCAGATTTCAGTTTGTATTTGCACATTGATCAAATGTCAGTTTGTCACAGCGACATTATGAGGATGTGATTAGCCTAGACAAACTGTTGCCCTGAAACCGGCTCGACCAGCAGAGCTGCAGGAAAAGACCTCTCGCTCCTCCGGCTGTCATCTTTATTTGATTGTGTGCTTCAACAATGAAAGGAAACGTTGATGTTCTCATGAGAGTTCATTGATTTTAAGATTCCGGGGTTTGGAGGCTTTTATTCTGATTGAGTGCTGCACTTACATCCCCATTGAGATGAATATTTAAACGCTTCCCCTGTGTTCTTGCAGAATGTCACACCGCAGCCGAAGCATGGAAGGCATCCTCAAGAGAAAGTTTGTGCACGTCGATGATGATCCTCTCTACTCGTCTTCTCCTCCATCCTCCCTCTCCTCCCCCGGTTCCTCCGAGTGGGAGTCAGACGGGGAGAGCAGCTTGTCTGACAAGCAGGATTTCACACCTCACAGCCCTTCGCCAGCCACCAGTCTACCCAGTAAGGCACCAAACACGCCTCTTCACCTTTCAAATAATGCAAACCTCTTTATCAAACCGTCCCCCCCCCTCCCCCCGAGAGTCCAACACAAGCGTCTCTTATCAGCCGTCAGCAGCGCTGCTATGAAAATGCTAACCTTGGGGCAGTTCTGGATAATGCATAGTCATTGCTGGCTCTGGATTATCTGGGCAGATGGGTAGAAGATCATTTGCCTGAGCAATAGGATCTTGTGGAATCAATTTGAATAACAAGGTCTCTTTAAACAAGTCATATCAAATGACCTTATTAAGCATCGCGGTACTTGAAGAGGCTTCCAACCACTGAATATGCTGCCGCTGTGATTATAAAGGTAGAAAACACTGTGCAGAGCCGTTGCCCATCCAGGACGGGCGCCCCGGTGCTGTGCTTTAGACACAGGAGGAGCAGCTGGGGCCGGCTTGGTCAGCTGGTCTCAGCTGTTTACGCACTTTGGGCTTCAAGAGTTTAGCCTCAGTTATGTGCGAAGAGCTGATAAATTGTTGACACCAAGCTGTTAAATACTGGAGGTTAAACGAGCAGAAACTGTTCTGGTAAACCTCCGCCTCGATGCCCAATCACTGGGCGCTGCTGACATGTTCACTGTCGCCACGGTCGCTTTGCTTGGAATTTCCTGTCTTCACGTGTCCTAAACTATTGACCCTGGCGATTAATCACCTGCAGCGTGTCATCTAGTGGCCACTCTGAGAATTACAAGTCCCCAGTCCAATCGACACGTAACACCAACTTCAGATTTAAACAGTTTTCTGGGAATGCTTCTCAGCTGGTGTTTTTAAATTCCTCTTTTTGCTTTGCAGCTCGGTCCATCCTGAAGAGGGCCAAGCTTTCGGGAACACAGAGCAATGTCCGCTTTGACCAAGTGTTGGAGTTCAGTTTTCCACGGTGCCAAGGCTTCACCAGCGTACCGAGCCACGGAGGTGCCACACTGGGCATGAGGCAGCGACACAGCGCCCTGCAAAGGTACTCGCTGGCGGAGCACGCCCTGCAGCAAAGGCACAGGCGGAGAGAGCGACTCCGGGAGCGACGGAGAGAAGAGAGATTCCAGACATTAAAGCACAAAGTAAGCTTGCTTTGCTTCCGCTGTTTGGTCTTTCCCGTCGCTGCGGCGGTCCTCTGACTTTCTGTTGTGCTGATCGCAGCTGGTCACGAGCGGCACCATCGACCAGAGAGAGGCAAACGCATTGACCTCGGATCAGATGCTGCATGATGACACCGACGCCCACGTCAGCGACGCTGACCTGGAGGGCGCCGTCTTTCTTCTGCCGTACTCCTCCAAACAGAGGCAGGCTCTTCTGCTAGCAGCAGGGGTGAAACGCGTAGACCGGGAGGAGAAGAGGCAGCTTCATGCCCTGCGCCTCTCCAGGGAGGCCTGCGGATGCAACTGCAGGGGCTTCTGTGAACCAGAAAGTTGCGCGTGCAGCCTGGCAGGAATCAAGTGTCAGGTAGGACTCGACTTTAAAACTCTAATCTGTAAATAACCTAAATAATGAATAATAGAATTTATGTCTCAAACAGGTGGACCGCTTCAATTTCCCATGTGGCTGCTCGAAAGACGGCTGTGGAAACACTCAGGGACGCACCGAGTTCAACTCCAGGCGTGTTCGTACGCATTACATCCACACCAACATGAAACTTGAACTGGAGCGGCGACTCCAAGATAACCAAGAGAGGAACGAGGACCAGGCGGGACCTACAGAAGACCTCAAGGAGTACCGGGACCAGGATGAGGCCCGTGAGGCGCAGAGTCCGCAGTCAAAAACCTGCCCCTTTGGCTTCAACGCGGAGGACGAAGGTCTTTCTCTGAGCGTGCCTGAAACGCCGTCCTTCCATTTGATCCCAGAGAGGTTGGCGGTGGAGGAGAACAGCTGCAGCAGTGACGCGACTGATTCCTCTCGCTTGTCCTCGGACTCCGACCCGGGAGGCTGCCTTCACGAGGCTCCGAATCTGTCTGACGTGGACGGGGGACTGTCGCGCGTCCTCAGCATCTCCTACAACAATAACTACTCTATTTGCAGCCAACTGAGGCACATATCAGAACCGCTGGCGCAGCACAACGGCTCCACGTCTACTGATCCACAGTCCACAAGCACATTCACGGACGGCGCCAGCAGGACCTCGCTGACGGAGTACCTGGATGAGAATGCAAACCAGGCCAGAGACATCTTCAACGACGACTCTCTTGAGGGCTTTCCGAACACGCCGTCACCCACGGTGGACTACTCCTTGGGAAACTACATGGACCTGAGTCTTTCATCTGACTCTGATCTGGAATTCTTTGATAGTGATTACACATCTGGGCCTCTGCACAGTTCTTTCAAGCTTCACAGACACCCAGACAACTTATGTCAACTCCAGCTGTTCAGCTCGGTCCATCTGCCCCAGCAGGAGTCCAGCACCTACCTCCTAGAGTCTCTGATTGGTCTGACTGAGCCAAACCCAGAGGAGAGCGGAACATAACTGTTAGAGACTCTACTGACATAGAACTAACATAAAATAGGATATAAAGCGGTGCTTTATGTATTTGTAGTATTTAAATGTGCAAAAAAGAAAGAAAATACTGAGGAACTATTCTTTTATTTTATTTTGTTCCCCCTAATGTCCAAGAATATTTTTGGTCTTTTCCAACAAAGGGACCAGACTTGATTAAATATTATATGACTTTTTCTTCTCGTGCATAACAACAGAAATAATAACTGTACTTAAAAAGTGTGTGAGTGTTATTTAATTTCAGAAGTGAAATGAATGGAAAATTACGTGTTTGTTTTTATTGAAACACTCAGCTCATGGTTGTTGATTGAAAAATTAAAACACAAAACGATATCTTTTTGTCTACAATGTGTTGATTGCTATTTTCCAGAATGACGTTTCCTAATGGAAGAAACATTTCCTAACTTTAATACGCTAATACATTTCGGGGAGGAGAAGTAATGGGATGTTCGAGGACTTGCATCACCATTTCCCCACCGATATCGGCGGAGATTATGTAATTATTGAGTTGATTTAATCAAGATAATTGGAAAATTCCCAGTGTTCCTATCAGAATTGCTGATATCGAGTTCGATGAATGCGACGCTCGATTGGTTCAGCCTGCAGACAAGATGGCCGTCGTCTGTCAACCGCGGTAATACTATAATACTTGTTTTTATCTCGATGTTAAATTAAATATAAAACTTCGTGGCCATAATGGGTTTGTCGCAGAGCTCAGAAGTGTCAGATGGAGGAACGTATGGCTACCATGTGCATGGGGTAAGTTAAAACCGGGATTTATCCTCTTTTGGGACAGCGTTTAACGATACAGCGGCTTAGCGTGAACTGCTACGGTATGCTAAAGCTAACAGTTTATTATTATTATTAAATTCCGATTTAAAAAATCTGTTGCTTGTAATATGATTACCAGCTGTTGAATTGAAATATCAGAGAATCCTCTCACACTTTAAACAAATATATTGCATTACATTAGAAGTCGCTTAATTAAAAGAAAAATAATAGTAAACGGGGGAATGGTGTTATTTTTAATGGAGGTGTTTGGTCGGAAACATTTTGAATCACAAAGTCTCTCTAAAATATTTTTTGCTGTTGTGAATGGGCTCCTGGAAGGTATCAAATTAGCTGTTGTTTTTTTTAGCTTCAGTATTTCTGTTCACGATATTTTCTGTTCCTGTTTAAGAACACGTCAACTTCTTCCAACGCTTTTACTTTGAATAGGTTCAGCCAAGTTCCCCTGCAGAAAAGGCTGGCCTGGAGCCTTTTTTTGACTTCATTCTGTCTCTTGACAACAGAAGACTTGTAAGTTTGATGTTTCTTCTATTTGTAGATAAGCTGCTTGTGCTTACAGGTCAAAAAAAGTTGCTCCTCCATGAATTTGTAACCCAATTTGATTGTTGTCCAGAATGAGGAAAACGACCATCTGAAGGAGGTCCTGAAAGCCAACATGGACAGCCTGGTGAAAATGGAGGTGTACAGCATCAAAACCATGCAGGTCCGTGAGCTCTTCGTGGTGCCTTGTAACACGTGGGGCGGACAGGGCCTGCTCGGCGCTAGTGTACGCTACTGCAGCTACCAGGGGGCAAATGAGAATGTCTGGCATGTTCTGGTGAGGTTCTTTATCACAATCTCACGATATTGAGCCACCTCTGCTCTGAATTTCATCGCTTGATTCCCCATTTCTTTCCTAAGGATGTGGAGGCCAGCTCTCCTGCTGCTTTGGCCGGCCTCCAGCCGCACAGCGACTACATCGTTGGAGCGGACCAACTGTTGCAAGACGTGAGCGATAACTCCACGCTGCTGCTTTTCACGGTATCTCTTAGGAGTTGCTATTAATTCAGTGCTGGTCTACAGTCGGAGGACTTTTTCTCGCTGATCGAGGCGCACGAAGGGAAACCGCTGAAGCTGCTAGTGTACAACGCACAGACGGATGCCTGCAGGGAGGTGATGGTCACACCAAACGGAGCGTGGGGTGGGGAGGGCAGGTATGTGTACAAGGACGAAAGCTCCTGCTTCATTTAATAGTCACAGGATTAACACTCCAGAGTCTGCACGGCACCATTTTGGTTGTATGAATTCTTCATTGGTGACTTCATATCTTATCTTCACGGTTCAGTCTGGGCTGTGGCATCGGTTATGGCTACTTGCACCGAATACCAGCACAGCCTGCTGCACCGACGGCGCGTCCTGCTCCATCAGCAGCAGCTCCTCCCGTCCCCTCCCCCGAAGAAAAGCCGCCTGTGAACTTGCCTGCTCACGGATTCACTGAGGTCAGGCTCAACCTTCACTTCACATCAGTTACAATAAGTTCACTTACTTAAGGAAACAATCCCATTTGAGATGATTGTGATTGTCCTAAATGCGTAGTTTAGTATCACCTTATTCTCTTTGGGTTTACAGGCGCCTCTGGTGGCGCCATCAAGTCGGAGTGAGGATTTGTTGGATCTGGATCAGGTCACCCTTCAGGAAGCTCCTCTTCCTCCACCCATTCAGAGAGTCATGGATCCTGGTCAGCACAGAATGTTCTAACATAAGCTCCGTGCTGACTGTTATTTGTGCCCTCCTCATTTATTGTCCATATTTTAGGTTTCTCAGAGACCGAATCAGCAATGATGACCCCTGATGCTGCAGAGTTGATAGACAGACTGGATCTGTCCATGTCGTCCATCGACATGACCAACACGGCCCTGGCGATGCAGGAGGAGAAGGAGTGCGAAATCTCAGGTGTTGGTAAGTTTGGATGGAAGAGCTTCTTCATTTTACAGTGACCAAAGAGAATTCTGACTGTTCTCCTCTGCTGTCGTGCAGAAGAGCTGGAGGACAGCACGCTGTCATCATCAGCGGACAATCGGGACGACCAACCCGTGCCGGCTGATCTGGCAGCCACGGATCTCTCCTCGTCTCTGACTTCCAGCGTTAGCGTGTCATATCCAGACCTCCAACCAGCTGATCCACCTCACCTGCACCCAGAGTGTGTAGCTGCACCTGCTCCCGTGTCAGAACCAAGCAACAGCCCACCTGCAAGTACAGCACCCCCCTCTGTCGCCGATGAAGACCCCGCCTCCACACCCCCTCCCGCTGATCTTCAGTTCTCAGGTATGTGTGAGCCGACGGGAGACAGTTCGCCCGGTCAGGAAGTGGAGGATGCACCGGCAGAGGACACGGCAGAGCCCCGGGACGAGCCGCACAGCAGCCATGAGCATCACGAGGAGGACGACCCTGAAGAGTAGGCTTGCATCACTTCATAAAAAAAAGGTGAAGCATCTTAGATGATCGCCAGGGCTTCCTGAAGAAACACTAAACATCCTCCTTCAGGGCCGTTAACACTACAGAAACAAGCTTTAGGGTGCAGGAAAGCCAGGGTTTTTTTGTAAGAATTTTAAACGACTGCTCATTTAAACACAAGGTTTTTTAATGTTGGCACATGTGGGGAAAGGTGGCAGGAGTTTGGCTCTGGTAAAGCAAATGGGACTTCTCAAACACTTCCAAAGATCCACATATTGGTCTCCAGAGAGGCACACCTGCACCTTCACTCCCCAGATACTATCAAGAGTCCAATAAGCTGCTTTCTGCACATATCAAAGAGGGATTTAAAAAAAAAAAAAAACATCAGCCTGCATATTTGCCCTGGATTTAAAATAATTTATGATTTGTTTTTAAAAGTGTGGACTGAGTAATATGGGTTTTAATGAGGTGAGGGTGTTGATGCTACTTGTTTGATGGGATTATGAACCCCCCCATTTCTGATTTTAGCCCTCCCTTTATAATTATTGTTGATCTATGCAACAGTTGAGGTGTAAATCCAACACGTGAAGTTCCGTTTAGATGTCAATTTTAGCTATTTGTAATGGGTTTTTAGCATTTCTACAACTTAGATGCAAGTGTGTAAAATAAGGAAAGTATTTTTGCAGATATTTTATGAAGTAAATGTATGTTTTATTAGGAATGGGTGCAGTATTTTCATGGATGTAAAACGGGTGAATCTGATGTTTTAAACATTCGTTACTTGGAAAAAACAAATGTCCCTTGTGATCATTTTCACACGCATTACAACTCAAAACATCCATTTAGAATCCCCATCAGTGTGTCATTGTTAAACCATTCCAATTTATTTCTTTGAATGCCTAAAATATACATATTTCACAAATTATTACAAGGGAAACTTAAGTGTTATGGCCTCATTGTTGTACTCAACATTTTTGGCCAGTTGAAACTCACCTCCCCACTATGGCGTCTCTCTCTCACCCCCCCCCCCCTCCCACACACACACACCGTGGCAAAACTAACTGCAGAAAATGTAAAAGCTCTCTTGTTCCACTTGGCCACACACCGAGAGGAAAAAAAAGGATATTACCATTTATTTCACTTTGGTGATTTTCCCACAGTGCTTGAGTTTTTCCTCCTCCCACTTTCAAGTTGTACTCGTGTTTTCACCGACCTACAGAATCTCAATGAAATATACATTAGAAAGAGCCCTCGCCGTCGTCGCACTCGCAACCCAAGCACAGAGCAAATAAGCATGTGTTATTTGACAGGATACATACCTTATATATAAAGTTTCCAAATTAGTAAGATGACTTGGACAACTACTAACATTCTTAAGAGTGAACTGCAATTCCTGGGTTGTAGTAAATACAATAAATGCAATTTTTAACATCTGAGTCGTAACCCTCGTGACCCTGAAGGCGAGCTAGGTTTCAGAAAAATTAACTCGGTTTTCTGTAAACTGTACAACACGATAAAACAAAATCACTTAAATGAAAAATGTTGTACATGTATTTACACAAAAAAACAGGAACGTTCACTCCACTGAGAACAGCACAGCTAAAAATGAGAGAACAGACGGGTGAGGTCAGAGGTCGAAGGTCGGGGGGGGGGGATGTGCTCCTAAACTGGGAAGACGTGACTGTAGAACAAGGACGGGTTCTGGAATGTACTAGAACAGACAAAACAGTCCACTACGACCGCGAGTGTGTGGTGTGACTCCAACAAAAAACAGAGCAGATGGAAATAAACAAGAGAGGATAGTTTGTCCAAAAAAAACAACAAATCTGAACTCCCAGGCGTCTCCTGGCTGCTTCCGTCAGTTCCCGGTGATTAAGCCACGTCCTAACACGTTTACTGGTCTCACTGATAACTGCAACCCTGGACCACACAACGGGGTTTGGGGGGGTACTACATGTCAGAGGTGGTGGGTGGTGGTTGGCAAATGACAGAGTTCTTGTTTCAAAATTGGTGATTTTCACGTGGACTTCTGCCTATAGTGAAGCGTCAAGTCCCCTCCGCTTTTCCAGATAAAATGTTTAACTGTTCGCAGGTCCATATTGGGATCTAGAACCTGGGTGGGAGGGTTGGAAAAAGGTGATCAGACTGAGGGACAGCGGCTGTGCGAAGGCGTACGGGCGGCGAGTGCGCGCTTACCTGGTCTTGACACATTAATTCGATCTTTTCCTCCGCCAGCATGGCCATGTCCTCCTCCTTCTCTTGCTCCCCGGGTTTATCGTTGGCCGAGGAGCTGGTGGTCTGAGACTCGTTGTCCAGGTTGATGATCTTCTCATAGACGTGTTCCATCACCTTCCTCACCTGCAGCATGTCGCTGGCCGAGAGTCGGTCCCTGCAGGACAACGTGCGCCGTTAGACTGAACCGCGCTGCTTTCACGTTTAGCTGGGCGAGCGAGCACTCACTTTTTCAGCGTTTTTGCCCCGGAGGAAGAGTGTGGCTGGAGGTAGAATGGGATTTTGTTGAACTTGGGCATATTTTTCTGCAACAAAACAAACGGCGAGATAAGCACGTACCAATGTCATCTGAACCTCAGTGCAAATCCATTAGGTCGCCCGGCCTACATCTACCAGAATGCATTGCAAAAGTGCAACAATCTTTAATATGTATATAAAATACATTTACCCAGTGGTGAATACCCCTTAGTTTATGGAAACATAAATGATAAATGTATTTTCCAATAATATTCCGGTTGCTCACATCAACAGTGATGTCGATCACCCACTGTGGAACCGTCTCATTCAGCAGCATGGACTCCGTCTCTCCGCCTGAATCTCGACACAATAACCTAAAACGAATCGGCGGCTCAATATTAACGCTTCCGTGATTTAAATTCACCCTTTATTACTGATGAAGGTAGTCGGGAATACCTAAAGAGAGTTCTGCCGCCCGCTTCTCCAAAAATGACCGGTGTGTGCGGGGGCACTTGGAAGTATCCGTTTCCCTTCTGGACTCGGTTCTCCTGTTCTCCGTTCACTGCGGAGGCAAGAACACACTCCCGGGGTGAAACACTGCAGACCTGCCCCTGGCTGACAGGAAGCAGCGGCGACCGGGCTCCCGCCGCTGCGGCGGCCTGTTGGTTTAGCACGACATTCTCACCGTGGTTCACTTCGTTCTCTTCCTCGTCCATGGGGTTGATGCGGGTGCGGGGCCAAAATTCCAGGAGAGCCTGAAGCAGCAGCCCGCCAAGGTTCACTATAAAGGGGGGGGTAGATAAAGTGAGCACGTTAGCAGCGACGCGTCAGGAAAAACGGCTAAATGAGAGCGTTTTTAACACTCGTACGCTTTGGGTCGGATCCATCGGAACTTGAAAACCCAGCGTCCTTGGCGGACACCCAGGCGGCGAAGCAGTCGCTCTCGTCCAACGTGATGGTGAGCATCTGTCCCATGAAACCCAAGCAACAATGGAGAACAATTACCGCCAGCAGTATTTTAAAAAAGCTCATCGAGGATTAGAGCCGCGACTCACCCCAGTTTTCAGATCGACAGAGAACCAGTTTGGCACGTAGACCATCTTGAATCGCTTTTTAATCTCCTCGTCAAACTCCACTTTCCCCAAGTCCTCCCCCTTGCAAGCCTGGAGGTGAAGTACGAAATGAGTTCTCCACCTCCGAGTGATTAATCTGATGAATAACAGCTCATTTCTCTGGGTGTCAGGACTCACCCTGGTTAGGGTAATGAATTAATTATCAACCTAAACTTTGGCTCAGTGCTGATACTTGTGTAATCGTAGGACCGGAGATCTGTCAGCGCCACCTCGTCTCCACTGCAGCGAGGAGCGGGGGCTGATCGGCTCCACGGTCGGCGGTGCCGTTTACCTTTAAGACGTCCCAAAAGGCCACGTTGTTGTTGGTGTCTTTGGTGAGGATGTGTCTCTTGTCGTTCAGAATGTGGCACTGTATGATACTGGCCCCTCCTGCAGACACAACACAGGTTTGCACTGTCTGTGCAGGGGGGCGCTGAAGCAGGAAGATCTGTCCATTTACCCTTGATGACTTGTTCCGGCTGCGTGCACAGTGGCGTCAGAGGGGTGGTGCAGTCGTTGTCGTACTCCCCTGACGATCTGAAGTTGTGCATTCCCTTAAGAGACTGAAAACACGCAGATTATCGCTCTCACTATGGATTATTCTGGATTTTGAGAACCATCAGGTGGTATTTTCCTCCCAACAGAGGCTGTGATTAATGTAATATAATTATTGCTATCACCCTTGCGCAAAGCTGGTTTCCAAATTTACAGGATTACAGTTAAATGGAATTACACGCGGCCACACGCACAAGTCTCCATCTACAATGAATTCCGGGGGCTATTGTGTTGACAGCCGAGCAGCGACCTCTCTGAGGTGTCACGCATGCTTACCCATTTATTAACGGATGACTTGGTGGTGGAGACCCAGATTGCTGGAGGTGGGTCAGCAGATCTGTCCAGTTCCATCTGAGCAAAAGAGAAAGACATTACAGGGTTGAATGACCCCAAATATTCAGCCGTGAACAAAGGGAACATGGGGTCGTCACTCAAAGAGGTGTTAAAACTTTTACATTTCAAATGCCCTGCCTCTAATTAGCTGATCAATAATGACTTTCAGACACAAAGCAACAATTTTAGAGGCCTGAATGAATTTGAAATTCTTCTCACCTTCAGCACAGGAGCCTTCTCCTCACAGATGAGCACGCGGATGTCCGGATTACGCAGATCAGTGCAGTAGATCTTCTTGTCTCTGCCTCCAGAGTAAACGTGTGTGAAGGCCTCGTTGACCTGCAGGGCCCACACCCCTTCGTCGTGCACCCGGTAGGTGGCGATGCACCTTTGCTGCCCGAGTGACCACAGGCGGATGGTCCCGTCCGAACTGCCCGACAGGCACTGCGGAGAAGAACAGCGGGCTCACGTTCCAGCTCGGTGTGTTTTCCGGATGCTCCCAGTTTTGCCGAACAAACCTGGGTTCCGTCTCGATTTAGCAGCAATGACTTCACGTTGTCTGTGTGACCTTTTAGCTTCATTAGTTTCGCACATGTTCGGGGATCCCACACTCTCAGCACCTGCAGGGCGACGAAGACGTAAACACGGGATGTGACGGGAACGTGCTTCTTTGTTATTATTTAGACAGGTTCTAGGTGACGCGGGTGTGCCGCCGCACCTTTTCTGTCGATCCGGATACGATAACTGTGCCCATCTGGTTCATAGCGAGACTGTAGATGGAGTCCTTGTTCCCGCTGAGTGATGAGGCTACAGGGAGACAGCGCCGGGTCAGATGTAAATACATGTGACGGACCTGTTGTTAACTCCATAGCTTGTTGATTGCATCGACACCAGGATATACACTTACTGGTGACAGTGTTGTTGGAAGCAGTGAGCGCTGTTAATGTGTTCACATCCCAAAGAAAAATCTGCCGATCCAGACCCGCCGACGCCACAAGCTCCTTGTCCTTAGCATAAGCTAGAGCCTTCACGTAGTCCTTATGCGTTCGTAACGTCGACATACAGAACCCTTTATGAGCGTTCCATACTTTGACCGTTGTGTCCGACGAGGCAGATATTACTGAAAAATGACCAGAAAGATGCGCAGCGGTGAGCAGATGCACGGGGATGTAAATGCTTTGTAAAGAAATGATCGCAGCCTCACATGTTTTGCCATTGCAGCAGAGAACTATGTCATTGACCCAGTCGGTATGGTGCTCCATCGAGGCAATGTATGGGTCCTGCTGCAATCGAGTCCAGAAATTAACAATAAGGCACTTTCCCCCCAGAACAACACTGCAACAAATTAGATGTCATAATTCTGGAGCTGCTAACGTAAAGGAGGTTTACTTTGTGCTGGTAGACACTCCATATCCGGATGATTGAGTCTCTTCCAGCAGTGAAGAGCCGATTGAGAGCGGGGTCCAGCTGCAGTGCATTCACCCCATTTCGGTTGTATTTTTCCACCTCATCTCTAATCACATAGGACACCTGATACAGAAAGAGGCGAGTGCGCGCTGGCATCAGACTCTAATCACAATCACCAGTACATTTCCCAGAAACACACCCACTTCCTTGTGCACGTTTCGCAGCCTGGATAAGCTAACTGTAAAGTTCCACGCTCTCGCATTGAAATACTAAGAAGAGCAGCATGACCGTGGCTAAAATGGATCGTGAACAAATCCTCACTGAGGAATTACAAAGACTTTAATAATCGTAACATTCTTTAAACTACTAACGTGACAAAATCACCGAAGCACGTACATTGCTCCAGCTATTAGACGGAGCCAGGCAGGACATCTAAAATAGAATTAACGTTTATGCAACAGATAAATACTACCTTGTCAGTATTACACATGTACGCGGATTTTCACGATCCGTAGATGTAGTTATTATGCACTTAAACATTTGTTTGCACAATAAATCGTGAAATCATTTAGACGACACTATTAGCCGCTGGTGCTAACCTCTAGCTACCTAAGCTAAGCTAGCTAAGTTAGCCGGCTTCAGTCATGACTCGTATCAGCAACCATATCTTTGGCTGGCAACTTGTACCGTCCATCAAGTCTCAATTTAACGCGTTTTGGATCTGGCGATTACAGTGTTGCCATTGCCAGACGCACAGCAATAATGCAACTACTGAATTATACCTGTACTTTTCTCCGCCCAGCAGCATTTTGCCTGTGATGCGTGGCCATCTTGCATGTTGACAGTCAATTCATGTGATGTACATCCGGAAAAAAAAGAAAACATACGCAGCTGAGATTTGTGGGTAATGTAGTTTTTTAAATTACTGTACTGTTTGTTTCAAAACTGTACACTACTATCCTGCAAATTGTATTAATGTGGGATTTACTGTCAGCATTCAGTGAATTTACAGCAAAATACACACGTTATTGTATTTCTGAGCTCAGAAAACGAATCACTGCGTTTCTTCAGCTTTCTTTTCTTCAAAAAGTAGCTAATTGCGATATTATTGTCATTATTGTGACGGTCAACGCAGACAACTATATTGGTCGGTTGAGGGCGCAAGTAAGCCAGAGATACACGCAGCAGGTTTTGGTTGTTAAAGTTAAATTCATAGCAGGTCGTTCTCCGGTAATTCCTTCCTGCAATAGGCACACACTTATTAAGCGCAAACAGCAGTCGCCTTGTCCAAAAGTATTTTTCCTCGTCAATATACAGCCACAGATGGTTCTAAGTGTCCTCTTTGCGCACGGAGCTGCAGTTATCCGGCTGTGCGCTGTGAAAAGTGCGTGATGGAAAACTGCCACTGTGACTCTGTCATATTTGAGAGGGACACGGGGCAGCTCTCTTGGGTTGACCATCGATCCGATGATGTCAGTGCAGTCATCTCTGGTGACTTCGAAGGTGGCTGATTAGCCCAATTCTGGAGCCACACACTCTGGGACAGTTGGGACATGGGAAAGACGCCGTGGGTGGGGCTGTTGCTGCTTCCTTCCTTCTTTGTCTGGCTGCTGCGACTTTGCCTCTTCTGTGGTCCTCGAAGGATTTGCAGCCCTTCTTGACTGCGGCGCGCCATCCGACTCTGTTTTGGGCCTGGGCTTCTAGCTGTGCTGGAGGGATGCCACAGTACTTTAGGCTGTCCTTGATGCAGTCTTTGTACCGCTTCTTGGGGCGCCCAGTGTTTCTCTGCCCCTGGGAGAGGACGCCGTAGAAGACCTGACGGGGAAGGCGCGTGCTGTCCATTCTGATCAGGTGGCCTGACCAGCGGAGTTGGGCTTTCATAATCATGGTCTCGATACTTACAAGGCCAGCTCTGTCCAAGACCGCCAGGTTGGTCACTCTATCCTGCCATTTGATGTGCATTATTGACCGCAGGGACCTCATGTGGAATCGTTCCAACTGTTTTATGTACTTCCTGTATGTTGTCCAGGTCTCACAGCCGTAAAGAAGGCTGGTGAGCACAACAGCTTTGTAGACTTTAATTTTAGTCTCCAGTTTGATGTTTTTGTTATTTATCACACGGGTTCTGAGTCGACCAAGGGACTGGCTGGCTTTGCTGATACGCTGAGCTATCTCCTTGTCTAGAGAGCCATCACAGGAAATGGTGCTTCCGAGGTACTTGAATTGCTCAACCACCTTCAGCTCAGTTCCCTCGATGGATACATTGGGGGGCGGTGCGCTGGTGCCTGGTGCTGGTTGGTGCATGACCTCCGTCTTGCTGAGGCTGATCATCAGGCCAAACAATCGAGCTGCTTCTGCAAATCTGTCGACGATAATTTGGAGGTCAGGCTCTGTGTGTGCCATGAGAGCACAATCGTCGGCAAAGAGCGCATCGTGGACTAGCCGCTCTATTGTCTTTGTTCTGGCATTCAGTCTTCGGAGGTCAAAGAGGGAGCCATCCAGCCGGTAGCGCAGGTAGATGCCACGGTCGAGGTCTCGGAGGGCATGGTTGAGGACACAGGTGAAGAAGAGGTTGAAGAGGACAGGGGCAAGGACACACCCCTGTTTCACGCCATTGGAGATGTCGAAGGGCGCAGAGGTGTCGCCGTTTGACAACAAGAGTCCTTGCATGCCATCGTGGAAGAGACGGATGAGGTTGGTGAATTTTCTCGGGCAGCCTAGCTTGCTAAGGACGGACCAAAGTGCCTCTCTGTTTACCGTATCGAACGCCTTGGTGAGGTCGATGAAAACGGCGAAGAGGTCCTTGTGCTGTTCAATGCATTTCTCCTGGATCTGCCTAATGGTGCTGCGGCCAGGTCTAAAACCGCACTGAGTCTCTGGAAGAGCTTCCTCGGAGACTAAGGAGATGAGGCGGTTGAGAATGACGCGAGCCAGTATTTTCCCGGCAATGGACAGAAGCGAGATGCCTCGGTAATTACCACAGTCTGCTTTGTTGCCTTTCTTAAAGATAGAAACAACAGTGGCATCTTTGAAGTCCTGTGGCATGTTTTCTTCTTCCCATATGCTTGTCAGGATGTTGTGGAAGGCTCCAAGTTACTGTACTGTTTCAAAACTGTACACTACTATCCTGCAAATTGTATTAATGTGGGATTTACTGTCAGCATTCAGTGAATTATTTTACAGCAAAATACACACGTTATTGTATTTCTGAGCTCAGAAAACGAATCACTGCGTTTCTTCAGCTTTCTTTTCTTCAAAAAGTAGCTAATTGCGATATTATTGTCATTATTGTGACGGTCAACGCAGACAACTATATTGGTCGGTTGAGGGCGCAAGTAAGCCAGAGATACACGCAGCAGGTTTTGGTTGTTAAAGTTAAATTCATAGCAGGTCGTTCTCCGGTAATTCCTTCCTGCAATAGGCACACACTTATTAAGCGCAAACAGCAGTCGCCTTGTCCAAAAGTATTTTTCCTCGTCAATATACAGCCACAGATGGTTCTAAGTGTCCTCTTTGCGCACGGAGCTGCAGTTATCCGGCTGTGCGCTGTGAAAAGTGCGTGATGGAAAACTGCCACTGTGACTCTGTCATATTTGAGAGGGACACGGGGCAGCTATAGGAGCTGTAATCCTCTGTGGGCCGACACCATCCACCCCTCCCCTTCGCTCTCAAGGGCAAATCGAGGTGCGCCTCCACCGCCGCTGCCCAGCTGCGGGAAAGCGCGCAGCATCCTCACGCACGGAACCTTGGCTCTGCGGGACTGTTGAAGAGACGCTCGAAATAAGTAAACAAAAAAAAACCTCGTGGCTGCTGTCCATGTATGTATAATGTGATCAGAGGACAGAGAGATTTGACCGGATTGGGTCTTTTTTTTAAAAAATTTTTAGGACTGCGGTTTGAATTCATTATGATTATAAGAAAACATGGATTTTGCACGTGGAGTTCGGCTGTTCTTTCGAAATTCCAAAGAAATCAATTCTGGAAGTGATGCTGTAAATCTCAGAGTTTCATGTAAGTAAGGTTTTTTTTTTCTGTTTTCACTTCTTGAAATCTGAAGTCTTCTAATTGCTTGCTTCTGTGTATTTAGGATAAAACTGCACAAAATATTCAATATATGTTAAAACAGACGAATGAAAAATCATACTATGTTAATGTTTATCTAAAAATTAAATGAATATGGTATTTGTCAAAGTTTTCTTAGATATAATTAAAACTGTGCCTTAAATTACTTTTACCTCTATTTTTTTTGGGGGGGGAGGGGTAACCAATTGTAAATATCATGAAAAGATATAATTTTATAAACAGTCTCTCTGAATTCAGATGGGGACATACAGATTACATAAGGACATTTAAAGCCTGTTTTTAAAGCGCTGTGGTGACATTTATGTGGAAATGTGATGAAGTGCCGCCCATATTTCTAATCAATTCAACATCCAAGTCACAGTATGTCCTCAACCTATGCATTTAAGCTATCTGCTGTAATTACATTGAAAGGTTTTTGCCAGAGAACTAGGTCATCAGTTTAGTCTGTGTACCTAGAATCAGCAGCTCGGTGAGGACACGTGTGCACGCAGTCATGCATGTCGGCTCCATGCAAAGACAAAAGTCAGAGGTCCAGTTTCTCCACTCTGATGTTTCAGGAGACCTTTGATACCCCAATGATTGAAAAAAAAACCTAATTACATCACAAATTTAATCAATTCCAAGTTATATATTTGACGTATATTCTACATTTTTCACATTTTCCTGCATTTACTGTAAAATGTGTAGGTAAAAGAAAAGATGAGTGAAAAATAAAAGTATCAATTAAACCAAAAAGGTTGAATTTTTCCAAAATGTTGAAAAAGTTCAATATAGAATACAGATTTTCTATTTGTCTGACTATATATTAAAGATTTAGATGAGCCCTCATTGATATTGTAAATGATGCTCTGCAGCAGGTCTGGAGAAAGTCAATGAAAGCATTTTTAATGTGACATGAACTCCTCCTTATTTTGGGAACTCTTCCCATAGTTTCCAGTTTGAGTCACCAATATTCTGCTTAATTTTGTCCTACACATTGAAGCACTTAACAACCTAAGCTTCATCTCAGGATTCTCTGAAAGTGGTGATAATCGTAGTTCGTGTGTGCGTGAGTATGTGTGTGTGTGTGTGTGTTTGTATGATCGCCTCTCAGTCTAATTATCGTAATTATTTGTAGTTATGAAGGCCAAATCACATCTGGCTGTTCTGGGAATTAAATTTCATTCAATTAAAATCTTCCCCCCTCGCTCTCTGTTATCTAATTCCCCACATTAGTGTTCAGCCAGAGCAAAATGGCAGATATTCCATTTAACTGCAGATTAAGATTATTGATATGGCTGTCCGTTGTGTTTTATTAGGCTGAGTCAAACACTAATGAAACACTACTCCCTCCAGGGTTCATATCCCTTGAAAATGGACCTCAACCAATTTTTACAGGGGATTGGAAACACCTGGATTCAGTATAAGACAGGAGCTGATCTGAGATCAACCTGGGCCAAATAAGCAGATCAAAGCAGATAACTAGCGTCTGGTTGGACGAGCGGAGGGATCAATGAATTTGAGGACAGGAGGAGATGGAAGACTTACACAGCTTAGTCGATATGAAAGGGATACAATGGTATTTGTCTGTCGAAAGGGAACACACCATGTAATCCTCTTTTATGAAATACTTTTCAGTTTTAATAAATTTAATCACTGCGGGAAACAAGGGCGAGAGTTTGTGGTGGTGCCAAGGTTGCTGGTTGTGGCCCTGTTCAGACAGAGATTATATAATCCATAGCAGTCGTTTGGCTTTTTTTATGGTAAGAGCGACTTTAACGGTGCCGAGGTGGCATTTTTAGGCCACTTTAACGCTCAGTGGTCCTTTAATATCCTATTATTATTAACATAAAACTCACCATTCAGAGTTATTTCAGATATCCTCACCATTGTGATGCACTACAGAGCAAATTTTACCTTTTCAGAACTCAAGTGAACATTTCTATATTCATAAAGGCTTCCACAGTTTAAATGGGGTATGCCTTTAAGCAAACCTGTGACCAGAAGGTCGTGGGTTAAAGTCCCCACAGTGGCTTTGGGACCCAGAAGTTCCCCAGAATCCTAAAGTGCTGGTGAAAACCCCAGTTCTGGGCTGCAGAGTGTGGAATTAATCCCTCTGTCTCCGGTCTGAGGCTGCCCTAGTTTAACAGAGGCAGTTGGATAACAGGAAGCTGATGGTCACTGCTAAGGTTAAAACAGTTTTTGTCCCTCGACACCGCCGTCTAATCAGATTCGCATCAGTTCAGCGTGTGACCTTGATGCATCCGTGCCACTATAGAGTTTAATCACGCTGATCTTCTCTTTATAGAAAATTTGACCAAACTAGAATTGGAACACAACTTGGTACAGCAGAACACCACAAGTCAGTAGCCTGTGGCAGCTGAAGCCATAAAAGCTTATAGAGTTGATGCCATATGGAAAAAGATGCCGTTATTTATGTTTAAATCTTATTCGCCAAGTTGAACTGTCAAATGATGCCAACACTTGTAAAATATTATATTCCCACTTCTAAATGGAAATGAAAAGAGCTGATGATTTCCATGATATTACAAGTAAACCAGTCAAGATTAAAGCATGGAGATAATGGAGGGTAGAAATAGACACGGAAGGGGCGGAGACTATCAGACAGGTGAAAATACTGAGGTCACAGGGTCAAGGAAGGGACGAGACAGACGGACATCCTGACAGAAATCTCAATTATAAAGGTTAAAGGGCCAATTCACAGTAGAACCACAGTCCTGATAAAGTTCAGAGGCGAATCAGCGTTTAAAATAAGACCACTAATGACATCCCCCCGCTCCCCATGTGTCTTCTGTCCTCGCTCGCCTGCAGCTGTGAGTAACTTCTAGGACAGGAGAATCAGGATGAAAAGATGGCAGCCATGCTGTTACCAACGGGTCCTGATGGCTTGCGCCGGTTCACTCGCGAATCCCTGGCTGCACTGGAGCGGCGGATTGCGGAGGAGCAGGCCAAAAAGGCCAAGGGTTGCCACAACACTCACAAGTACGCAGACCCACTCAAACCCAGGATCGACCTGGAGGCAGGCAAGCAGCTGCCGCGCATCTACGGCGACGTCCCTCCAGAACTCATCGGGATCCCCCTGGAAGATGTCGATCCCTTTTACTACAAGAACCAGAGGGTGAGATCTTCCCTGTGTGTGTGTGTGTGTGTGTGTGTGATGTTTCGACAGACCGTTCTCGCGGTCCCTCTGATCAGCCGTCACCATTTCAGGCGGCTCTCTGCCACCAGGGCTGAGCGGTTGCATCACTTTAGATCTCTTTTGGGTACAGAAATAGGATTAGTAAGTTTTGATTTGCAGAGTAGATCAGGCTGCTGCCCATTAACGGTCTGCTTATGGAGAGATGGGAGGGGGGAGAAAAAAAAAAAAAGGACGTGGCAGTCATTCTCAGAGTCTCTTTGTTTTGGCATGTGATACACTGCTGGATGGGAGGATTATCCCAAGATAGAAAATAAATAAATAAATGCCACATCTGTTTGGGAACGCTCAGCCCGCTTTGGAGTCGTCTCCATTATCCCGACCGGCCTCGCTTATGGCGTGCATGTGCACTTGCTGCTTTCTTGGAGGCCGAGGTGCTTACGGTGGAGGTTATAACAGGCGGCGGCGGCGGCCGCAGCCTCTCATCCCTCCAGAAAAGCCCCTGGATGCTGTTTTTACTTTCTGTGTGATGTTCGTGTTTCGCTCCTTATTCTCTTTTCTTCTCTCCTTCCTTTGCAGACTTTTATCGTACTTAACAAAGGGAAGGCCCTCTTCAGATTCAGTGCCACGTCCGCCCTTTACATATTCAGCCCGTTCCACTTCCTCCGAGCGATTGCCGTCAGAATTTTAGTCCACTCGTATCCTTTTGCATGAAGGAACAAACAGAGAAAACTAATATGGAAATTTAATGCAACAGGTTGGTTTTCTAGCAGTCGCATCGAATACTGGTTGCAGATGTGACGTCTAATATTTACTGACCTGCTCCCACCCCCGCCGCTGTGGCTTTCTATTGGATTTTTTGCGTAGTTCCAAACAGCTTTGTAACGGTCCTCTCTGGCATCGCAAACCAAATTCCCTCATAAACCCTTGTTTAATCTGCAAAATGAAATAAGAGCAAGGAGATTTCACATCATGTGACAGCAGCCTATTAGTTCTCAGACAGCTGCTTCCCACTTTATATTCATTTGGGATCCTTTGGATCTCTGTCCTGCTATAATATAGACCATAAAATGTTTATTCAGCTGACTCGATCAGATGCATTTGTAGTTTCTGCGAAATTAAAACCGACTTTCACGAGTGAGCCGTTGACAGATTTGTGCTGCTTGAATAATTTATATGAAAGAGCGATGTCACCGCTGTCATTCACCATTCAATGTAATTTCCTTGTACTTTACATAATCTGCGTGTGTTCTGTGTTTAATGCCGTCGGCACGCTGATTGTTTATCCTAATGGCTGCATTTCATGGGATTATGAGAAACATCATGTCTCTATGTGCCGCATTGTTGGCAAACGCAAAAATTCGACCTGCAGGCCAGGGCGCCGTTTCCTGAACCCATTCCCCAGGTTGTTCAGTCTGTTCATCATGTTCACCATCCTGACCAACTGCTTCTTCATGGCCATGTCCGACCCGGCGCCCTGGACCAAGTACCTGGAGTGAGTACCCACAGTTTTCAACAGCTCCCGACTCTGAAACTCTCTGTTCTGATGTGTAACTCTGCTTGGACTTGTTGTTTTGTTAGTGGTGTTTGGAGAATAAGCGGAGCTGTGAGTATATGATGCATGTACCGCAGGATGAGAAAATCAAAGCATGAAAAACGGGTCGATGACATCCAGAAATACCATCATGTGCTTGGTGTTGAATACGCCGGCGAGCTGTCGTCATCCGTGGGTCAAAGCAACGTTTAGCATGCAGCATGCTGTCGGCATCGAAACCCCCAAAATATCCATCCACAACCAACCATGTCTTGGGGTCCATAACCTGCACGCTTGAGCTCACGCACACAACGAATCAGGGGCCTCAATTACCGTCACCACGGCAACCTGTGCTCTTAACAAGAAGCAGGGAGGTTGCTAAGTATGAGGAAGTGGCTGCTCACATTGAGACATAATTCAGAAATGTATTCAGACAACCTTTACGGTTGGTCCTTAATTGGAGTAAACGGTGAATATTTGTCAAAACCTGGGCAGCACTGAAACGGAAGAGCGTTTAAATTTCACTCCTCAGATACGAATAGCTCGAGAAGAGTGTTTCGCGCTATGAATGAGCTGGAAAACCCTTTAAGAAGGAACCGAACTGTGAAAGAGGCACGGTGCATCACATAAACTCCGTCTGGAAGCCTTAAAACCTAAAATACCTGTTTTCTAAGCAGCCATCTTCATCACAAAGATACTCTCTCATGGATTTTAGCAGTGGCTTGTGCAGCGTGCATTCTGTCCTTGTGACCTTGGGACTTCTAGGCCACCAGATTAAAATGCATCGTGGGGCCATTTTTATGATTATGTCGCTACCATTTAAATTTTTTACTCTAAACTGCTCACGCATGTTATTTTACGTTTTTCACTATCCACAGAGAAAAAGACCGACTGGCATCATGTCAGATCATTTGATCAGAACAAGTTCAAATTGCTCATTCTTTTGTCCATCCTGTCTTTGAAGCTGAATTCAGGAACTGAATGCCTTTTTCCCCCTGTGAATATCTTTCAGATACACGTTCACCGCTATTTACACGTTCGAGTCAGTTATAAAGATATTTGCAAGAGGATTTTGCTTAGTGCCGTTCTCCTTTTTGAGGGATCCATGGAACTGGCTGGACTTCACCGTCATTGTCATGGCGTAAGTAACGACGTTTCCGACGTTTACAGCCAGACAACGTGAAAATAGGCGGCATCAGTATTTACTTGCCATGTAAAAGTGTTCTCCGGTCATCTCCGCACACCTGCCTGATAAGCCTGTTGTCGGGTCAAAGGTCTGTGGGCCACCACGGTCTACAATATGATGCTGAAGCAGATTAGACGGGTGACCTTGTGACCCTCTAATACGGCATTGTCCAGGCTATAAGACATTTGCTGTGTTTGACAACAGCAAGATAAAACTCCATTTAGTGCAGGTCGACAGGCTGAATAAACAGTAATTCATGTGTTTTTGGCGAATTGATGGTTTCCACGGCTTATTTTGTCAAGCAGCAGTGATCTGTGCTGCAAAATGGATCAGAAAAGCTAGATTTCAGAAACCAACCTCCTTGTGTTGTGTTCCAGTTATGTGACAGAATTTGTTGACCTCGGAAACGTCTCAGCGTTAAGAACCTTCAGGGTACTAAGAGCACTAAAAACCATCTCGGTCATTCCAGGTAATGTGCCCGTCACCCCGAACCATCTCCCGTAGTTCTCCTAACTCGTCCCAAGCGTGACTTTTCTATCCTCCCCTCCTCTGTGAAGGCCTGAAAACCATCGTGGGCGCTCTGATCCAGTCTGTGAGGAAGCTGGCAGATGTCATGATCCTCACCGTCTTCTGCCTCAGCGTGTTCGCCCTCATCGGCCTGCAGCTCTTCATGGGCCTGCTGCGGCAGAAGTGCGTCCGGAGCCTCGGGCACTGCATCAACTCCTCGTACAGCTCCACCGAGTCTTTCCTCTGTAACAACAGAACCTGGAGCTCCCAGGAGGATTTCCTCAGCAGCGAAGGTCAGCCTCATTAGATGCTTGATGTTAAGCCTGTGCTGTACATCATTAAAGCCTTTTGAGGAGAGCTAGACAATGGGACATTGTTAAGTGCACGAAAAAGAAAACCTACCAGCGCCTGTGCATAAATGCTTCCTCTAGCCTATGCTACATGTACTGTGGACCTTAATGCTCGGCATAGAGGTGTTTCACACCCGTACGTTGTGAGATAGAGACAGATAAGCACATTCTTTTCACTTAAGGCTTTCCTTTCATACTTATCAACGTGCAGGACACATGCTCTCCCACTTGTAAGGTGCTTTTCCAAGGGATCAGGCCAACTTTGGAGGGTCTCCTTTTCTGAATTAAGCCCCAACAATGGCTTTAATCCCAAATACCATATTCTAAAAGTTCATCAGAAAGAAAGCGAGTTTCTTTAGATAAGAAATAACCTTGTGTGTGTGTGTGTGTGTGTGTGTGTGTGTGTGTGTTTGGTGGCTCTGACAGACCTTTAATTTAGAAAACATTCAGACACAAAGAATCCCTGCCCTGTTACTCCAGATGCCGTTAGCTTTAATTTCGTTTCTTCAACTTTCTCCCGTCTTCGTAGAGAACTTTTACAAGATTGAAGGAGCGAAGGATGCCTTAATATGCGGATATGGAAACGATGCGGGGTAAGTGATTGATCACTGCTTTCCCCCCTGGTAATCTATTACATGACTTGTCTGCATAGAATGTCTTCCAAACCCCTGTCAGGTCAGGTGACATCATCAGCAGGGGCGCACACGCAGTTGTTTATGCAGAGAGATGGCGGTAAACGACATCTAAATGTGATTCATGCGCACATTATATAGGTAAAGGAGCCTGTCGGAGAGTGGGGCGTAGTGTGAGAGAGGCTGCACACAAGGCAGCATGTGGCGTGGATAATCACCACGGCTCCACTGGAGCCCTTTCCTGAGAAACATGGAGATGCCAGCTGGAGAGAGGGAGGTCTTTGGAGATTTCATCATCACAAAAGCTTTATGACATGATTAGGTTAACCAGATTGTTGTGGATCACCGCCGCGGTCGCTATAGCGATATATCCTTTAAATTAAGCTGAAACAAGGGTCGATTTTTTTATTTTTAAATAAACCTCTTCCGGTGACCTTTTTTTTTTGTTATTATTCCTGATCAAAATGCACAGCCGAAAGGCATCCAAATATTGCTACTCAGGCTGGGCGCCGAATAATCCTATAAATCCAAATGCTTTTCAAACAAGCACAACAGGAGGACTCTGGTCATGCCAGGCCCAGTTCAAGGGTAATAGTAAACTAAATACCCATCTGTGTGAGTCTGAAATCCTGCAGCTCCCACAAATGGCTTCCATTAGGTGCTCTTGTTAATGATGCGAGATAATGGACGACAGCCACTTTTAACCAAACCAAAAAAAGACTAAATAAATTAATAAGCAGCGGAAATACACAAAGAAATGTGCAGATATAGTTTTGATTACTTTTTGATTTTAGTGATAGCAGATGCTTTGGTCTAAAGCGACCAAGCAACAGAGACCAGCGTGAACAAACTACCACCTTAAAGTCCTGAACTACCGAGTGCAGAGTTCAGAGTTAATAAACTCCTCCCCTGATAGTTTGATGAGTATTTTACAGACACATGGTCATCTCCCAGAAGGAATAATCAGATTTCAGTCAATAATAGGATGTAATGAAACAGGCACCACTTACCTGTAGGAGCTGCTGCTCGCTTCGGCCATTTGTGAAGCTTTAACGGAGCTCTTTTTAATCTTTTTTTCTGTGCGTAATGGCAGTTTTAGTGGCTTTTAGACTGAATGACTGCAGGATTAATCTCTGCGTGCCCCTTTACTTTTTTAACTTTGCTCGGTCGTCACCAAAGAACACGTCAGCTTGATGTCAAATTCCAGGACCAGGTTACATTAATGACTCAGTCCTGTCAGGTTATGGACTAAAGCTACCCGGAGGACTTGCGTTTTTGTCCGTGATGATGGAGAAAGTCGACACTTCCCGAGGCTCGCTGTAGAGACGGGCAAGATATTAAGCAGGTCAGGACGGAGGACGTAAAACATAGAGGATGCTTAATCTTTTGAGTGTATTCCAACAAGTAATCCCTGAGTAGATTTCCAAATTAAAGCTTTGGATACGTTGCGATGTCACACACAGTCGCACACAACTACAAGGAAGTGTGGTGGGGTGCATGTGCACACGCACACACTCATCTGACAATATTAAACAGATGCATCAAGTTAGGCGGGTAGCAACCGGACGACAATGCGCTGCAACCTTCGTTCGTCCGGGCTGGGCTTTGATCCTAAAGCCACTGTGCATCGCTCAACTTTTGCCCTTTGCTGGAGGGATGCAGGCGTGGAACCCCCCCCCCCCCCCCCCATACGCGACAGATGGTCCTCTCAGCTCCGACACAAACTACAGTAGATTGATTACGCGCTTTGCAGAATTCCATTCATTGTTGCTCATGCTGTCTACACAGGATTGCTCGTAAAACAGCGCCTTGAGATGTGATTTAATGTATTTTCTTCGTTCGTTTTGCGGAAATCACCCACTATAAATATCCTTGGGTATCTGACATTGGTGTTTTTTTCCTGATTTAGACGGGCAAAAGTTTCCGAATAATCACAAAGCAGTTGAAGTCAAATACTTGTTGAAAGGGCGGGAATTCTCGAGGGTAGAAGAGTACCAGGAAATGTGCTGCACAGAACGTTATGTAAGCGCTCCCTGATTTGATTAAACAGTCTGGTCTTCTCTTGTGGCCAAAGTGCCACGCCATCAGTTCCTCCTGCGGGCCGTGAATGCGTGGAGGTCAGATGGGCTCCTGTGGCGAGGGCGCGTCCCGGCGGAGCTCAGAACGGGGTCACTCCATCTTGGGCCGTTAATCATTGGGTTACTCCCAGTCTTTCCTGCAACAATCACAACTTAGTTCTCTCAAGTTCTCCGAAACAGATCACGAGACCTTCGGGTGCTCTGTGCGTGCTCTGCCGACACGGAGCGACAGGAACGAACAGATTGGCGATGAGCTGAGCAGTGCGGCGGGGAGAAGCAGTGGCCTGGCAGGAAGATGCTGCTGGTCACACGCAGCCTCCTCTGCCCCCACTGTCAGATATTAGCGACCAGTCAGCTTGGTGAGACCTACAGCTGTTCTCACAGCAGCGCTCCGCCGCCCAGCTGTTTCCCGGCCATTACGAAATTATTCCCCGCTCAGATTGACATGGCAGAGCAGTTTGTTCTCCGCTGCCGGACTTAAATATTTGCTGTAATAACGCCACGGGGACAATGAAGATCAGAGCGCAGAGCTGAGCAGTTTTTTTGAACGGCAATTTGATATCCATCTGGCTCGATGTAATCCCCATCACTCTAGTCCATTTTAGTGCTCCAGCCTGGAACAAATTTCAAGAGGGCTCTTCATCATAGGGTTGATAGCAGCGCTTGTGCTTACCAACTCATCTGCTTCCCCACACATCAGAGTCAAAGGCCACAGAGCCACATGTAGATACCGGACACATTATAACCCCAGGAGCCTGCACGCCACGCGGCCATCTCCGCCCCAGCTGTCTTAATGATTTGATTGCGCAAAAGCCTTTGTTTATCATTGTTGTCCCAAAATCACCTGCCCTCTGCTTTCCAACCACTTTTGCACTTGCAGGAAGTGTCCAGATGGGTTTGACTGCCTGAAAGTAGGACGGAATCCAAACTACGGCTACACCAGTTTTGATACCTTTGGATGGGCTTTTCTGGCGCTCTTCAGGCTCATGACACAAGACTGCTGGGAGAAATTGTTCCACCAGGTGGGAAAAACCCAAGATTCTCGCGGGTTATATCCAAATTTCTGAACAATTAGCTCATGACAAGATCCACTCAAAGTACTTAAAAAAATGTGTAAAAATTGCCATTATATTCTGAGATACCTACTAGGAGTAGCATGCTATCAGGCTAGCACTGAATAAAATTAGACTTTTAAGAGTGATTTTAGGATTTAAAAACCAAAACAAGAAAATAAAAGAAATAACACGAAACAAGTTTTGTTTGTTTTGTTTTTTTTAACAGGTTTTCTTTTCTCCCTGCAGACTTTGCGCTCAGCTGGGAAAACATACATGGTTTTCTTTGTTTTGGTCATCTTCCTGGGCTCTTTCTACCTGGTCAACCTCATCCTGGCTGTGGTGGCCATGGCCTATGAGGAGCAGAACCAGGCAACGATTGCTGAGGCCTGGCAGAAAGAGAGGGAGTTTCAGATGGCCATGGAGCACCTTCGGAGGGAGCAAAGAGTGGGTTGAATGCGGACACGGGGGGAATATTTTCCAGCACCTTCTCAAGTGCAAATTGGTAATTCTTTGCATGTCCAGTTGGCAGCTAAAAGACAAGCGCAGGAGACGGACTCGGTGTTGTCTCCGGAGCTTTCTCCGTTTTACCTGAAGGCAGGCAGCATACGTCGGAGCAGCAGCAGAAGAAGAAGGTCACACAGGACGCTGTCTGAGGAAACGGCGGGGGAAGCTTCAGAAGAGAAGTTTGACGACCCAGATGAGCCAATTGTACATCGCCCGACCTTTTATTTCTCTCCTTTGGTCGTGGTTTTCTCAGCTAATCCACCTTCTGTGTGTCTGCAGCCTCCTCTGTCCCCCCTTCCGGCCCACCCTCTGCTGGCCACGCTCTCCGCTCATCCTCTCAGCACGCGGAGAGGAAGCCAGGTCAGCATCTTCAGCTCTTTCCGAGCTCGGATCAACTCCGAGGCCGACTTTGGGGACGACGAGTACAGCGTCCACGGGGACGCCTTCAGGAGTCGAGCCAGTTCAATGGCGACACCTTGGAAGAGAAGGACGGGGAGCGTGCGCAGCCACTGCTCCCAGATCCTCAATCCCAGCCTAAATGTGAACGGCAGGCTCAACATCTCTCTGGACCAGAATGCTGTCACCACCCTGGGCCTGCACACGCCCACGTCCATTCCTGCTCCCAGCATGGAGCGGGTCAGAGAAGACACAGTGAGCGACACCACCCCCATACTGGCTCCACCACAGCAATAACAGTTCATTTGAATAAACAGCCTGTGCTTTCTGTCTGGCAGAGGCCCACCCATGCAGAGGACGCAGCTGTCAGGCCTCTTCTGCAGCCGTCTCCGACAGTGACCGAACCTCCCACAGTGCACAGGAAAAGAGGGCTGAGCTCCGTCAGCTTTCTCAGCGATGCCATGGACGGTGGGTCCAGATTAAAGTCTAAAAACGTCCTTTCATATGTTTCTGAATACTCTGGTTTAGCTGCATGAACAATACTTTATTCTTATATACTATACTTCTATTCTTATATACTATAATACTATATAATTCTAAATAACTAAAGATGAGATATCCTTTTTCCTAATTTCAGAGATTTACCTGTGTACAAAGGCGCTAGTTTAAATCCAGATTAGCATGCTAACATGTAGCATCAGAGGCCAAAGATCATGCCCGTGTGGATTGAAACCTACTGTGTTTGAAAGCAAAAGTGATTTCTTCAGCAAATTACAATAATATCTGTGTGCAGAGTTGGAGGAGTCCAGGCAAAAGTGCCACCCCTGCTGGTACACGTTTGCCAAGAGGTACCTGATATGGGAGTGCTGCCCCTGGTGGAGGCAAATTAAAGAGTGGGTGAAGCACATGGTGATGGATCCTTTCCTGGATCTGGGTATCACCATATGCATTGTGCTGAACACCCTCTTCATGGCCCTGGAGCACTACCCCATGACTGAGGAATTCAACACTATGCTGTCTGTGGGCAATCTGGTAAGGGCTCTTTAATGACTGGGGCGGGCCAGTTTCCAGCACACGGACCACTTCATTTAAAGTGTTGGGTTAAAAGTGACTGAAAGCAGAGACGAGAGAGGAGGTGCTTTGATGCAGATAATGTGTCTCTATATCAGGACGTGGAGTTTTTTATAGCCAGTGTTGAGCAGGACAAACGAGGGCGCGTTGACTCGTTAGTGTGTTTGCGATTATTCCCTCATTATGCGCCTACCCCCCCGCCCCCCAATGAAAATTGTTGATGAAGAGCAGTAGTTGCATCTCCTGACATGTCTTTCACCCGTCCGTTTGGTTTGTAAGGTGTTCACTGGGATCTTCACAGCCGAGATGGTGCTGAAACTGATCGCACTGGATCCCTACTACTACTTCCAACAGGGCTGGAATATCTTTGATGGCGTCATCGTTTGCCTCAGTCTGATGGAGCTGGGGCTCTCCAACGTAGAGGGACTGTCTGTCCTGCGGTCTTTCAGACTGGTAACATCAAAATCACAATCTTGCAAGGTGAATTCTGACCGACAGCGATGAACTCTCACCTCCATTTCTTCGTCAGTTGCGGGTTTTCAAGCTGGCGAAGTCGTGGCCCACCCTCAACACCCTCATCAAGATTATCGGCAATTCTGTGGGCGCGCTGGGGAACCTGACGCTGGTGTTGGCCATCATCGTCTTCATTTTCGCCGTGGTGGGAATGCAGTTGTTTGGGAAGAACTACCAGGACTGCGTGTGCAAGATCTCCTTTGACTGTCAGCTGCCCCGTTGGCACATGAAGGACTTCTTCCACTCCTTCCTGATCGTCTTCAGGGTGCTGTGCGGCGAATGGATCGAGACCATGTGGGACTGTATGGAAGTGGCTGGACAGCCTCTCTGTATCCTGGTGTTCATGTTAGTCATGGTCATCGGGAATTTGGTGGTAAGAATTAAAGACATCCTGAAGTATCTATCTATCTATCTATCTATCTATCTATCTATCTATCTATCTATCTATCTATCTATCTATCTATCTATCTATCTATCTATCTATCTATCTATCTATCTATCTATCTATCTATCTATCTATCTAGCAAGGTAGTTCAAGGATGAATACATAAAACAAATCCTCCACTGCAGTTGTATATTTTACCTTAAGCAGTCTGTTTTTTAAGCAGATTATTTGGATAATAAAATGACAGTTTAGCTGTATTTTTATTTTCTGGAGCAATAGAGGACAGACAGGGGAAGCTGAAAAATAATAACAGTGAAACCGTTTAGGTCTTTTTCTTTCTTTTTTTTTATTGGATTTGCTGACAATAACAAAGTGCACAAAACGACAGGGGAGGTCCGACGGGAGAAATCCAATTGCGCATCGCTGCGACCAACTGTAACTGCTCAAATCCACATGATGATGTCAGCGGTAATCAGGGATTACGTGGTACCAAGGAGGATTGGTGTTTCCATATTATGGCGACCGGACATCCTTAAACAGTTGCCGGTGGCTCGGGGTGCTTCTTAAAAACCCCTGTGTTGCAACAATACACGGGTCACGAGGAAACAAGTTGTGTCATCGTGGTCATCTTGCAGATTAGCATTAGCAGCCTCCCTCCTGAATCATGTCTAGCCAACATATAAACCATCTGTTTCCCCCCTTAGTAATACATGTATGTATAGAGAGGGAGATGCAGAAGCAGAAGCACGACAGACATAATCTGAAGTTGTTTATCTGCTGCTAATGAAGATTTAGAGGTCCAGCTGTGATCTAAGGTGCGTTCACAAGCTCTGCAGCTACTCTGGCAGGATGTAATGCCACTTGCAGAAAACCGGTTCCGGAGGGAAAATCTCATCCGACAGGGCTGATGCCACTCTCCGCCATCGCAAGGAAACGTATATTTGATTGTCCACGCATATGGCGACTTTCTGTCCAGCTGTGTCCTGCAAGCTAATGTTAATAAGAACAGATTAAAAAAAAATCCCAGGAAACGCAGACAGCTGGCAGTGGTAGAATTATGATAGAGTGGCATCAATAACACATTTGTTTTCAAACGATGACTGCGATTATGTCTTTATCGCTTCATTATCGCCCCATTAGACACTTATTACATGCTAATTATTCACATATTTCCAATCCGATGCTCTGATATTTCTGTCTCCGAGCACTCTTCCATGGTTAGAATAGCGCAGCATAGCAAGAAGGTTGCAGGCTGGTCAGTTTGCCCGGTCTCCCTGGGCCTGTGTGGGGTTGATTGGCTGCCCTTGTGTTCCTGTGTGAGCGTGTCGGTCGATGGTGTGTGAGCTTTCTGTGGGTGACAGACGACCTGTCCGCTGTTCCTTTCTAAGACTCCAGCGCTGATTAGAAATAAGTGGCGGCGAACAGATGATAGATGGATGGAGAACTCTTAAATATCTGTAACTGCTGAGAGGACAACTGATTTGTATGACTGCGCATTTGTAACGTGCACTCAGGATGCTGTAAAACATGGTTATTGATGGGGACTCGTTACATTGGGTGTTGTCACAACAGTAAGATGGCAACATTTGAATTTTATAATGCTTTTGATTTAATCAGCCGCTCTCCCAAAGTAGAATCAGCAACCATCTAATCTTTGTCCTGACTTACTCGGTAGCTAGAGCTAATTAATCCACTGAAGTATGGGGTCAAAATTAGTGAGTTACTGAGTCAGTTTGTAAAAAATAAAACAAGAGTTGATGCTCAATGTAAAGTTGAATTGTCTTTGGAGTCATCATGACCGACTCCTGTTGGGTTTTTTTTTTTTGGAGAGCAAAGTAAAGATCCCGAAAGTGCTCCTTATAGAGTCTAATGGACAGAAAGCCCCTCTGCACTTGAATCATGGGAAAGCTGTTTATCCGTAGGATTATCCAGGCTGCTCAGGGGCGAGAAGGTCGGAGGGCGTTCATCACTAATCATCCGTTCATGCTCCCCATCTCTGACTGATCCTTACCAACTGTGCCCAACACACACACACTCACGCTTGCAAACATACACACTTAAGTGTACGGAAATGGCGTCAGTGCTGCTGCTCTCTAAGCTAGGAGGCAGATTGGGGTTGGATATTTGGTAACTTGACTTCAGTGTAGTGGAAAGCACCCAGCGCCATATGTGTCTCAGAATCTGGTGGGAATATGACATTTCCAGAATATTATTCCGCATTAAGTGCACATCCTCTTGCTAGGATGAACAGTTTGATGCTGAGCACGGGGCAAACACAATGTTTTCTGTGATATTCAACAGGTGTTGAATCTGTTCCTGGCCCTGCTGCTCAGCTCCTTCAGTTCTGACAACCTCTCTGCCCCCGATGAAGACGGCGATCTGAACAACATCCAGATCGCCATCGCCCGAATCACCGTCGGCGTCTCCTGGCTGGTCTCAAGCGTCACCAACGTCTTCAACCGCAGAATCAAGCACCGGAAGCCGAAGAGCCAAGAAACTCATCAGGCCGTTAAGCTGGTCGTAAACCACGTGGAATGCAACGGCGGAATTTACGGAGAAAAGTACGTCATACCAGAGGAGGACAGTTACATGACCAACCCCAACCTGACGGTGATTGTTCCCATCGCCCCAGGAGAGTCCGATGTGGAGTTCCTGGAGGAGGAAGAGAATTCTGACACCTCGGATGATGAAGACAATAAAGAGGTACGTGGGTCATCGCCATCGATACTGTATGTGTGGGCTCACATTGGAGCACAAAAGACTTATGGTTTATTGAATTCTTGTCATGTTAAATGACATTTATATTAATTTATTCTGGGGGCTTCTTATGTGTTTTGGGCTTTGGCTCAAAATTTGCTGCAACTATTCATAATAAAGGAGCATTACTATGTTAGACTATGACAAGATATTGTTGGAAGTGGAGTTTGTGCCACTTGTTTTAGAAATATGAAGTGTAGCCTTGGCGCTGTCCTGTGGGTGTGGGTTCAGGTGGAGGTAGTGACACGCCTGCCCTGCCTGACAGGCAGATAGCATCAGGCCAGATGTGGAGCCGGCCCCTGCAGAGTAGATTACGCAGACACAGCTGAGCTTGCTTTGCTTTTTCCCTGCCGCCCTCCACGGGCTCCACATCATACCAGAATTATGCACCCGGGAAAATGGAAATAAAGGCTTATGGGAGCTTAACTAAGCCTCAGGATCGGCTCAGAAACACTTTTTCAGTGCTTTGTTAAATAATTGCAGATTATTTCAATCAACTGCTTTGTTCATTTAGGAACAATATATATAATGTCTATATAATATCTATATAAATATAAACCAAACTTGCAAAATTCAACAAAGCATCATATATTTTTGCTCCTAAATCCTCCCAGTGGTATGATGTGGTACTGCAGCAAACAATTCAGTATTAAGTTGCAGTTTGGAACATTTTCTCTATTAAATGCTCTGTTTCACCTAGTTCTTGGAAGTTTTTAAATTCTAATTAGACTCTTATCCACCCAGGAGCAGATCAGTCTGTCTGAGGGCAGCACAGTGGACCTGAGGAAGCCTGGAGAAGAGCTGGACAACTTCTCAGAACTGGCTGAAGAGAGCATGGAGCCGGAAGAATGCTTCCCAGAATGTAAGTCTTTTAACACCACACTATTAATCTCCACACTTCAAAAAGTTTGTGATCCGAGCTCCTTTGCTTATTCCTCCCCTCTTAGTTTGTGTCAGACACTGTCACTGCTGTCATATCGACGTCACCCGCGGTCTGGGTCAGGCCTGGTGGAGGCTGAGGAAAACCTGCTACCAGATCGTGGAACACAGCTGGTTCGAGACCTTCATCATCTTCATGATCCTGCTCAGCAGTGGAGCCCTGGTAGGTGGCGCTAGCACCTGTTAGCAACACTTTTAACCGCCAAGGGGGTGATTTTAACAAACTTTCTGCTGCATTTTACTGCTTGTTTGCTAACACACTCACATGCTCCCAACCCTGGTCTGCTGCAGGCATTTGAAGACATCTACATCGAGAAGAGAAAAGTCATAAAATTGGTTTTGGAGGCTGCCGACAAGGTATTCTCCTACATCTTTGTGCTGGAAATGTTCCTCAAGTGGATTGCTTATGGCTTCAAGAAGTATTTCACCAACTACTGGTGCTGGCTGGACTTTCTCATTGTGGATGTAAGTGACCCGAAAACTGTGTGACTGTGTATTTTATTTTTTTTAAAAACTGCTTCAAAAAAAGGAAACATCAAGGAAAGTGCTGGTGAACGTCATCTTAATCACAGGGAAACGCTTATGTACATCTGCAGCGACCATAAACGTGTTGTCGGCTTATCTTAAACAAGCCCGACCCATGTGGCGGAACCGCGGAGATCACAGAACAGCTCTTTTTAGAATGTTACGATGTTACGCCGCATTCTGCGAGCGTTTGGTGCAAACTGTTGGGTCAGATGGATGTAGCTGTGTAAGTCTGTAGTCTTCCAAAGTACTGGGGGGGGGCATCGGAGGCCTGACCTGACCTCTGATTTCACCCGCTGCTACACAGGTCGCCACCGACCGCTCTATTGTTAGGGTAAGTTGTAGATAGCCGGTCCCCCGGTGAGTATGGACTCAGATTGGACTCTTGCATCCGCATCCCAAACTCTCGTGTTTCTTCACTCGTAAGTGGATTCTGCCGCGATATCAAAAGCCACCGTCCTGTTTCCAAAGCGGAAAATGACCATTTTTTGGCGCCAATCTCTCAACTCAGGACCTTGGCTTTCATATCAAAAGCAAATGCATGTAGACGAAGGTTTATCTACAGAAGATCTTTTCCCGCAGCATTTTGAATCTTTTAACGTGTCGATTCGTTCAGAAATACTCAGGAGTGCTGTTTTTTTATGCCTGCTCTTCAGAACTATGTACATGATGTTTGTCCCGATGAGATATAACTTTCTCTTATTGTGTTTTTCTATTTTTCTGTGGGTACACTGGAGCCAAACACATCTCTGGTTTAGAAATTTTAAAAAAAAATATCTTCTTTAGATATATATATATATATATTGAAAAATCTCATGCATAAATAGACTTTTATAAAGAAACCCACAGGACCTCCTTGGTCCAAATTTGGTTTTCATTAACTTATTGGACAAATTGGATACAAATTTGGCAAAGATGGATACGCATTCTTTATAAAAATCCCTCTATTTGATATATATACATACCGTATTGTGTATGTATATATAGCTGAGGATGCACGTATGGACACTTGTCTATATGTGCATACTTGTCCGTGTTTTGTCACCATCTCTCATCCCATTTTCATTCCTAGCTGCCACCCAAGGGTCATTCAACAGCGGAATGCCATTTGTTTTGTTTTGGGTGTAGAATAGAGTGGACGTCTAAATTTGCTTTTTGCAACAACCTAAATTTATAACTCAAAATTCAAAAGTCTTCCTAACTGTGGAATGCCCCATAATACACAAAGAACTCAAACAATTTTGGCTCTTTAAATGTTTTGATTTTGTTTCTTTTTTAATTAAAAAAAAACCAACCTGTGTTCCAGTTTTATATGCAGCTCTCTGACTTCTGGGATCATTTTTATTCTGATTGTGACATTACTAAAGTCGCTGCTTCTCCAATGTTGACGAACTAGAACTGGTGCATCCGATGTCACGTCATCTCGAGGTTTACGATCCTCTTAATATTTCACACAGGTCTCTTTGATAAGCCTGGCTGCAAATTCACTGGGATATTCTGACTTTACTGCCATCAAGTCTCTGAGGACGCTGCGAGCTCTGAGGCCTCTAAGAGCTCTGTCCAGATTTGAAGGCATGAGGGTAAGATAATCATTTTTTATCATTTATAGGCTATTTATCATCTATTTAAAGGACTTTATGATGAGCTGGATGGTTTTATATTTGTTTCGGAGCGATGCGAATTTCCTAACTTGCATCTTGTGTGTGGATCACCAGGTGGTGGTGAACGCCCTGATCGGCGCCATCCCCTCCATCATGAACGTGCTGCTGGTGTGTCTGATCTTCTGGCTCATCTTCAGCATCATGGGGGTCAACCTGTTTGCCGGTAAATTCGGCAAGTGCGTGAACCGGACAGGCTTCATTCACAGCGTCTCGGTGGTCAACAACAAGTCGGACTGCCTCGCCATGAACGACACCCAGTTCTACTGGACGAAGGTGAAGGTCAACTTTGACAACGTGGGAATCGGCTACCTTTCCCTGCTGCAAGTGGTGCGTTTTCACCAAACCCTTTTTTTACCACAAGTTTTTCCGCGACTAAAACCAGTCCGGTAATGTTGCGCAATGTCACATAACAGGCGACGTTTAAAGGGTGGATGGAAATAATGCACGCAGCCGTAGATTCAAGAGGAGTGAGTATGACCGTCCGATGGCCCGGCTGGTACAGATGCCGTGGTAACCACATAGCTTCCGCGCTCTTTCAGGTGGAGGAACAACCAATCAGGGAAATCAACATCTACATGTACCTGTACTTTGTGGTCTTCATCATTTTTGGCTCCTTCTTCACCCTCAACCTCTTCATCGGCGTCATCATTGACAATTTCAACCAGCAGAAACGAAAGATGAGTATCGACGGCACATCTGGGAGGCGGCTCAGATGCTGTTCTGTCAAAATAATGCTTTCTTTTTTTCTCGTTTTGTACTTAGGTGGACAGGACATCTTCATGACCGAGGAGCAGAAGAAGTACTATAATGCTATGAAGAAGCTAGGCTCCAAAAAGCCTCAAAAGCCAATACCGAGGCCAACGGTATATGAATTCAAGTTCATCATCCTGGCTGAAACTATACCTGATAACGTGACGAGCATGACTCATTTGGCTGCTGTCTGTCCTAGAATATCATCCAAGCTTTCTTCTTCGATCTCGTGTCCAAGCAAGCCTTTGACATCATGATCATGATGCTCATCATCGTTAACATGGTGACCATGATGGTGGAAACGGACGAGCAGTCCGAGCACATGGAGGCCATCCTCAACAAGATCAACCACGTCTTCATCGTGATCTTCACCACCGAATGCCTCATCAAGATCTTTGCCCTCCGCTGTTATTTCTTCACCATTGCATGGAACATCTTTGACTTTGTGGTGATTATTCTCTCAATTGTGGGTAAGCAGAGGCGCGCCGTTGACTATTAGCTCAGCCAGAAGGTTTGAAAGTGTTCTGCACATAATCAAAATCATTTTCTTTGCCGTTCCAGGGATTGTCCTTGCAGATCTCATTGAGAAGTACTTTGTATCTCCAACCCTGTTTCGAGTCATCAGACTGGCGAGGATAGGACGTGTACTTCGACTTATACGTGCAGCCAAAGGAATAAGGACTCTCTTGTTTGCCTTAATGATGTCCATGCCAGCTCTGTTCAACATCGGCCTCCTGCTGTTCCTCGTCATGTTCATCTACGCGATATTCGGCATGGCCAATTTTGCTTACGTGAAAAAACAGGACGGGATTGACGACATGTTTAACTTTGAGACCTTTGGGAATAGCATGATCTGCCTTTTTCAGATCAGCACATCAGCAGGTTGGGACAACCTTCTGAGTCCCATAATGGCCAATTCCCCAACGGAGTGTGATGTAAACTTTGTCAATACGGGCACCAACACCCGGGGGAACTGCGGCAGCCCTTCAATGGGCATCGCTTTCTTTGTTAGTTATATTATCATTTCCTTTCTCATTGTGGTCAACATGTACATAGCTATCATTCTGGAGAATTTCAGCGTTGCCACCGAGGAGAGCACCGAGCCGCTGAGCGAGGACGACTTTGAAATGTTTTACGAGGTTTGGGAGAAGTTTGACTCTGAGGCCACGCAGTTCATTGAGTTTTCCATGTTGTCGAACTTCGCCGACACCTTGTCGGAACCGCTCCGCATAGCCAAGCCCAACATGATCAAGCTGATCTCAATGGACCTTCCCATGGTCAGCGGGGACAGGATCCACTGTCTGGACATCCTGTTTGCCTTCACCAAGCGCGTCCTGGGGGAATCGGGCGAGATGGACGCCCTCAAGCAGCAGATGGAGGAAAAGTTCATGATGACCAACCCTTCGAAAGTTTCCCACGAGCCCATCACGTCCACCCTGCGGCGGAAGGTGGAGGAAGTGTCCGCCACCATCATCCAGAGGTGCTACAGGAGGCACCTGGTGCGCCGGCAGATGAAGCAAGCATCTCACCTCTACAGGCAGATCAATCAAGAGACCGTGGTGGACGTGGAGAACGCACTGGAAACGGAGGGACTGATAGCCTCCATGATACAGCACTTTGGACCAGTGGAGGTGGAGGTCCTAGAGACGACAGCAGATACTGAACTGTCCTCACCACCTTCCTATGAAAGCGTGACCAGGGCAGGCAGCGATCTCTCGGAGGTAATGAGATCCATTTCGAGGGACACCGAACAGGAGGACCCAGGTGAAAACTATGAGGAAACGTTCCTCTGAGACTCGGTCGTGTAGCCAGGGCTTGTGCGGTTTTTGCTTTGTTTACAGCAGAGAGTAGAAGACAGGGTTTTATAAAGGCTGTGGAAATATGCAATACTGTAAATTAGGTCACAGCCTCTGTTTCCAGGTTTGTTGCACAGTCAGAAGCTCCCTGAAACAGCTTTAGCGGTCAGTTTGTTCACCCTGATACACATCAGAAATACAGTTAACACAGCAACAAGACCTTCTGCCCATTAACTTCAGATGGCGAATTTATGTAATAACTAAATTTGTGATGCAACATCTATAGGGATTATTTTTGCTTACAAGCATTGTACATAATTATCTCAACCTGCTGTCAATCATTTTCCAACCAAAACAGCAAAAGAAAAAGTACTTTTTATGGAGAATGTGGCTACCTCAGGGTCCTGAGACAAAACAAACCTTGTTCACCTCTATTTTTTAAGCACCTGTAATTGTAAAACCTGTTGTTTTCAAGCAAATAATCGGTGTATGAACCAATATTTTTATACTGACTGCACCTGTTCGAGCAATTTGGAACATTTGTTCGCTGTAATCGTATAGGCAAGCATCTTATAAGAGCAGTCACCCCAAAAACAAACATTACTGAGCGCTAATGTCAAGGAAGAGATAAATGTTCTTGTGAGTTGCTAATTTTTTAAACCAAAGCCTCCATTTGCTCAAGTATTATAATTCAAATTCAACCAAAACGTGATACCCCCCCCCCCCCCCCCCCCCCCCGATTTTAATCATATTTCTCCACTTATATGCACTTTTGCCCGCATATCTTTAAAACTTAATGTATACATAGAAAAAAATGGCAAAGTCAAATTCTTCTGTCGAAAATAGCAGCAAGTTTCGCTTACATGCACATTGACAATGAAGGGCTGTGTGTATTAATAAATCCCCAAACTATGTGCCTGTTTTTGATTGTCGTCCGCACACTGAATCTTTACGAACGATTGAACTGAATCTGATGGACATGGGTTCAAAGAGTGCTTCTTTTTTTTTAAAAAAAAATCTGTAAAGGATTTTGAGGCATGTGTAATGTATGCAGAACTACTTTCTAACTATTTTTTTGTAATGTATTTATATTTAATCATAGATTGATGGCCATGACAAGATATGCTACGTGTATATTCACATTACTTTGTTGATTTTTATATAAAAGACTTTCCTTGATAACCTGATTGTCTGTATTACATTTGGGTGGATCGTTGCTTGGATTGTCTTATTAAATAGTGATAAAAACCCTTTGATAACTGTTTTCCAATTTTCACAACGTTTCACATTAGATGTTGGGGATGGGGGTGGGGGGTGAGTACCGTCTCAAACGAGGAGACCTGGTTATCTGATGTGACCTCTTTGCACGGCCAGGCTCTGTTAAATCTCTCTCTCTCTGTCCCCCCTCGCTCTCCTCTCTGCATATAAACCCAGAACAGATGTGCCAACCTCTGTATGTTAAAACGGAGCATCCTCCACCCAAACAAATGCTGCCACGTGATTAATTGCCCTCGTAATCTTGGTCCCCCCCTTTTGGAAGATTTAGCCGAGTTCGCTCGCAACATACTAAAAATGTTGTGACAAATTCAAGTTGATATTTGACCAACAGCATCAGCAAGGGTGCCAATTTGGATTTAGCCCCGAAGAGATTTCCTCTCTGTGGTTGTCATGGTGGTCAAATCCAACTCTGACCAGCTGGGATGGAGAGATAATCTGTGTGTGTAAAAAAAGGAAAAAACAAGCAATAGAAAAAAAAATCACTTGTTTTAATTACACATACGAACAAGCTCACACACAATCTCAGTGTCAACGCCCGCTTACACACACAGTTTTGGTAGGGGTCGTTCTCGCAGTAACACCACAAACGCACGCCACACCGGAATTTAACCTTTGTGCACTTGCACCCCAGAGAGACGTGACTGGAACAAAGTAGACTTTGGTAACTGATCTGATGTTTGTTCATTTGAACATGTGGCAGAGATTAAAGCTCTGTGAGAGAGTTCAAACATTTTAAAAAAGATTAAAAAGGCACTATGTCTAATTACAAAACGGAATGGCCCATATTGAAGCACTGCAATGCATTAAAGATGTCTGCATAGCATGACGATACTAATTTGCCACTTATTATTTATTTTGTTGCACATCTCCCCATAATATAGTTATAAAAGCAAAAAGTGTTATTTAGTTTATTTATAGCTATTTATTTGTGAGCTGGACATCAGATGGGCTAATCAAATTCAGTTTCATTACATTTCCCCCGGTGAATGTTGAAAGAATGATAGTGATCAGGTCTGGGGGCGATGACATCATCAAGACCTCGTGGCGCAACGGTAGCGCGTCTGACTCCAGATCAGAAGGTTGCGTGTTCAAATCACGTCGGGGTCAATTTATTGCAACTCTTTTAATTAACTAGCAATTGAAAATTATATTTTCAAGGCTAAACAGTTTTTCATTGTACAGTTCGTTCAACATTGGTTACCAAGTAAGGTTCTAAAAATCACATTAAGAGACAAAATAGTCTTGGAATTCAACAGTCTGACAAAGAAAAACCCATTGCATTGTGGTGGTTTGGGTGTCGTTTTAGTTTCGATACATGCTGAGAGTCACGTTTATAATTATTTAAAATGTGCATTTTAATAACAAATTAGATAAATAAACTCTGCAAGTGCTATCAATTATGTAGTCTGTAAATTGACATGTTTCAATAAAGTTTTGCATGGCCTCGCGGACACATATTAACGTTATTACCGTATGTAGGTGCTCCCAAGCACGAGATTTGGTGATGGGACATCGAGCGTCTCATTGCTATTTGGTGGTAGATGAGGCATCCCAACATTCTAGAAAGCGTCTTACTTTCTCACCATGAGCCCGTCATTGAACTAATCTCCATCTGCTAATATATTTGTGTCCCTATTCTTTCAACCACTACCCACAGCCCACCTTACCAGCTTTAGCCAATATTTTGGCCTTTCACTTTCTCTCGTCGATGTGGCTGAACAAAATCCTGCATGTGATCACACGGTGGCGCTAAACCGGATGCGTACTGAAACCGGAAAAACGAAGAAGTCAAGAAGCAGAACCCGGAAGTACTGAAATAAAGCGTTCAAAAAGTTTAGAGGAAAAATGAAACATCACAGCGTGTTAAACTACATTCGCTGTGAAAATAGCAGGGTATGTACCATTATAATTGGAAACTAGTTGGGTTGTTGGAATAAACATGGATGTGCAATATGTTGCAAAGATTGAAAAGCAAATTTAACTTTCGCTGTTGTGCAGGCTGCAGAAGAGAGTGAATATATATACATACACACACACACACAATGATATGCAGAGGTACCGATTGTGGTATTAAATTTACAGAATCTACGGTAATAAATGTTACTTGGAAAAGATAGTGTTTCAATTGCGATTTTTTTTTTTACTTTAACTATTTTAATCCGATTGTGAATTTTATTGTGAGGTATTTCTCTTCGGGAGAAAATCCAACGTGCAAAACTGTCACAATACCAACAATAATAGCAAGTGTGATGTGAAAGTCGTTTCGACAATTTAATGTGGGTCTGGTTGCCCCGCTCAATGTGGCTGCTTTCTCCGGGCTGCACCGTGAAGCAAAACGAAGTCACCTACAAAAAGCCTGCTGAATGGGCCAAACAAGGCTTTCCAGGACGTGTTTCAGGAAGAAGTTGGCGCCTGAGGCCCCGTTGGCACTCTGTTTTTACAGTCACCGATAGAAAGAAATCTATGAATCTTAAATGAATTTTCTTATCTTCCGCATTAAAGAATCTCAAAATGAACGACATGGGTAGGTATTAGCTCGCGAAGCACAGTAGAACAACAGTTCTGCTACTTCCGCGGGGAGGCGAATAGCCAAAGCTAATCTATTAGCCGAGGCTGAGCAGGCCTCGACTAATATCTGGAACATAAACTACTTTCCCAACGAGCCGGTGGTTCTGTGCAACTTTAGCCATGCTGTGGCTAACAGGATGCGTCAGACAGTAATATTGTTTTAAAACGTATTTCCTGCTCCAAAGGGTTATATTCGTGTTTTCTCGACATAGTCGAGTCCCGGGATTGTTTGAAATGTGTAGACTATTGTAAGACATGTGGTCACTCCTCTGTTTTCAAAAGTGAAATAATTTCTGTGCAGGTTATTAGTGGACTATGTTGCTTTATTTTCTGATGCGGCGTGTTTGGACCACGAAACTAAATTTAGCAGGCCTGGTGCTATAGACAGAAGGTTGTAATGGAGTTATTATTTAGTTGGATGCTGACTGGATGGGCCGTGCTAATTTTAATCGACCACAGTTGTGGGAGAGACAATTTTGTCTCTTTGACACCGCAGTCTATTGACTGCACGTTGAGAAATAAACAACACATGTTTCCTATGTAGAATTCCCATTAAAAATGTGTATTTAGTGGAAGCTACTGACATTTGTAAGTAAGGCTGTAATAGATCTTGCAGCACCCGATGTGACAGTTGGACTTGTTTTTGATTTCTAGAAGAATTCAGCGTCCCCTTGTCCTCGCTTGGTCTCCTGGTGCCCCCGCTGCGGCTCATGTCAGCGGTGATGTGGGAGGTGGTCCGCCAGCGAGACATAAAGCACTATGGGAAGCTCGAGGAGTTCGTATCCATGGTAACGGATGCAGTTCCTGAACTTATGAGTAAAAGGGAAGGCCGGCTGCTCTCGCTGGGCCTGAGAGCCAGGGTAAGTATTGGTGTGTGTGTGTGTGTGTGTGTGTGTGTGTGTGTGATGTGAATTAAGAGAATATTCAAATTAAAACCACAAAACGACTCCCTGTAGACGACCCTCGAGTTGCTGCGGTCTGAACATCCTGAAGATATGAAGGCCGTCGAGACTCACCTTAGCCGAATCCGATCTTCCTGCATCGAGGAGGTATTGTGGCTAAATATATATATTCATTCATAAAAGAAATGATCAGTCACTTGCTTCAGATAAAGCATGACGTGTTCTGTCTAATGCAGACCAATGATCCTGTAGTAGAGGCACCTGAGGCCAACTTTATGAAGCTGGTTCAAGGGCTCATCGAAGACAATGACGGCAGAGAACACTTTCTCAAGGTACGGTTCATTTTAAGTTTGGATTGAACCTGTTATTGACATTGTAGCTTTGGACGGTCACAAACAGAACACGTAAACCCGTGGTGAGGAGCAGAGTAAAGGGAATAACTGTCAGTGGGAGAATTCACATGGTCTAATTCAGTTTCACATACAATGTTGGTCAGTAGCTGCACGATGACGTGCATAATGTCATAAATTAATGCGTGCGGTGGTTTATTTATTCTCTTACAGAACGTGTTTCCGGTCGAATATGGCCCCGATTTTGACACGGCCTTGGAAACGCTTGTTTGTGAGTTCTTCACCCGATTGGAGGAGTTGCTGCCAGTACCCGATTTCAAGCAGGTACACAAACAGAAAAAAACGCACTCATGGTTAAACACTTGGGATCAATATCAGCCTGAAACTGAAAGTGGCTGTTGCCGTTCCTCCGCGTAGACGGCGTCCTGGATCAGCGGCGCCCCCTCTGTCCTGGAAGAGTACATGCAGTGTGTGTCGAACGGAGAGGACCTGAAATTTCTTCTGCAAAGCAAACAGTGTCACGGGAAGCTGGCTAAAAGCACTGTCGGTATGTTTACTTCGTAGTGATGAGCGTATCGTTCTCTAGGACGGGGAAGGTTCATGGTTTTTGTCGCCCCTGCAGCCCCGTTTCAGTCCGAAGACCTGCTGATCCCATCTCTGTGTCTTCCCCCCTCTCTGGAGGTGGCCATCGCCTCACACCCCAGTGCCTGCGATGACGAAAACAACGACGTTCCCCAGATTGTCATGTTCGACGAGGAACTCTCCACCAACCCCTCGACGTCCGCCGACTTCCCCGAATCGCCGAAACGGACGGACGCGTCGTCGCCTCCGCGCGGGCGGCAGCAGCCGGGGATGCTCAAGTGCCCCGAATGCGACAAGTGCTTCAAGAATCACTCGGTCCTCATGGAACACCAGAGGGTCCACAGCGGGCTGCAGCCCTACAACTGCTCCGAGTGTGGGCGGGCCTTCCGGACCGCCACGCTCCTCGCCGGCCACAGGCTCCGCAAGTGTAAAAACGCCGCGTATCTGTGCATCAAGTGCGGGAACAGTTTTCCCACCTCGCTGGACAAATTCCGGCACTATTGCCCAAAACGTGGCCGCAACTACAGCTGTGGCCAGTGCGGGAAGACGTTCCAGAAGTCCAACAGCCTGAAGGAGCACCTGCTCACTCACGCGCAGAGCCGCCTTTTCAAGTGCAGCCACTGCGGGGCGGGTTTCTCAGGGATCGGGGACCTGAAGTATCACCAGCAGGTGGATCACGATAAACCTTACGAATGCAAGCGCTGTGGGAAGAGCTTCATCTCCGCCAAGAGCCTCGCCAAACATCAGCAGCGGCACGATGAAGGTGGCGAAATGGCGAGCGTCAAGTTGCTGAGTGGAGGCAAACAGGGGAAGGTGGCGTCAGCCCTCCGGGCCCCGTCGGCGTTGGTCGCCGCCAGGAAGGCGTCCGTCAAAACGTTGTACCCGCGCGGGCGAGTCACGCACAACTGCCCGCTGTGTGGGCGGAGCTTTAAGTATCGCTTTGAATTTCTAGAACACCAAAGGTTCCACACGGCGGTGAAGCCGTACAAATGCTCGCAGTGCGGCAAAGCCTTCCGCACGGAGGCCCACCTGTCGGGCCACAGGAAGAGGAAGTGTAAAAACGCCGCCCACATTTGCCCCAGGTGCGGCTGTAACTTCCGGTCCCTCAACGAGCGGGTCCGGCACCAGTGCGTCCAGCTGTTGACGAAGTACGAGTGTTCCCACTGCGGGAAGACCTTCAAGATGGCCCACCTGCTGAGGAACCACCAGATGAGCGAGCACCAGCTCCCCTACAGCCCCAACCACCGTTTCCGGTGCCGGTACTGTGACGAGACCTTCCCGGGCATCAGCGAGCTGAAGTACCACCAGAGGGTGGATCACGAGAAGCCCTACCAGTGTCAGGAGTGCGGGAAGTGTTTCCTGTCGGAGAAATGCCTGAACAACCACGAGCTGCGCCACAACGACGAGCGGCCCGAGAGCTGCCCCGTCTGCGGCCGAGGGTTCCGGAACCGCTACGACCTGAAGCAGCACATGCGCACGCACACGGGGGAGCGGCCGTACCAGTGCACGCACTGCTCGCAGTGTTTCTCCACGGCGGGGGGGCTGCGGAGTCACACCAGGGTGCACACGGGCGAGAAGCCGCACGTGTGCCCGGACTGCGGCAAGGCGTTCTCTCAGATGGGGGCGATGCGCACGCACAGACTCACCCACACGGGGGAGCGGCCGTTCAAGTGCACCGTGTGCGGCAAAGGTTTCACCATGGCGCACAAGGTGACGGTTCACATGCGCGTGCACACGGGCGAGCGGCCGTACGTGTGCACCCAGTGCGGGAAAGCCTTCTCGGACGGGAGCGTGCTGAAGCAGCACACGCTGAACCACTCGGGCGTGCGGCCGTACCACTGTCAGCTGTGTCCCAAGACCTACACCTGCCTGAACCACCTGCGGAGGCACCTGAAGAGCCACTCCGGCATGACCTGAGGCTCCGGCTGCGCTGCGGAACCGGACAGAACCGCACCGTTGCCGATTTTAAACTGTCGCAACCAGTTCACGATTGCCTGAACTGCTCGAGGATCAGGTCCGCTGTTTGGGAATAGCACTTAGTCACTTTGTTTTGCTGAAAACGTGTATTTAAAATCATTTCTGGGAGCGACATACCGGCACAGAGTAGCACAACATCTGGAAGCTAACGCTAACAGGCAGACGCTCCAAACAGATGTCGTTGGAAACGTCTTACAGATCGAATAAAGGACGTGTTGAGCTTTCAACAGGGTGGTGACTTTTTCTAAAGTTGAATCAGGCCGTTCTCGTCGCCTCAGCAAATATACGAAGAAGCGCGTCCCACAAAATGTTCTAACATCAGCACAAACAAACGCGCGCGCAGCCCCTTCCAGTTTGGCCCTTCTGGGTTCCGTTGGATCCGTTTAAAAGATCTGGGAGTTATTTATAGTTGGCTAAAGATCCCAGCACAAACGTAAATCAGGACGCCGTCTGTCAGCCCGTGAGCTTCGTAAAGTTCCTCAGCTTGGAATGAAAGTGCCCTGCTGACGCCTCCTTTCCTGCTCCGAAACATAGAGAAGTCATATTTGTATCGCCGCTCTCAAAAACGAGTCCTTGGCGGTTCTAAATATTTAGAAATTTTCTCTGCACAATTAAGGTTTCCCAAACAGAAATTAGGCTCGAACGCACAGGAAGTTATTCTGGCCCATTTCCTGTCATTACACAGTTTATCGTCCGTGCTCTCGATTAGCCTGCTATTTCCTGAAGTTGGGACCCAAACAAAGTCCCCACTTTAGATTTCCAGTTGAGCTGGACTTGGGGGGGTCACGCTGATTAATCTCGTCCATCTGTTCCGCGTGTTTTGTCCGTTTCCCCCGCGGAACTCCGAACGCATCGCTAACGAAGGCGCCTGAATTAGTGATCGTCACGTCTACGTTTCCCCGCAGCTGCGAGGTTACATCCAAAATGTTTAGAAATGGCGTTTGCCCATAAACACAGATCACTACCAGATGTCCCTCTTCTCTCATCACCTCTCTTTTCCTTTCCTCTCCGTTTCCCCACACAGCCTTTCTTTTCCTCCAAAACAGTGACCTCAGTGGAAAACCTGAGTCCGCGCCAGCCTTTTACAGTCCCACAGATTGAGCACACACATACAGTATGTCCGCGGCAACTGTGCAGCATTCACCCCCGTCAGCACCTTTGCCAATTCAGCACTCAGTGGTTTTTTTCCAGTAAAGTGCCTGTAAAACTCTTTCCAATCTCCTCGCCAGGTTTTCCATATAACGGCCGCTAGGTGGCACTGTGTAGCTTTGGATCTCTCAGACGCCCCCTCCCCCCGGTCTGTTCAGGCCTGGGAACCAAAGTAAACCAGATGTATTCCAATTTTTCCCACCCCCATTTTCCACAGTAAAGAGAGCCTTAAAAAGTAGAAAATGCTTCTTGCTGCGCGTCTGCTCTGCATTAAACCGCTCATGTTGCAATTTTTTGCTTTCCTGTATGGGATGCTGGAGGTGGGGGCCCATACCTGCATGCACACCAAGAAAAATCAAAATCCTCTCTAAATTTTGCAGTGCACGTGTACTTAAATGAACCTATGAGCAGGATTCAGATCATAAAACGAAGCCAAATGCGCGCGCGTCGGAGCGCTTCTGGTACGTTGTTTACTCCACGTCCCTGTGAAACCTTTTAAGGAAGCAGTCATATCTGGAAATTGTATAAACTTTGTGCGCGTTCTTCCATCTCATCGACCCCGGAGAAAGCGCGTGACCTCACCCCCTCCTCCTTCCCCTCCTCCTCCCTCCTCCCTCTCCGTGCGCTCTGGTCCTCCTCTGCGCGCTCCTCTTGGTCTCGCCTCGGACGAACTGCGGCGGAGCGCTGGATCACTAAAAAGTTCGCCTAAAATCGGTTTCCAGGTACCAGGTTTGTGGGTCGGAGAGTGTTCTGTAGGGAGCGGGGGCTCGACGTGAGATTTTACTGCTCACTTTTGTCGCAGTTGAATCATGGAGACTCTCAGAGGTCTCCTGGCGCTCCTGTGCGTTTTCTTGGCTGGTACGCACGCGCAGGATCTGCAAATAAATAGGGCTGCTGGTAAGTTTGCTTAATATTTATCGTACTTTTAAAAGAAAATACTTGCGATACGCATGAAATTACGTTGCATGTTTGTTTTTTTTTTTGAATGCTTGAATGTAACGAGCCGTCAGTGGAGTGATGTTAGCTGGACAGCTCATCCAGATGTGCAACGCCTTTGCTCAGCTCCTCTAATCAGGCGCACGGCTCCAACTTTTGAGAGCTGGACCAGAAGATGACAGTAGCCTCTAGCTTCTCAGCAGGCCCTTGTTCAGCCATGAGTGCATTCACCAGCATGAAGAGCAGTCAGTGGGTCGGTCGGTGCAGAATAGATAGGAAATGGCCCCCGTCTGGGTGAAAGCTGCCTGTAAAACAGAAAAGATGTCAGAGTTTAGCAGTTAGCATCCTGTGGCTGACCCCTGACCTGTTGCTGTTTAATTAATCGTGTGTGAATGTTGGAGGTGCCGGTGGTTCCACTCACAGGTTACACATGTGGATGTGGATTGTGACAGCTGTATATCTCTCTTTTCTTCAATTTTTTTTAATGTGCAGAATGCCCTGTTGACCTATTCTTTGTACTGGATACGTCTGAGAGTGTGGCCCTCAGACAGAAACCGCCCAACTTTTACATTGACCAGATCAAAAGGTTTACCAACAACTTCATCGATCAACTCAGGAACATGTGAGGTTCTCTTTTTACACACATCTATGATTATATAGAATTTAAATCCCTGGTTTATAATGCAGGAAAAGCAAGATGCAAAGATGCCTCCATCGCTGAGGGGCGTGGCCACAAATCACTGACCACACCCACCACCAGCACATTTTTTTAAACACACAAAATTAACTTTATTCTCTGTCAGTAGATTTAACCTTGCTTTGTTTTAATGGTGGGGATTAGCCCTAACATGTTTAACCCATTGATAATTAATTCATTTATTTATTATTATTATTTATTTACCCTTGCCTGGTGCCGGCGGCTCTGCTACATGCTAATGCTAGTGCTAATTAACACCTGTGCTTGACCAGACGCCACCGATGCGACCGCATCCTGACATGGAACACGGGAGCCCTTCACTACAGTGACGAAGTGATCATGATACAGGAGCTGAGTGACATGGCGACTAAACGCCAGGAGCTGAAAAATAGCATCAACACCATCGAATACATCGGCAAGGGCACCTACACCGACTGCGCCATCAAGAGGGGCCTCGCTGAACTGCTCGTTGGGTATTACCAAGATACAAACACGCACCTACGGGAAACCTTTAACGGCTGAATGAACATTGTGATGTTGTGGTGTTTGCCCACCTGCAGGGGCTCCCACTACCATGAGAACAAGTACATTGTGGTGGTGACCGATGGCCACCCCATCACCGGGTACAAGGAGCCGTGCGGTGGCGTGCAGGAGGCTGCCAACGAAGCCAAGCAACACGGAGTCAAAGTCTTCGCCGTGGCCATCTCGCCTGACCAAGAGGTGTGATGCTATGCTAGCTTAGCTCGAATCCAGACTCTGAGAGCTTTAGCAAACGTTATCAACTATAGCAGCAGCCCAACGCTGCAGAACACGAACCCACCACAGCTAAATCTGGTGCCACTCAACCCTGAGCCTGAAAACGGTTCTTTAAGGCTGACCCGGTCCAAAGTGGGGGGTGTGGAGGGGCCGATCGCACCCTCTTTGCAGGCGAGAGCTCCTTTAAAATGCATGCATTATGGTGGCCCTTATACTCTGACACTCAAACGCGTCATCAGCTGATGCGTTGCAGGACACACAGGTGCCACCAGGAGTTGGACGTCACGTCCTTCTCGTCTGGAAGACCTCACTGAGGACGTCTATGTTTCAACTCAAGCTAAAAATGAATGTGGTGGTGATGGATTTGGGGTTAATTTGGCTTGTTCTTCTCACCAGGCCACCTGAGCACCGTAATCCTAAAACAAGGCCCACAGTTTAACCTCAGGTCCAAACTTGTCTGTCGTCTCAGCGATGACCGTTTGGGGTTTTGTGTCTCCCCAGGACACCCGGCTGTCTCTTATCGCCACGGACCAGAACTACAGACAGAACTTCACCGCTGCAGACGAGTCCAGGTCCACCAAGATAGGAACCATCCATTCCATTATCGACATGATCGTACGTGTCCTCGACGCTCGCTCAGTGGCAACGGGAGAAGCTTTTACACCCCATGAAATGAAATAACGTCTCTTTCTTTTCCATCTTTTCAGACAAATGAGACAAAGGACACGGTATGTGTCTTCAGATACGTGCACATTATTTTGTGTTTTAATAAATATGTATTGTATTTATGTATTTGTAAATATGTATTTGTAAATAAAATGTATTTATTTATCCTATTTGTCTTCTTTTTCTCCAGTGCTGCTCTTTTGACTGCAATGTAAGTGAGCCTTTCATTTGACTTATTTTCTATATATTTGTACTTATGTGAAATCATATCTATCGATCTAACCTGTTGCACTCTGTTGTTCTGCCTGCAGGCTGCAGGAGGCCCTAAAGGACCAGGTGGAGATGAGGGCTCCAAGGTGTGATCATTAGAAAACCCCTAAAATTGTCAAAATTCCGTATTTTCTGCATTGTCTGCATCTTTTCTTTATTTGCTTCTCTACAGGGAGAAAGAGGGAGACCAGGAATGCCGGGAGAGAAGGGAGATGTTGGCAACATGGTAGGTGACTCTGCTGTGCTCTTCTTCCAACACAGATGTCAAGTGTCAGGTTTGATGGTCTCATGTGTCTGTCTCTGTTTAACAGGGCAGCATTGGAGATCCTGGTCCTCCTGGTTACAGTGGGATGAAGGTAGGTGCATTTAAATGACTGTTAAGCTCTGTATTTATTGTATTGTATTTATTGTCGTGTATTTATTTAGAATATAGTGCAAAGATGCAGGTTTAGACAGATGATGCTAGTGAATTTTAGCATTAGCGCTGATGAAAAGATAGCGTTGAGCATTTCAGAGCATATACAAACAAGTTTTTTAAATTAAATACAGCTCGATGGTTAAAAAGAATAGAACTCATCTTAATAGATTTTTTTCCCCTGAAAACTGTTTTCATGGCAACCAAATTAGCACAAAAGCTAACAAAATCCCCTGCATTTTGGTAGCTCTTGTCTTCATTAGCTGCTGATTAAACGCCACCCTGGCTCTGTATTTACCATGTTGTCAACTTCCTGACATGGTCCTTTCTGTTTTCAGGGAGATCGCGGTCCCAGAGGAGAAAAGGTACGATCGCAAGCCGCAGATATGATGTCATTTCCCAGGTTTAATTGTTTAATTTAGCATTAATGCATCAACCAGGCATAATTAACTTCTCTTCTGTTCACTGCAGGGTGTAAGAGGGCACAAAGGCTACAAGGTAAGCTACCACAGGGGGCGCTGTTCTCTCTGAGATGGACCCGAGGGTCGGTTTCACTTCTCTTCTGTCTTCCCCAGGGAGACAAAGGTCAAAGGGGAAGAGATGGAGTGGACGGACGCAAGGTGAGACCCGCCTCTTCAGACGACGCAGCTGTGCTCATCGTTCTCTGTGTTTGTTGGTGTTGAAGCTGGTTCCCTTTGGTTCCCTCACTAGGGCGAAGCTGGTTTCCCCGGTCTTGCTGGCTGTAAAGGGTCTCCAGGAGGAGATGTAAGATTTCCCTTTATCCTCTTCCTGATTCATCTTTTTAAACACTGTTCCAACATCCGTAACCCTGTAGCCGTTAGCGGCCGCAGTGTGTCCAGGATCACTGTAGGCAGGCCTCTGATCGGCATCTGGATAACCCTTAGAGGACGGCAGATGGAGAACCTTTAATTTGCTTACATTCTATGTTGTCAGGCTGTTAAACATAGAGCCATACATTTATACTGTAAACACACACGCATATACAACATGGATAAAGCTCGTGCGTATGTTTTCTGCTTCTAGGGTCTGCAGGGAGAGCCTGGACCCAAGGGAGACCCTGGTTCTTACGGAATAAAAGGAGCAAAGGTTTGATGTGGGGGGGAGGGGAAGGAAAAATTGCTTAAAATTTAAAAATGTATACAATTTTGGTGTTTTAGGGAGATCCAGGCCGGGATGGTGAACCAGGAAGATCTGGAAAGTATGGCCTGCAGGGACCTAAGGTGAAATGACAGAAAGGCAGAACTGTGTGACGTCGATCAAACCCGAGTGAGAAGTTCTGGATGTCTGAACATCTTTGTTGTGACAGGGTAACCAAGGTCCTAAAGGAAACCTCGGAGACAAGGGGGAGCGTGGCGATGACGTGAGTATGGACGGTCACGACGGCGCCGGTGACGAGAGAACCTGAATGCATCGTTTAATCTGATGCCGTGTGCTCCATGTTCCAGGGCCCGGCGGGAGAAGACGGACCTCGTGGCGACAGAGTAAACAAATAATAACAGACTGATTTGAGACTGCGGCGGCCGATCCGTCTTAATGCTGCTGAAATCCTTTACAGGGACCAATTGGAGAGCAAGGAGAGCAAGGTGCCCGTGGAAACAGAGGTCCCCGAGGAGAGGCGGTAGGTGACAGTGATGTTGTGTAGGCTGACGCTTCCGGCTCAGCGTTCAGTGGGAATGCTCTGATTCCTGCTTCCTGTCGTCCCAAAACCAGAAGAAAAAGTCTCTTCAGGGAGCCTGGAAGTTCTTTTTCATTTGTCTTTTATTTTCCAAATCTACTAATAGCTTGTTTACAGTCCATTTGAGCCCCATGTCACGGTAGGCGGGCGGAAACCATTTAGGAGGCTGCATGTTGCCAAACGCCAGATGGAAAGCTCGATACTGTTTAGCCTAAGTTAGCAAGGCTGGGTTGGAAAGCCAGTTAAAAAACAAAGAAAAAAGATCAGAAGTGGCTGAAAATTCAGGTCAGCGGTCCGCGTCATAAATAATACAGGAGCGCGAATTACGTCATCGTGTCCAAGATTTGGGGATTTCTTTAAAATAAACTCGCCGAGTCTGTTTGTAGATTTCTAGTGCTAAGACTCAGAATTGGCTGAGCGATGCCTCCCACTGCTTTTATGGGATCCCAGTCATGTCGTTCAGTTTAAGTCTTGGCTCTCTCTGCTTCACTGTCTATTGTTAGACTTCCATATAGGCCTCTCCACCATCTTATACGTGTGTTGTTTTTTTGTATTTTCCCTCGACAGGGTGATCCAGGACCTCGTGGAGAGCCGGGGAGGGAGGGCTCGACTGGCGCTAATGGAGACCCTGTAAGACCCTCGCATTGAGACACATTTAAGAGATATGCGACATAACGAGCCACTCTTCTGTGGCCTGATGTGTAGGAGGCAGCACAGCCTACGTTCCAACCGTCTTCTTCCCTTGGAAGCTCTCTTTAGTCGTTTTCCAGATGAAGACAGAATAAACCCCCGCCCGAATCCGCAGCATCCGTATTTTACATCGAGGAGGCGGGATTTCGGAAGCTTAAACGGGGGCCGACCTGGCCCGCACCCCAGCTTTCCTCCCACTCCTCGATGCTCCGTCTCCCCTCTCATTCCCCATGTCTTCACTCCTCCTGGGAGCTCTGACTCTCACTCTTTCCCCTCTGACTCAGTTCTTCTGTCCGTCCGCTCCAGCCAAAGCCTCAGTAGGGTTTTCTCAGCGAGGCTCCAGGCTGTGTAATAGTAATAATAATAATAAGAAGAAGAAGAAAAGACGTTACAGGGTTACTTGTGGTAACTGCCCTGAATGGCTCCTTTGTGCCGCCTCCTGCCCTCATCAGAACTGAGCGGTACAGAAAACATGGAATAACTGACATGTTGGATCTACGTCATAGAATCTGGGGAAAAACCGTCTCCTCACGTGCAGTAACAGTAACACATTAGCGATATATTTTCAGTTTTTTTCCCCTTCAAACCAGCGTAATATTCACCCTAACAGGCAAGATTTGATTTCACCTGGTTTTGAACATGTTTGTCCCATTTCCTTTAAAAAGGAGTTCCAAGTTAGGGAGTTCGTTAAAGCAACAGGGCAGATGTTCTTCAGCACAGCAGCTGGATCCAGATCTGCTTTTGATTTCCAAACGCATGTGTCAGATGCGCAACGCGCTGTGTTTGAATTGGAGGCAATGGTTCGGAAAGATTGCTTTTTTTCTCACTCCTGCAGTCATAAATCAACCTTTGCTCGCTCTTACTTGTGCTCACAGGTCTTGAGATGGGCTGGGTTCAACCCGCCTCGTGTCTGAGCTGAAAGAAAATCAGCCTGGCAAAAATGACCTGGAAAGAATTCCAAAAATCCGTTTGAAAATTGTAATTCGAACCAGGCATCAGCAGGACTGTGCTGCATCACACGTCTGTTAACATTGAACTGATATATACGTATCACAGAAAGGGTTAAATGTGCTGGTGTAACATTGCTGTCATGTCCCCGGATCTGAGTTTTTATATAAAATACAATAAAACTAAAAGGGATAAATTTAAAATCCCATTAAATCTCCTCCCTGCTGAGTGTCAGTTTTTCATTTGAAAGTGCTTTTATTGTCTAGAGACGCTTTTACTGGAATCTGGTTTCTGTTGTTTTCCAGGGCGACCCTGGCAAGGACGGCGCTCCTGGCTACAGAGGGGATGAAGGCCCACCTGGACCTGAGGTCGGTTCCATGGAATACACGCCTGCACGCCCTTGAGCTGCAGCCCCGCGCCGGCCTGACGAGATCCAAATGTTTTGAACATGTGACACATCACATGTCGTGTGTTTCCTGTCTGACTGTTCCACTTCTCCTCCAGGGGCCGAAAGGACCGAGAGGAATCAAAGGATCTGCTGGAGACAGAGGCCCAATGGGCCCAACGGTTAGTGTGGGAGGCAGATGTGCCCCCCCCACCATTCTTACACTCTGATTTCTGGTTCTTGTACACATCTGTGTGTGTGTGTGTGTGTGTGTGTGTGTGTGTGTGTGTGTGTGTGTGTGTGTGTGTGAGACAGAGGCAGAGCTATAAATGTGTCTATAACTTTTTTTTTCCAGGGAGAAGTTGGTATTCCAGGAAACGGAACTGCCGGTTGTCCTGGTTTCCAGGTATGCGATGCTGGACTGGAGTGTATGATAATATGAGGTTGCTTTACGTGAGACATGTGTCTTTTTTAGGGTTATCCTGGGCCCCGTGGAGATCCCGGTGAGCCGGTAAGCATCTCCGCCACCATGAATGTCATATTTACGCCCATTGTCTTACCGGCGTGTCCTCTTCACCTTAAGGGTCCCAATGGAACTCCCGGACCTAAAGGAGATGATGGAGATCCTGGGGATCCTGGCCCAGATGTGAGTCTTCTTCCCAAAATGAAATCTCCGTGTTTCATTTGAGAATTGTTTTCTTTCATGACATCCCGACATGTGGTAGTGAGAGGATGTGAACCATGAGTTCCTGTTCATGAGATGCATTAACGCATCCTTTGATGTCTCTGTGTACGAGTGTAAAGATGCGCCGTGGTAATTATTGCCTCTTTATTCCTCTTTATTCCCACAGTACAATCCTGCTGTTGTGCAGCTGTAAATGTTCTACATGTTTGTGTGTGTGTGTGTGTGTGAGGAAGTTTTGAGCTCATGCAGCTGTGTGTATATGGTTGTCAAGGACACCAGGACATGAGTGAGATGGATTAGGGAACTGCACCGCTTTTTTGGTGTGTGTGTGTGTGTGTGTGTGTGTGTGTGCGCGAGTGCGCGCCCGCACGGGTGTTAGTCGTTGAAAACGTGTGCGATCACAAGCGTAATACAGCGTGCCAGGCTCCACACTTCAACCCCAGGTTCAACTCGCCCGTGTTTACGTTGAAATTATTGCGTTTCCAGGCTCCCCGTTTTACGGCGTAAACATTTCTGCACATGTCCGCTCTCCCCGTCCATCCGTTCACCAGGGCGCTCTTTAAAAGCTGAGGATTTACAGTGTCACATCAGTTTACCCCCCCAATCAGGAATGTGTGCCGGTGGAGGATTAGGGCCACAGAATGGTTTCACCAGGTCCCCCCCCTTGAAACCTTGAAACCTTGAAACCTTTCTCCAGCACCTCTGAGACAGATTTTACTGGGTGTCTTCAATAATAACCAACATCACTTGTTTTAGCCTTTTATCATCTGCTCCCCGTTTGTGTGGCATAAATATTCAGCTTTTGCCCCTCGATGTGGGAAAAGCACCGCGATCCAGGATAACCCCACGCCCGGGGGGGGCGTTCATCCGTCCTGTTTTTTTTCCTTTAGTATGCGAACAACCAGCCATTTGTTGCTGTTGCGTCCTCGGGTTTTGGACAGCGCAGTGGAAGGAAAGATGACATCATTTCTCTTAAGAAACCAAAGCGCCCCCCAAGCTACCCCGAAACCCACGCCGTTTTCTGAGGAACTGCGTGTGATTTCTAATTTAAATTGTTAAAATACTTGCGTTGCTCAGACCTGTGCTCCGGCCAGAGGGGACAGGACATTACAGACAGCAGCTGTAATAAAATAATAGGCGAAGGAGACCTTTTGACTTATTCACCCTTTGGAATGATAATATAGACGTGATGAAGTAGAAAAATAAAACCGACACATCTGGTTGGCCTTTTTTAAACCTTCTTCCCTAGAATCTGTGCGCGCTTTTTTATTCCCGTCGGAAAGCCAGAACCAATATTCGTTTGTAATTCCCTGCAGCTGTCCACGGTTCCCCTCACAACCTGTGTCTGTGGGAACTTGGAAAGATGAGACAGTTTCCCTCAAACAAACATTCAAATCAGACCCAGCACATCACCCCAAAACAAACCTAAAGCTGGAAACTGTAGCCTCTGAAGCTCCGTTACAGCTCAGGTTGAGCACCGGCAGCTCCATCCAAAACTCCGGACTACTACGACCTCGGATCCACTACGACCTTAGAAAAGGCCTCAGTCGATCCGGGAGAAGCAGCTGTGACAGGGTTGGCTGTTGTCACTTGACATTTCAGATGTGTTGAAAACAAGAATAAACACCAAGAGTTTATTCTTGTTTTCACCAAGTTTTTTATGTTTTATACTATCATTTATGCTGTCTGTGTTTGACAAACACAGTTTGGACCTGCAGTACTGATATTGGAGAATTTCTATATCGATGACACCGCTATTTAAATCCCAGTTGGGCGAGGTGATACATTTGTTTGCCGCACCTTTAATCACAGGAAAACATTGAAATGTTGTGAATTTATCTAGAATCCCTCATCCCCACAGCCCGGATGTGGTGTTTATTGTGCGCAGTGTCATTGACTGATGTCTGTAGCTGCCCAAAGATCATGAAGATGACCTCAAATGCAGGAATTCTCACACAGATCAAAGCACCACTTTAAATTCTTTTTCTTTTCACAGAACACTGAACCAGGAGCTTCAGGACCAAAAGGAGCCAAAGGTCACAGAGGACCTGAGGGCAACCAGGTAAGATTCGCTGACTTTGTTGGAAATGTGCGTGTTGAAGAGAGAGAGACAGACAGACAGACAGACAGACAGACAGACAGACAGACAGACAGACAGACAGACAGACAGACAGACAGACAGACTATGCAGGGCGAAGGAGTTGTTGGCGTTCCGTTGGTATATTCATAATTCAAAAATAATTCAAGATAACCCCATCTGGCTTTGAAATTTGTCCAAGACTCGTAATTACAGTGATCCCTCGTTTATCGCGGGAGTTGCGTTCCAAAAGTAACACGCGAAAAGTGAAATCCGTGAAGTAGTCAGCTTTATTTTTTTAATTATTTTACAATGCAATACTGAACTATAGAATGAAACCAAAAATCAAAACCTGTTTTAAAGCCCAAACTTTGTTTAAAACAATAATTTTAATCTAGTAATACAAGGTTGGAAACATTGTCACTCGCGTATTTCCCAGTCCCAGCTGAGCCTCTTCGTCCTGACTCCGCTCCGCTGGAGCGTCTGTTTTTACTGAAGGCGCAGGAGTCTTTCTCCGAGAGAAGAACATTGTTATGGGTAGTTGTTGGCGCTCTTTCTTTTTCTGAGCAAGAAGATTTTTATAAACGGATATGCCACCTTCGATTATATTTGAGAACTGCAATGAACGACTCGCAAAAAAAATCCGTGAAGCAGCGAAGCCGTGAAAGATGAAACGCGATATAGCGAGGGATCACTGTATATAATCATCATGAAAAAGCCATGTTTTAACTTGCCACAGCGCTAATTCACAAAGATGTTGTGAAATCATTAACGCCACCAACACAAACCTGCACCAACAAGAGTTCCAGTTCGCTAAAATGCACGTGCAGGTGTCAGAAAAAGGCTGTTTTCATTCAACACTTTGAGCTCATCTGTTTGAAATACCTCAAACTCTGCTGTTTTAGACTCTCCCTCACTTTGTCCTCCTCCCATCCCTCCCTGTTTCCATACTTTTGCATTGGCTCCGGGGGTTCTCTGTGAAACCTTAGCATCGGGTCTTGTGCCGGGGGTTTCTCCCCCCTCTCTGGTGAGCCCGAGTTATCCTGTGTGCATCCGTGCAGACTTCACTGGCGTCTTTGTTACTTTCAACTGATTTTCGCTCGCTAAAACAAACCAGATGCTGTTTTTTTTGCAACCAAAAGCAAAACAAAAATGATGTGGCAGTGAACTTTTGCGAGACTCATGTGAGGTTGTAGGCAGATAAAAGCATGCAAGGATGTGTGGGTGTTGATGTGGGCTCAGTGGCGAAGGGATCCTGGCTTCTATCCAAAAAAGTCAGGATTTCCAAGGAATAATCTTTTTTTTTTGTCAGTTCTCTGGAAATGAGAGCAGATGAGTCTTATTGTGTGGCCAGTTTTTGAAAGTGCGGGGGGGTGAATTTTTTAGCCACACTATTATCGTCTTACTGGCTCTCCTCCTCTGCACAGGGACCTCCTGGGCCTCCTGGACCACCAGGAACTGATGTGAGTATTAAAGGCAATTAAAAATCGAATCGGTCCACCTAATAAGAACCTTCGCCACAGCGCAGGACGGACAAACACCGCAGACTTAATCTCCCTTCAGGAAGCACTGCCGTTTGGATTGAGCAACTGATCCTTTGGCTTTCGCCCAAACCTACACAACCAATTTCCTGCTTGCAAAAAAAAGAAAATAGCCTTTCACAGACTAGTTCTTTAGGTACAATATCAGCAGGCAGGTTTTGCTCTTACATTCAGCAGCTCTTTGAAAGGGTCTGTGACCTGATTTTCTTCAAGTATGTCCTCAAACCATTATGTAATGGCTTTAAGGCACCGTGGAAGTGCTGTAACATGATCTCCAACTCTTGTTCTCAGGAATGTGAGATTCTGGATATCATCATGAAGCTCTGCTGTAAGTCAAAATACTTAGCTTTCAATGCAAAACTCGCAAAACCAAAACACATGTTGGCCCCATTAATCAGCGCTCAGCTTTACGAGCAGCCAAAGCTCAAATGTGAGGATGTTTTCTGCAGTTAATCATCTTTCTTTTGCTTTTGCTTCCCCCCCTTCTAATGACTTCACAGCCTGCTGTGGTAAGTTCACACTAAATCTTAAGCACGTTTGTCAGCTTTATCATTTTTTTTCATCTTCCTGTCAATCATGGAGCTTTGGGACATTGTTTATGTGTTTACAGAGTGCAAATGTGCAACTCTGGACCTGGCGTTCGTCGTGGACAGCTCCGAGAGCATCGGTGCCACAAACTTCGCTCTCGCCAAAGACTTTATCATCACTGTCATAGACAGACTGGCCAAAGACCAGCAAGTCAAAGTAATTCTTACAATCCATCATTCTTAGTCCATAAATCATGTATCATCCACCTTTGGCTACAGCAGCTGTGATCCAGGGACCCTCGAGGATTGTTTGCTGACTTAAAACTGAACCGGGAATATTTTAAAGGAGCAAATGCCAGAAAAAATGCCTCAAAATAGAAAGTGTGAATGAAAGATATTGTCCAGGACTTTGGGGCTTCCTCTAATGTCCCTCTAATGACGCTCCTTTTCCAGTCTGGATGTAATTAGTCAGTGTGGGTGGGACGCTGAGAGCTTGAAGGGAGTTTGTGTACAGAACCCAGCCAAAAACACGAGGTCACCATCGAATGCGTCTCTGTCCAGTTTGCAGGTAACGACTCCAGGGTGAGCGTTGTCCAGTACAGCGGAGCACAAGCACAGGAAGTCGTGCAGCTGGGAGGCAACGTTAACAGCATCACCGACTTTAAACAGTGAGTCCGGACCAATGCAGCCTGACATTAATGACATCCATAATCACAGGAGCGCTCCAGACATTTGCTTTGTCTGGTTTCTGTCTTTTCCTCTGTAAACAGACACATGTGAATCATTTCCTTGTTAGAAGACCGCTAAGTTTGAGCTTGTCTCTGCGTCCAGGGCAGTGAAGGACCTGCGCTGGTTGGCCGAGGCCACATACACAGGAGAGGCCCTGGACTTTGCTCTGAAAAACACAATCAGGCTGATGAGGCAGGAGAACCGAGTGGTCCTCGTCCTCACTGACGGACGTTCCGATATCATCCGGGACAGGGTTCCCCTCAACGTCCTTTGTGGTAATAATGTCCGGGTGAGTGCAAGGCACCGAGGGAGCCACGTCCAGAGAGCCTGGAACTGTCACACTAAACACCTTTACTGGTCTACAGGTGGGTGGTCTGGGTATAAATGACTACTCGGGGCGCCCACCCAACCCGGAGCAGCTGGACGCCTTGGTGTGTAAGAACGACCCCAAACCGGGCTTTTCGTTCGTTCTGGACAATTTCGCTGAGCTGCTGGACGACACTTTCCTGCAGAACCTGACGTCCCAAATCTGTCAAGGTAAAGCCTTTTTTTACACACATGCGCTTCGATTTGCATCATTTTGGGGTCTCTGTTAATGACCCCCCCTTCTGTCCTCCTATCCAGATAAGAAGTGCCCGGACTACAAATGTCCCAGTAAGTTTTTTTTTGTAATTTTTATTTTTCAGTGATAAATAGAATAAGACGTAGAAAAATCACCGCGACAGTCGGCGAGTTCAAAGTTCAAACATGCGTTCAGCTTTGTTGGCATGGGATTACGCAACAGAATGACCTTTTTCCCGTGTGTGTGGCAGTCTCTTTCGCCAACAGCGCCGATATTTTGGTGATGATGGACAGCTCGGCCAGCGTCGGCCAGAAGAACTTCGAGATGAGCAAGACGTTCGTCCGCCGCCTGGCAGAGCGCTTCCTGACCGCCAACAGGCAGGGAAGCGCTTCAGTCAGAGTCGGCGTGGGTCAGTACAGCCGGGCCGCCCGTATGGAGGTGCGGCCGACAAGCAATCTGACCCTGGTGGCCTATCACACGGATCAGGCTGTCTTCCAGAATGATGGCACTGACGTGCTGGGGGCCATGGAGTTTGCTATGAACAATCTACCTAGCCGTGGCGACGCATCGGGAAGCAAGAAGAAGCTGGTCCTCTTCTCTGATGGGAGGTCTCAGGCCGTCACCGAGGCAGTCCTGGAGAAGCGCGTTCGCGAGGTGGTAGATGCGGGCGTGGAGCTCTTCGTCATCGCCGCCGGCAACCAAGTGAATGAAGCCAACCTGCGCACGCTGGTGAGCAGAGGGCGGCAGGACGACATCAGCTTCGCCCAGCGCCACTTGTTCCGTGTCCCAGACTACCCCTCTCTGCTCCGCGGAGTCTTCCACCAAACCGTCTCCCGCAGAGTGTCCCTGTGAATTCAGAGCTCCAAACAACAGGACAAACACGCTTTAGAATTTTAGTCCCATCATAATTACTCAGCCTCACTCATTTACCATACACTGTGTTTGAGTACGTGTTTTATTAAAAAAAAAAAAAATAAAGTAAAGAAATGACAAAACGACAAGTGATTGTCTGACAGACAAAAACAAAATGTCTTCAGAAATTCAAATGACATATTTTTTTTCACCCTGAGTTCTGTCTACAAGGCAGAAAAGCCATGTAGGCAAAGTTCAGGGCCAAAAAAGGAGTTTTTAAAGTGGGTCTTCGGTCCTGGGGAGCCATCATTTATTAACCAAAACCAAACTACATTACTAGCTTTCACACATCTGTGCAGGTATTGTGCGACACTTTCAGCTCGTCCACTTTCACTTCCTTCAGCGAGCCGTGAGAGTTAAAATGGGCTCTCCAGGCCCAGAGCACCCGCCATTTAAATCATTTGCGTTTTTTAGGGTTTTACATGCAGTCGTTCTTGGCCATTAACTGTCTTTAAGATGATTCTAGGATCTGTGAAGTGCCAATTTTATGTTTACGTTAAACTCCAGCCTTAAATTATATCCCTCGCTGTGTACCTGGAAGGCTCGCAGCATTGGCCCGTGCAAATGCCTTTACACATTCTGAACGTGGTGAGAATTCACACCCGGCATCAATTGAAAGCTCTATTAGCCAACAAGGAAAACAGGACGTGACATCAGAGCGGCAATTCACCTGGAAAAAATAAGGACAGCACATCTGGAGTCAACATGTGTGTGTCTGTATGTGTGTGTCTGTGTGAGTGTGTGTGTGTGTTTCAAAGCACTTCAGTGTCAATTTCACATGTTAAGGTGATTCTTTATATGAAGCCTTTGTTGATTGTTCCATAAACAGTTGTGCTGAGGTCACTGGTTCAGATGACAGAATTCTTTTATTTTATTCACCTCTGTCAAACACGTGCGCGCACACACACACAAACATGACTTCATACTTCATGGGTGACGGCGGAAGACATCTGTCACACATGGGGGTCTGGACAAAAACCAAACCGGATTCAAATCTTGGGTTCCTCACACACGTGCCTTTTTCCCTCAATGTTCAGTCCTTTAGTTTCTCTGCCATCAGTGGCGCAGAGTCACTGAGCTGTCGTTATCTGTGGTGCTATTAGTCTCCGTGTATCAGGATCTATCCATGTTTTTAAAGATTTCTTTTAACCTGAGGACACCAAAGTCTCAGTAATGTTGTCTCCTTCAATAAAGGTTGATACACCAACTTGTTCCTGGGTGCGTTTGTGCTCTAGATTGCACACGTTGCATCACCGATTTCTACTGCTTCAAGAAGATTAGATGAGATAATGTATGGAATACTCTAGAGGTAATCGGTTGTCTATTGTAAATTCTGTGGGTAAACAGTGATTGTGCATGGCAGAGATGAGGATGGGACTGGTTAATTAAGAATGCAGATGCATATCTGATAAAACTAGCTTGTGTTGGTTTGGACTTGTGATGAATAACAAGATTTCCTTTGATGACGGTAAAAAAAGGACCAAATTGGACCCCAACGGGCATTTATATGCCTGTAAAGGTGCCCTAAAGCAACGCTAAAAGTGCCTGGGTGTCTTGGAATGCTCCTGTCAGGGGTCAAAGGTCTCAAAGATCCCTTGAAACGCCTTTTTGTTGTGTCTTGCGCAACAAATAGCAACAGTACGCGAGCAGATGACTGGCGAAGTAAACCATATACAGTTGACCATCCAAAAAAAACAGCATCTGCAACTTGCACGTCTGCGTGGGAGTAATTAGTCATGGAATTTACAGGTCATGGAACATACGGCAGCATGCATGTGGTCTCTGACCTATTCCAGCAGAACAGTTGAAAACGTGTGCATGATGAAGCTGAAATTTGACAATTTTGTATTCTTGGTACCCTTTTATGTGCCAGGCACACAGAATTGTCTCTATATTCCTACATAGTTACAGTAATGTCAAATTGTTTGAACTAATGGCATAATTAGGAATCCTCAGTGCGCCGTCTCTGTCTGGACTGTTTGATACATCGCTTCCTGTGTAGCAGCCTCTTTTGATTATCTGCAGCCAAAACCAGACTTATCGGAGCGTTACACAGAGCCCCCACCCACATCCGTGCATGCGTGCACATCTGTGTTTGAGCGTGTGCGTGCTCATCCAATTGCGGGCACAGCTTTGCCCCTTTGAACAACAGTTCACACCAATGTTCTGCAGGATCTTTAAAGAACTGCACACATTCTTGCCTGGTTTTATTTAATGTGGCAGCAGCTCCACAGAAATTTATCTTGGCCCATCTGTCGGGTTTCTGAAGCTTAATTTCCTCCGTTCTCCTCTGTCTCAAAGCCGCAGTGATTCGAGCTCTCACTTCCAGCAAACTCTGAGACTTCAGGGGAAACTTTTCCACTGAATCTAAGCAGCAGTGACATAACTTTAACACAGACTCAGAGCGTCTGCATGCATGTGTGTCTGTTTCTGTGTGTGTGCGTGTGTGTGTGTGTGAGTGAGTGTTCCCTAAGGTAACTACTCCCAGCTCACACTTATGTCTGAAACACACATCTGTATGAGGAGTCTTGAAAGATTCCAAGGATGCTGGTGTGAAAAACTTTCTATTTCTCCCATACAATAACCTGTTTGCTGGGAACATCTAAAGGAACCCCTGAGGGAACGCCCAGCAAGACTTTACGCTTCGGATCTGTCGATCGCTGCATGTGTGCATGCTGCAGACACCGATCCTGCACTCTGGACCTCCATTTACATGCATTGGGTGGATTTCTTTGGGTGTTACAAACTTGCATTGGTGCATATTTGCATAAAAAGTAAAATAAATTGAAATAGCAGCCTTTGGGCCCTGTGGCACAGAAAGAGGAAAGTTACCGCAGTAGAGAAGTGAGTTGGATTCTGGCAGTGATTATGCTGAAATCCCCCCTCACTAAAAAGCTCTTTCAGTCTGGTGAAAAAAAGAGAGGGGGGGGGGGGGAGGGGAGCAGAGAAGAGAGTTTGTGAACGGAACAGAAGGAGACCAGAGGAAAAGAGAAGAGAGACTGGTTTCTTTGGGAGGGAGGTCATTCCTATTCTGTGAGTCACACTTTTAAGAGAGGCCAGAACTCCCACATCCCTCCAACCTCCACGCATCTCTCCATCACATGCGCTTACACAGACACATGCAGGCGAAGCTCTACTCCTCGCTTTTCTTTTTAAGGAAAAGGGCTGCCCGGGCCAAGGCAATGACACATCACAGAGTAATAACTCTCATCAGCTGCTGACCTTTTCTTTATCTTAGTTCAGCGTTTGGTTACCATGGTAAAGTGCTGGCGGACGTCTCACCTCTGGCTTGCCCTTAGTTCCTTGTTTGTTCCGAAATTCTACTTAGAAACATATGGACACTGAAACTTGTCTGAACTCGACTCTCTAGAAACTACAGACTGGATATTATTAGAACAATTACAGATTCTTGTAGTTTCTTGTTCTCACAAGCTTTTATACGCTGGTCCATCTCTTTTCCACATCAGGCGTGCCGTGTAGCAGATGTGAACGCTTGTTCTTTAAGTCGCCTCCTGTGTGCTGGCCTGGATAACACATCAGCGGTTGTGTTACTGGTTATGGCACTGACAGCCGTGGAGACCACATGAGAACATCCATGGAAATCGGACACTGGCACATACACGCGTTAGTTCAGCCAACATGCAATCATGCTTTACAGTGACAGGGTTAAACTGAGAAAGGTAGACATGAGCTGGGATGGTGAGGAACCAAAATGGAGACCTCCCAGCCGGTCCACAAACACTGACATGCATACAAATAGCGTAAACGGGCCGATGAAGCACCTATGGGTATAAACACAGTGAGCAGGCTCATAGACCATCTTTCAGTGTTTACACTGAGTATAAACTTCTCCTACTCAGCCTACTAATTGTGAACAGACTGTCAGACACAAGCAAGCAATGTGTGTGTGTGTGTGTGTGTGTGTGTGTGTGTTTATGAGCAAAGAGTGGGGGCTAGTCTGCTTGTGTTATATTTTATATGTGAAAAGCTTTATGTTAGGGGCATTTGTATTATTCTCCTCAGGGTCTTAGCGTATCCTTATTTTTCGAGCCACACATGTAAACTTAATTTTCTTGATTGTCAAAATTAGCCTGGTGAAGGTGTGTGTATGTGTGTGTGTTTGCGCGCGCGTGTTTGGGAGCCAGGGGTGCAGCTGCAGTTTGGCATTCTCTTTTTACTTCAGTATGGAAGTAATAACGGTCCAACGAGCTGCGGGTGCACGAGTGCGCGCACACAGAAGGTCCAGCAGAGCCATGGCGCCGCCAGGCGGTCAGTCGGTCCCACTGCTGGGGCGCGCCGTGCGCGCACAGGAGGAGGGGACAGGAGAGGTAGCTGGGGCTGGCCCGGGACAGGCGAGGGAACGAACGCTCTTCTGCGGGAAGTAAACGCGCATCCGCGGCGTTATTTCCCACTCCTTCCTTCTGCATTCCCTCTTTCTTTATCGGCTTTCGTTCCAGCTGAAATGAGGAGTTAACCACCAACAGGCCCTCTGCTCATTAAGTTCAGAAGTTGTTGGGGAAAAGCTCAGGTAAGCAGCCTTTACGCACGGCACTGTAACATTCTCTCTTTTGCGGGTCTACATGTCTCATTCTTCTCTCATGCATGCGCTTGCATTTATTTTGAGATTGGCTCTTGAACAGAAATTAGAGGTTTTCCAGCAAAAAGAATACTGCTAAACAGATTTGTCGTGTAAAATCCATAATCGACTGGAAAATCCATATGCGACTGGTGCGCGCCTCTGCGCCGTCAAATTTATGTTTTAATTTGTTTGATTGGTCGGGACATTTGTGTTGCCCTCTGCTCTCCTGAACGCGCGGAGGCAAGGGAACATCTGGAAGAGCGACTCGGCCGGAGCGCACAGTTGTGTGTCCGCCAGAGGGAGACAGCAAAACGAGTTTGCTCGCGAGCGTGCGTAAAAGGCTTTAAACGTGTAGGTTCCTTGGTGTAACTGCTCCACGGGCAGGGAAATAACGAGATGGTTTGACACACGCTTGAAAAAGTGCAAAAGCTTTTCAAGAATAAACCTGTTTGTTCTTTGAAATAAATAGTTTTGTTTTTTTTAAATTAGCTTATGAGTATAAAGGGGGGGACTTTTTGATAAAATGTTGCTCTCGGCTCTGTGGAAGCAAAAAAAGTTTGAGATGGGAATCTTCATTCAGCACGCTCTCAGGTGTGCGAAGACCCCGTGTCAATCATTTGGTAAACTGATTAATTGCAAAACAGTTTTTTCCCCAATTGTGAGCAAGTGAGGTCCGAGCTGCTGAAATTTGAATGTGTCACGCGCATCAGTGGGATGGGGCACCTATGCCCCCTAACGTACAAACGCAGCCATGACAGGCGGGGCCCCCAGATTTCCCGTGAGGGGCAGGGCAACAGAAACACGAAATGGGCCCTTATACGGATTTATTCTGTTATTTTTTCCTCTGCTGTCATTTGTTTAGTTTTTTTCCATTTGCAGCACAAAATTTGTATATTTTGTGACTGAAGGCACGGCTATGTGGGCATTTTGTTAGTTATGATGTACTGGCTGGTACCGAATATCTACGAGTTAAATCTCTAGAACTGATTAGTTGAATATTTCAGCCTTTCGCCAGGCCCGTTTCCATTCCCAGTATTAAACGCTAGAACAGCAGCAATGTTCACGTCTTGTCCTGCTATCTGAGTCATTACACAAGTCCACGGCAGCCATTTTGTTTCACTGGCAACACAGTTGATGTTTTAATCATTTTCAAAACAATAAATATCATATAATCTGAAATGAGAGGAAAGTCCTGTAAAACAACATCACACAGAAAAGCTGAAATAAGGACACACATTTGCTGTATTATTATCACTACGATTATCAGTCTTAATATTAGGATTATTGCTAGCATTTTTAATTCTTCACTTATTACTTATACTCTTGCTGGTTTTTTAGCATTAATACTTTTGTAACAACTGAATATCTTACAATTACAATACAACCTTACAATATCTGTACAGTTTTTCATTTTGAGTGATTTTTCATCTCCATTCAGATTTTTACATCAACTTATCCATTTTTAAGATTACAGCAGCAAAGAAACAGCTTGTTTGAAGTCTTATGTTTAATTTTGGCTTAGATAGGGGAAGAAGAAGAAGAAGAAGAAGATGCTGGGGTTGGAGGTTTTTGCGTTCTGCCTTCTTTTTGGAGCCCTGGCTCACAGCCAGACAACAGAGTGTGCCAGTGAGTGTTACCGTGTTTTAAAACATATCAGTCATGGGTTCACTTTTTCACCAAAGTCTTAACATGTACTGTATGTGTGTCCTCCCTGCAGGGAAGAATGAATGTCCCATAGATGTATACTTCACTATAGACACGTCTGAGACCATCGCCCTGCAGGAGCCGCCGCCTGGATCCCTGGTGGAGAGCATCAAGGTTGCTTGTTTATCCAGCATTTCATGACTTCAACAGGAAATTTTGTACGGTCATTATCGCGAAACATTTGTCCACTATGGTCAACTCTGCTCTGTTTATTGCATCTGACTCCACCAGGACTTCACCAGACAGTTTGTGAAGCGTTTGGAAAATGCGGAGTACAGAGGTGCTGTGCGGATCAACTGGAACATCGGAGGACTGCACTTCTCCCAACAGCAACGAGTGTTTAGCCGTATTGGATCCAAGGCTGATTTCCTGAATGTGAGTTTCATTACAATGTTACTTCAATCACTTTAAGTTTATTGATTCTCAAAGTTTTATTCTCAAATGTTTGCCACTTTAGGACAACATTTTAAGCTTCTAATAAGCTCAGGTCAGAAAATGAGAATGGCGGGTGCAATAAAGGTCGATCGGATCCTTTCTGCCTTTTCCAATTTGCACTCATTTGTGCTTACAGGGCGTCGATGGAATCCAATACCTGGGCAAGGGCACCTACATCGACTGCGCCCTCATGAACATGACCCAGGAAATGTTGAGCTCACCCTCTGACCCCAAGGCCCTCCGCTTCGCTGTGGTCATCACAGACGGCCATGTGACCGGGAACCCATGTGGGGGCATCAAAGTGTCAGCAGAGAGGGCGCGGGATGAGGGTATCCATATATTTGCCGTGGCGGCATCCAAGAACATTGATGAGATGGGAATGAGGGAGATCGCCAACTCCCCGGGGATGGTCTTCAGGAGGGACTTCATGGCGGTGGACTTGAGCCAGGGCAGACCCATCATACACACCGAGACCATTGACCGCATCATCAAGACGATGGTAATACACAAACATGAAGAGGCTCATGGATGTAAACAGGAAGCGTGAGACATGCCTCTTACGATTTTTTGTTTTGTCTTCACAGAAACATTTGGCGTACGTAGAGGTAAGAACGCAGATGGAAGCAGTGTAAGTGATTTCACAGAGGTCAGACCCTCAATATCACCACTCACTGCGCGTCTTCCTGTTTGACAGTGTCACAGTGTGTCCTGTCTGGAGACACCAGGACCACCTGGTCCAAAAGGCCACAGAGGTCAAAAGGTGAGCCTTACGCATGCACATAGATGCAAAATGTGCACATTTTTCACTTCCATCCTTGTGGATATATGATTTTATCTAATTGACAACAGGGCGCTAAAGGAGACAGTGGTGAACCAGGCCCTAAAGGAGAAATAGGTCGTCCAGGAGACCCTGGTATTGAGGGTCCCATTGGTCAGCCCGGTACCAAAGTAAGACACACAACAGGTATGAATATTTGTTTGACCTTATATTGCACTAAGAATTGTCTTTTCCCTTTTCCGCCTTAGGGAGAACCAGGTTTAAAAGGAGACAAGGTGAGCCAAAAGAACCCCATTTCAACCATTCCAATGTGAAATTAATGACTTGCAGCAGATTAAGTGTAAACAATAACATGACTGTTGTCATCTTTCTGCCCACAGGGAGAGATAGGATCCCAAGGTAAAAAGGTAGGTCTTCTGCTACAGTGTCCATTACTTGACCAAACCAAAACTTTACATCAACAAGACCTAATTGTCTCCTCATGCTGTTTTCAGGGAGCTGATGGTGTCCCGGGACGCAACGGAACAGATGGACAGAAGGTTTGTTGCTGCACAGTTAGAGAGAAGATGCCAAGAGTCGATTTCGAAGAGCCTCCTAACGTTCGATCCTCTTCTTCCAGGGTAAAATTGGTCGGATCGGAGCTCCTGGCTGCAAAGGAGATCCAGGCGATAGAGTATGACTCACATCCCAAGCTGTACATCCAAACTTTGTTGTTTCGTGACTTATTCCAAGTGTGTGATTGATTTTAGGGTCCTGATGGTCATCCCGGCGATGTTGGTGAACTTGGCCCTGTTGGAGCTGATGGAGAGAAGGTAACTGGCCTAAACTAAATCCATCAGCCATCTCTCCTGCAGGAGACTCTGATTGTCTGGTTGTCTCTGTCTTAAGGGTGATGCTGGACGTCCTGGAAGACCTGGTCCCCCTGGTGGAGAAGGAGACACAGGGCCAAAGGTAAAGTTGAACATGGAACATAGTAGTAGTGCTTCTGGTACACCTAATAATGTCTCAAAGGTCAGTATATGTATTTAATAACAAACGGAAACGGGAAAAAAATGAATCAAATTTTTTTTTTCACAGGGAGAGATTGGTAGTCCTGGGTCGCCTGGCTATCCTGGAGAAAAAGGAAATCCTGTAAGACTCCTTATCACAACAAAACACCTTCTGTTTATGCACCGTGCAGCTGACCTGTTGTCTGTTGTCCTAGGGAAGCCCTGGAAATCCAGGAGCCAAAGGAGAGGCAGTAAGATTCACTCACAGCCATGTTGGTCTTAATACTTTACTCAATGTTTGTGCTGGTTTTCTAGTTGTTCTTGTCTCATAGGGGAGAAGAGGAGACTATGGGCCGAAGGGTGCTCAAGGGCCAGGTGGACCCAAAGGAGAAAAGGTATCAGTTCAGACTCTGCTGACTGACTGTCAGCAAATATCAGACCTGATATTTCACAAAAAGTCCTTGGATCCTGCCTACCCACACTCTAAATGTCATTGATTGAGTTGTCTTAATAGCAAATGTACAATTAATGATGCTAATTATGTTGTTTCAGGGTGAAATGGGTTCAGAGGGCTTAAGAGGTCTTGCAGGTGAATCTGGAAAGAAAGGAGCAAAGGTGAGATTTATTTGAAACCTCTCAGACTTTAATCTTTCCCTTGAGGTGATTATTTTAATCTTTTTCCTACCTCTAAACAGGGAGACAACGGTCTTCCAGGACCCAGAGGATCACCTGGGGCATCCGGAGAATCTGGAAGAAATGTGAGCTAAAATTCAGATTTAAAGTGCAAAAGAGGCCTCAAACAAAGACACCCCCCACCCCAAAAAAAACAATCTCATGGAGCTTATGTCAAAACCTGTTACAGGGCACTAGGGGTGATGCAGGTGATGTGGGACAAAGAGGAGAACCCGGACCACCTGGACCAAAGGTCTCCATTTTTTAGTTGAATTTGGATGTATTATTTTTTGTTTTTAGCTTCAGTTACTTGACTTTTTCCCTTTGTCATCTGCTGTTTAGGGAGATCCTGGAAGACCTGGCTTTAACTATCCTGGATCAAGAGGACCAACGGTAACACGTGCCCTATCTCCTTTTGTCTCCTGGCTGGAGTAATGCTGGACTGACAAAGTTGCCAATCTGATGTACAGGGTGAGAGAGGAGAAAAGGGCAACCATGGACCTCGTGGCAGCAGAGGAGACTGTGGTCAAAAGGGTGAGCCAGGCGATAAAGGAACTCCTGGGGAGCCTGTACGTACCCTCCTGATTGCACATGCCCTATGGTTTCAAGAGAGTTCCTTGCACTTCATTATATAATCTTTCCTTTTTTGTGCCAGGGTGAGCCAGGACATCGGGGTGAACCTGGCCAAAGAGGACAAAGAGGAGATCCTGGACGGAATGTAGGTGCACTAGAATGAGAAGAAAAGCCCTCACACTTGGTCTGGACAAGAGAATAGGGTGTAATAATTCAATCTCTTCAACAGGGAGATCCTGGACCTGAGGGAGATCCTGGCCTTACCGTGAGGACTTGAGCCAGTTTTATAACTCAGTCATATCAAAAGACACACAGATATTTTCATGTAAATATGTCCCGACAGGAATGTGATGTTATGAACTACATCAGGGAAACCTGTGGGTGCTGTGGTGAGTCCAGTCACAGCTGGGTTCTGAATACCCACCGATGTCCCGTCAACTTCTGAAAACTCCATTTTGTTCTTCAGATTGCGAGAAACGTTGTGGAGCTCTGGACATCGTGTTTGTGATTGACAGCTCAGAGTCAGTGGGTCTGACTAACTTCACCCTGGAGAAGAACTTTGTCATCAATACCATCAACAGACTGGGCTCCCTCGCCAAAGACCCCAAGTCAGAAACAGGTAGATGTATATCAGGGTATATATTTTGGAATTGTGCCACAAGAAATGTGATTTGTTTTGCTTTCTCTTAAGTAAATCCTAAAAAAAATGTATTTATTCATACACATTTGTGTGCCTTTTAAACTCATGTTGTCCAAAGTCTAAAAAAGGTGGGGATGATTTTCATACATAACACATCTTCCCAGGCACAAGAGTGGGTGTGGTTCAGTACAGTCACAGTGGAACTTTCCAGGCCATCCGTCCCGATGATCCCAAGATTGATTCACTGACTTCTTTCAAGGTCTCACACTCAACGCACATTTTAAGTGTATTTGTAATGCGTTCACTTTGGTACATACAGTAGATGCCTCGAACACACTGACTCATTGTTTATTCAGGAAGCCATGAAGCAAATGGAATGGATCGCCGGTGGAACGTGGACTCCATCCGCCCTGAAGTACGCCTACGACAACCTGATCAGGGACAGCCGCCGTGCCAAAGCCAACGTCACTGTGGTGGTCATCACAGACGGACGCTTTGACCCCAGAGATGATGATTCTTTGCTCACCTACCTGTGCAGGTTTCTGACACTGGAATGTCATTCTGAAATACAAGAATTAGTAGTTTGTGCAGGAGGGCAGAAACAAACTCTTTTTGTCCCCTTGCTTGGGCCTGTTTGAGCAGTGATCCCAATGTTGACGTGAACGCCATCGGCATCGGGGACATGTTTTCTCAGATCGAGGAGAATGAGATTCTGAAGAGCATCGCCTGCCAGAGGGATGGCAAGGTGTTGGGCATGAGGCGCTTTGCGGACCTGGTGGCCGAGGAGTTCATTGACAGGATAGAAACTGTTCTCTGCCCAGGTACCTTTTTATTCAAACGTTTAGGGTAGAGCTACTAAAGCAGGGGTGCCCAAATCCAGTCTTCAAGGTCTGCAGTCAAGCTTGGTTTTCTGTTCTACCGGGCAGTAAAAGAGCTTCCTCTAAGGATATCTTCCTGGTGGAACAGAGGTAGAGGTAGAGGTAGAGGGTCTTCGGCCCTCGAGGACAGGATTTGGGCATGCCTGTAATGAAGACTTCATGATCTTTCTCTAATAATTTATCCTTTTGATTTTTTTTTTTTTAGATCCTGTCGTTGTATGTCCTGATCTCCCTTGTAAATCAGGTAAAATATTAATAATACCAGAATCGATACGCTCTTTCAGCCAGTACATCTGGACAACAGGTTTAAATGCACTAATACCCTTCAGCGGAGGTGCATAATAGATTTGTGTCACCTTTAAGAACACACAAGGTTGTTTCTCTGAACAACATGTTGAGGCCCAAATCTGTGTCCAATAAAACAGGTTATGGTTTATGTTGTAATATATATTGTAATAAGCTCCAGTAGCACACAACAGCAAAGTTTAATGAGACTTCCTGTACCTCGGCACCTTTTCTTTTTGACTGTGCTGATGCACAAATTCGGTGGGACCACGCCCACAATGTAATCCCGCCCACTTCTTTTAGGGGGTGTCCCTGCAGGGCAAGCCTCTCTGCCATGGAGGCCCCTGGCCGAAGAAGGCAGTCACTCACTGGTCCCCACCTCAATGGAGGGTGTGGCCACCATGCTGAATGGTCTGGTCGAGCAGCAGTATGGGGTTGGCATTGCAACCATGGCGTACACAGCCCAGAGAGCCAAATTCGCCCAAGGAACGGACAGGCAACAATGGACCGAGCTATTCATCGACTCTTTCAAATATGTCTACGGAGACATTATGGGAGACCCAGAAAAAGCTTTGGAACTCTGCTAGTGCTGTTGTGCTAACCATGCTACCTCGCCATTATGGATGGCAGTAATTATGAAGCTTATTGCTGGAATTAGAATCATTTCTGTCAGATTTGGTGCATTGTTGCACCTGGGCTGATGCAAAAGAATCGCATGATGTGAAGCAGTTCATGTGCAAATATTTTGCTCGTACTCATATATGTTCGCTATGTTTAACAGACTAAAACTTAAAGTTGGATGGACTCAGGGCGCTCCCTCTCTTTTGAGTCTGGAGTTCCTCAAAAGAAAGAATATAATATAGATTTGACACATATCATTTCTTCCACCTTCGTGGAGAAACATTTTCGATTACAGGGAAAGTGATGGATAGCCATCCTGTGACAGTCATGGTGTGTAGTGGCTCTCAGTGGCATCCACCGTGATTCACTAGCTCCCTAAAAGTCTGTGGTAGCATTTCTTTTTGCTCTTTTGCACATTTCCATGGTTACGGCCTTTATTGTGCGCTGTGAATCATTCATACTGGTGAAGAAGCCGTGACACATGGAAAGATTCTGGTTTAATACCTGCTACAGTGAGCTGCCTCTGAGTGGGTGTTTTGGTTTATTGACTTGGCATTGACAGTGAAGGAACTACTTTATGTTATGCCATTGACTATTGCATGTCTTTTTCTGCATGTGGCTTGGCTTAAAGGAAGAATGACAAAAGGGATAATGACTAAAGAGCTGCTTTGACCTCTTGAATGAGTATTATACTGGCTAACATGCTGCTGTGAAAAGAAAATGTATTCATGTTTTTACATTGTCATCTCAAAGCAATAAAAGAACAGAGCAATCTCTGATTTGGTTTCTTGCTGATGCTACTTGTGATCTTAAATATATGGCTGTATTTTCTGAACACTATGTATATTTGAGCCTTTTTGGTTTCTTTGGCCTCAACGTTGTTTGATTTTGTGTTTCTCCTCCAGAGCCGGCTGTGGCCAGCTGTGTGCGACGGCCGGTGGACATGGTCTTCCTGTTGGACGGCTCTGAGAGAATGGGATTGGAGAACCACCGCAGGGCCAAAGAGTTCATCGAGAACGTGGCCCGCCGCCTCAACCTGGCCAACAGCAACTCAGACGAGAGGGACGCTCGCATTGCTTTGCTGCAGTATGGCAGCCCTACAGAACAGAGGGTGGAGTTCCCGCTCACTTACAACTTCACTGTCATCAGTGATTCGCTGGCCAATGTGGACTACATGGATTCCTCTTCCGCTCTGGGCAGCGCTATCATCCATGCAGTCAACAATATTGTGATCCCAAGGGTACAAAGAGAAAGATATCTTGTCGTTGATGTGAGAGTGCTCTCAATGTCCTAACGAAAATGTCTCACTACTTTCAACATTGTGTTTCTAGCAAGGAGACCGACTGGCTCGTCGCCATGCCGAGTTGGCCTTCATCTACATCACCGACGGAATCACATCCAGGGAGCAGCTGGATGAGGGGGTAACTGCCATGCGACGAGTGGAAGGCGTTCCCACTGTGATCGCCATAGGAAAAGACACAGACGAAGAGGTTCTGCGGAAGGTGGCCCTTGGGGACACAACGGCCATCTTCAGGGCAGATAACTACAACATGCTGAACAAATCCTCATTCTTCGAGCGCTTTATCCGCTGGATATGCTAGTGAGGACCTCTGCACACCAAAGAATTAGAGAACACAGAGTGAAAGAAGGGCCAGCACCTTCAACGCAAACATGTAAGCCAACCTGGTGTCATGCTCAAGTGTGTATAAGACCTGCCTGTCCACCATGCTGGACCATGTTGTCCAAGGTTTAGGAGTGAAACACATTTGCCCTAAATTAAGCTACGTTACCTTGCAACAGTTAACCCTGTGCTCTTGTAACTCTGACCAAACAATATAGGGTCAACCACATCCTCAAATGGACTGGCAAATCTCTTACACACTTGGAAGTGAGACTGGGCTGAATACATCAACAGAGGTATCCCCACCTCCCTCGTCATCACTATCATTACTGGATATAAGGCACTGAGGCGGCTCTAGTTATAATAGGTGAAGATCAATATACCAATCCAGCTGGACCAGCGGACACGCATACACAAAATGTACACATGTAGTGCGATTATTACAATGGTTGTTCTACTCCAAATCTATGGTCAGCACTTAAAACCAAAGACATAAATATCCCAAAGGAGAGGTGTGTGATTATTGAATGTGTAGGACACAAGTTGTTTTTGAAGGATATTCAAATGGCAGGACTTGTCTCTGTCTCTTTTTTTCTCTGTCTTTCATCAAGTCAGTATTCACATTAAAGGTGCTAAAATGACGATGAGGAAAACATGTTTATTTTTACATTTCGTTGTTTTATAATTACTGTAGTCTCTTCAGGGGATAAAACATGCAAATTTTTCTTTTCCATGCTGGAATACAAAAGAAAGCCCCACAACGCTCTCACCAATGAAACACATATTGTAGTTATTTACACAAAAAGTTGGCAAATACATAACGATGCTAATCTGTAAGCCTACAGTTCAAATAAAGCCCAGATGTGGAGTCCCAAATCCTGTCTTTTCTGTTTGAATGTGGTACCATGTTTTCAACACATGTGGAGCATTTTTCCTCAAATCACTGTGCCTCGCACCTGCAGCTTTTAATAAAGAGTGTTAAATAAGACATTTGATACATATTATTAAGGGAAAGAGGGGGGATTAATAAAGCAACATTACAGAGTATGAGGGAAAAAAGGGTGTCTCAATCCAGGTCCAGTCCAATCTTTGGAAGGGCACTGGGTTCGCTTGTTTTGGAGGCCAGCGTAGCCGGCGAGCTGCGCCTTTGACATGCTGCGGTGATTATTGCAGCCACCGTGTGTGCAGATTCCACTCAGGCTGCGGGAAGAAAATACAGCGTTATATTCTGAACTTATTTTAAGTAAGTATCAACGTTGCGATATTTTAGTCCTAGTTTTTCCACAGCCGCCGTGTTTCTAACGGTAGTTACGCAAAATTGGAAGGTCGAAGTCGGTAGAGTTCCTGTCTAAAACCTGCTCAATTGTAATGCACGTTGTCAGATCCTAAACGATAACATTCAGTAGTTTAGCTTTTGTTCTTTCTGATGCAATTAAACTCAACAACGTTTGCACGTTTTGTCTTGCCTTTAGTCAATTATGTGTATTTAACGCCAGGGGGCGCCCGTTGTCTGCTTAACCAGATTGTGCGGAACACTTTTTTCTTTAACGTTTGTTGATCATGGGGTAGGTGGGGATGAAGCCTTAATTTGTCTTAATTTGTACGATTAATTTTTTTTTAGCGTTTAATGCAGTAACCCAAGACTGGGCAAGCAAATGTCAACACAATGGGCAACACAGTGTCGTTTTAGATTTAAAAGGAAACCAATCATGCATAGCAATTTAATTGCATGAGGAATATCTGGTGCGTGCGTGTTCCAGTTCTGCCACTATGAAGGACGAGGCCCTCTCGTCCCTGTATACGCCTGCTCTGGTGGTGGACCTGGACAAAGTGAAGAGAAATGTCCAGAACATGACTGAGCGATATGAGAAGCTGGGTGTCCGACTTCGGCCTCACATGAAGACCCACAAAACCCTGTATGAACACACACACGGATACATTAATACAGTCATCATCTTATGTGATGGATCTCTGTTTGTTTGTTTTTCAAGTGAGTGCGCTGACATAATGACAGGTGGAACCCGGAGATGCATCGTGGTTTCCACACTTGCTGAAGCCAGTTTCTACGCCGACCACGGTTTTGATGACATCCTCTATGCTTACCCTCTTCCTTTTGATAAGGTCCTCTGAACTCACACACTAAAAAGACTGATTCTATATGTAATTAATTCAAGCGGAGGCCATGTTTATGAGTCAAAGCATCAATCAAGGTGAATATTTGGGTCGTTTCTCTTAACATAATTGTGGTATGATCTCTTCACAGGTGGAGCACTGTGCAGCTCTGTCAGAGAGACTGGATCTCTTCCAGGTTTTGCTGGATCACCCAGACGCTCTGGAGGAGCTCAAGAAGAGGCCGCTAAAAGACGGCCGGCAGTGGCATGTCTGGCTGAAACTTGACTGTGGCAACGGGAGAGGTAGAGCTCGGGGACACCACAACTCATCTTCACGTGTGTTGGCTGATCCTTTGTTTGCGTTGTTGCAGCGGGAGTCCTGTATTCAGACCCCGGGACGCTCAAACTTGCTCTGGCCATCGCTCAGGCGGACGGCGTGGAGCTCACGGGCGTGTACGCTCACTGTGGCAACACCTACAAGTGCAAAGGAGTGGAGCAGATACAGGTGGTTGCCCAGGAAACCACCGACTTGACTCTGCAGTTCATGGAAAAGTGAGACAGACGAATAAAGAATGACTCTTTCTGACACATTAAGGCATTATCAAAACATCAAAACTAAAACATCAAAATGCTGTCTCACTTCAGATTGAAGGATGCTGGCGTCACCTGTAAGTCCAGCATAGGCTCCACCCCTTCCTGTAGTCACCCTGTCAAAGACATGGACCAGCTCAGTGAGGTGCACCCTGGGAACTATGTTTTCTATGGTGGGCACACAAAAGGATTATTTTATCCTATTGGTAGCCATTATTTTGATGTATTTTTGGAGACGGTGGGTTTTGTTGCTGTGTTTTAGATGTGCAACAGTCCCTTATTGGCTCATGCAGTTTGGAGGACGTGGCTGCGAAGGTTTTGACGCGAGTCATAAGTCACGCTCCTCACAGGAATCAGCTCCTGGTCGACTGTGGATGGACGGGACTGAGGTACCTTCATCAGACCTTTGACCTGTTTTGTGTTTGAAGAGCAGACCAGCAGGTAACGAGCAGGTTTTACCGTCCTGGGTTTGGGTTAATTAAAAACGCACTCTACCCCCAGTCTAGATGGAGCTGGAACACTCCCCACTGGATATGCTGTTATTGAAGGACATACAGACCTCAAGTACTGTAGTCGGCCCCTGTTTTTGTTCTCTCAACTAAAATCATGTGCAGTTCTGATGGGAGTTATTTCCCTCCAGGTTGGTGTCCATGACTCAGGAGCATGGTAGAATGGAGCCCATCTCGGGGCCTTTGGACTACAGTAAATACCCACTGGGCACAATGCTCACTCTGATCCCCTACCATGTCAGTATTCCTGCTTCATTGGGAGCCAAGCTAGACCTGTTTGATTCCCTGCCTGACCATATGACCTTTGTTTTTTCAGTCCTGTGCCACTGCAGCGATGCATTCTGTGTACCACGTGTACTCTGAGGGCCATCTGGTGGGGAAGTGGCTCCCAACACGAGGGTGGTGAACAGCTCTGCTGCTTCTTAAGGTTGCTAATTATTGCCATAGTTTCAGAACAGGTGACCACTGCTCAGATGGCATCATGTAAACTGAGTTGAATAAAATAGAATTTTGAAAATTCAACTTCTATTCTTTTTTTTTTCCCAAAGAACCGTATCCATGATGAAATAATTGGCATACATACCATGTTATTGTTATCTTCTGAGATTACATTACACATGCAAAACCAGGTCAATATATTTGATGATTCAATAAAAAAGTGTAATTTTTGAGATTTTATTCATCTTGATGTTTTAGATAATTATTCAAATTACACTCTTAGAGGTAACCTGAGAATAATTAAATAAAAAATTAACTACTTTTAACGTAGGACTTGTCCATAAGGATTCATTTGACAGATGTCTTACGATTGATGTTAATATCATCTGCCAAGTACTGATTAACATATAAATTATATTACAATATAAATGGAATCCATCAAACTAGGTGAAATCCGATTTACTCAGAAATATGACGTCTCCTTTATGGCGACGTGCACTATGGGAAATGTAGTTCTACGCGCCTATTGGCTGTAACGTGGCCTTTCACCTGTCACGTGGTTTAAAAAGTTCAGGAGGATGGCGCGGGAAGTTGTCAAGCCATACAATCATTTTTAGATGGTGAAAAAGTTCTGTTTCCTTTTGAAGTAAAAGTCTACAACGAGTAAGTTAATGTTGGTCTATCCACAACTATTGATTTTTACTCTTACGTGTAGCCATTGCACGTTGTTATCATTTGTCCACGGTTGTACAATAACCGGAGTCTCTTTAATTACGCTGGGGAAAGAAAAAATAACATTACATTAAGAATCGTATAGTTTTCTTGTTTGTCGAATCGAGCTGAGCAGCTAGCTTGTTGTTAGCTAATGGCCCCATGCGTGCTGTGTCTTTCTAGCCATGGATGTGTTGGAGGTGAAGTTCATTGGCGATGGAGATGCTCTGGAGCACATCGTAGACAAACGTGAGGGTATGGGCGGCAGTCACTGTTCTTCTGCTTCGGAATGCTTGTTTTTTAGCTGGTGGCTAACTGTTCCCGTGTATTCTAAAAACAAAGATGTGCAGAGCCACAGTGGGGCCGTTCAGAAGATGGTGAGGTTGAAGAGCCCACCTGGACGACGAGACAGGGAACAGGACGGGGATGGAAATGGATTCCTGGGTGAGCAAAACTACATCCAAGCTCTTGGAGCAGACAGTATGGAAGGTGAGTGAAGCATTGTTTCATTAGCCCTCTTTTATTGCCATCAAATTGTGATGACTGAGGTTTTGCCACGTGACTTGGCTGTGCAGATGATGATGATGGGATGTCCAGAGTTGCTGGATCCTCCATTTTCACATTTCAGAAAGTCAAACGTGGACACAGCATGGCTCAGACAGGTGAGCCCCTCCATCTTCAGTCATTCAGATACACTTATTGTGACAAAACACTTCTTTTTTTTAATTCATGATTTACTTGTTCTGTCTTTCATTCACAGCAAGCGAGTTGGCTCGGACCCCCGCAAAAACGGTGACATTCGGCGCAGCCCCAGATATCGAACCATCCACTCCCACACGAACGGGTCGCGGTGAGTTGTGTGCATTCACTGTTCTGTTTTTTTATTCAGTTTATCCAGAAAATGTACCGAGTCTTTCACTGTGCGTGTCTCTCCGACCAGACCAGAGGAGTGAAAGCAGGACTCCACAGAGAGTACGTATAAAAATGCGTCGCCTCATATTTAAATGAGCTCGCAGCATCCGCGTCTGTAATCTGTGCTTTCCATATGACAGAGGAAAAAAGTCCAGTTTGTATCGACAACACCCCACAGACTGAGGAAGAGAATAACAAGTGAGTGGAAGCGGACTCTCTGTGTGTTACTTTAATAAAATGTACCCTGTTGGACTTAACATGAACTAAACCTTTTTGCAATGGGCAGTTCCGAGCCTCCGGTCAGACAGTGATAGTGAGCTGTCACCCTCTGATTCTGGAGAGGAAGTGGATGAAGATGGAGAAGAAGAAGAAGAAGAAGAGGTCAAGAAAGAAGACAAGGAGAATTTAAAGACTCCTAGAACCCCCCAAAAGGGCCTATCTGCAGCTCTTTATAAGACGCCAGCCAAAAAGTCTAAGACAACATGTGAAGCCCTCAGTCAACCCGGTATGGTGGAGGAGTATTTTGAAGCCCACGGCAGCTCGAAGGTGTTGACATCTGACCGGACCTTGGAGCGTTTACACACCCCGAAGCTCGACAGGGTCGGTGCTTAGCAGTCGGTGTTCTGTAGTATTCAAGCGAACTGTTAAAGTGCATCTCTGTTTTTGTGTTTGCAGGAGACGTTGGTCAAACTCTTGGGCGGAAAGCCGTCATGCTATGCTAAAGAGATCCAGCAGCTCCACAAAAAGCACCAAAAGCACTTTAGCAAATGGATGCTGCAGCTGCAGTGAGTGTTTTCTTCCCCCGATTCGACGGTTTTAATAATTCTATTTGAACACCGAAGCATCTCTTCCTCGCTGCAGGCTGGGATTCAGTGTGCTGGTCTACGGTTTAGGCAGCAAGAAAAATCTGCTGGAGGACTTCCGTGTTTCTCACTTGTCCCAAGAAATCCACCTTGTTGTCAACGGGTTCTTCCCATCCATCACTCTTAAATCGGTCAGTGTGTGGAAGCTTGTTTCCAGTTTGGGAGAAGGATGTTTTTTGTCAACTTGCTTCTGCTGCAGATCTTGAACGCTCTGACGTGTGAGGTTCTCGAACACCAGGGAAGTTTCCGGACACCCTCAGACCAGATCCACTACATCACTCAGACCCTTAAAGACAGTACGTGTGTCCGCGTCTAGATTTCCATCTTGTTTAAGTGAAGGGGAATTCTTAAAAATGAGGTGTATCCTGACAGGTTCAGAGCTTCATATTTACCTGCTAATACATAATATCGATGGACTGATGCTGCGAGGAGAGAAGACCCAGAGTGCACTGGGGCAGCTGGCCTCACTGCCCAACCTGCACCTGGTGGCGTCTATAGACCACATAAATGCTCCCCTTGGTTAGTTTTTTTAACTAAGATAAATTAGCTCTTTATTGATCTATAATTAAGATGAATCTTCCCTTTGCCTTTACCAGTATGGGACCAGTTTCAACAGAGCCAGTTTAACTGGTTGTGGTGGGAGTGTGTGACGTTCCAGCACTACACGGAGGAGACGTCGTATGAAAACTCGCTCCTGGTGCAGCAGACGGGCGCCCTGGCTCTGTCTTCACTCACACACGTGCTGCGCAGCCTGACGCCAAATGCGAGGTACCGTGCACACACCGATCATAGGTTTTTAATGGCAGCCATATTGATGTGACATCACAGGTGACCGGGGAGGGGGGGGATTACCCACAACAACCAGCAGCATTGTGACGCCATTTTACCTGAATACATCAGAACCTTTAGCAGGTGATGCTCACCACTGCTGGTGTTCCTCATGGCTCTCAATTCATACTGTTTGCAGGGGAATTTTCAAACTGTTGGTGAAATTTCAGCTGGAGAATAAGGACAATCCTTCGTACACAGGTAGGAATGAAATCAATTTACAATCTTTTTGTACAAACGTTTCTGGGAGATTATGTCCGAGTTGCTTTTGGAATTGATTTGCACTGACATTTGACAAACAAGAGAAGGTGCTAATCGATGACTGTGCACAGGATTGTCATTCCAAGACTTCTACCAGCGTTGCCGAGAGGCATTCTTGGTCAATTCCGACCTCACCTTGAGGACCCAGCTGACCGAGTTCAGAGACCACAAACTGATCCGCACACGAAAGGTGTGTCCAGCTCTTGTTTGGTACCCAAACTCTCCTGCTGAAAGGTCCCTCAAATATATTTTTCTCCCTTTAGGGTGTTGATGGAGTGGAATACTTGCTGGTTGCTGTAGATGCAAGCACATTGATGGCTTTCCTGGAGAACGAGGATGGCAACTGAGAGTTGGAGAAATGTCAACGGGAAGAACAAATTATGTCACCTGAACCCTTAAATTATGCACCACCGACTGATTTTACCAACCAAATGTGTGATTGAGTCAAACACGCTTTGAAATACAGATTTGTCATATGTAAAACACACAGTATGTGTTTGTATCTGGTGTTTGAAACATCTGGGGGGGGGGAATAAGCCTGATTCTATTGCAATATTGCTTTAACTGTTTACTTACAGGAATACATTTAAATTTAGCAAAACATACATTCTTTTTCTTACAAGGCAGTGAGGCATGCAGTCATGAAAGCTGGGGGAGAGGGGTTGGTCAGTGACTCTCGCATATTGTGCAGAACTTGATTCGAAAGTAAACAATAGTATAAATAATTACCAAAACTGCAATCAAGAATGGAGATTAGATGTGCCTTAATCGTGCATTATTGCATGACCAGCGGGGAAACACGAGCAGCTGCATGCAAAAGTGCATTTCTGACTCGTTTTTCTAGCACTCTTCTACAAAGCATGAATGTCCTATGAATTACGGTTGAAGGCAAATGTAGGATATGCGTTAAAGCTTTGCAGCTGGCAGGACACCGTGGTGGGCGCAGAGATCAGGTCCTGATCGGAATATAAGTCATTATTCATGCTCACATCTGGGTACCGCGAACCAACTCCAATGCAAAATTTAACAGACTCCAGTTCACAAATCATCTGGACATTTGGCCTCCAAAGTGCATTTCATTGTTGCATCTCCACAGATTTGACGGTCTGCAGGGAATCAAATGTTTCTGAGTCTACTGTGAACGTCTGGAGCCGGTTCTGAGCGGCGGTGTGTACGACTTGAAGTTCCTCTTCATCTAAATCCCTCAGCAGCAGAAGAACAGCATCGAGCGTGTGTGACTGGAAACATATGTGAGATCCTTCAATTGTAACTTGATTAAAAGGATGTGCATGATGGAAATACTGCCAGGAGAAGTTACCTTTCTCAGCAATGGTTTGGTTTCTCTGGTTGATGGAGAAGAAAGGGATGAGAACTTCTCTCTCCGGAGAGGCTTCATTCCCAACTCTTCCCTTATTTTACTTTTAGAAAAAAAAAAAAAAATCAAGACAGAAGCATAAACCTTAATATACAGTGGTTGGGTGTTTTTTTTACAGCGGTGATTCTACAAGGCTTACTTGGTCTCCTTCATGTTGTAGTACTGGGGGTCATTCTCCACGTCTGCATCAGGTAATCCATTGGATGGAAGCTGATTTTTGAGACTTTCAGGTGGGGTAGTGACTGCTTCACCTTCCACCAGCGCCATAGCAAGCTCTTCCTCTGTCACAACTTTAAAAATAAAAAAAACGCCTCGTCAGACTGATGTGAGTTTTACCTCCGTTCCAAATGGCTTGTACTCACCTTGGTTGTCGAGCTTCTGCAGTCGAGGGAGGCAGCGCAGCACAGATAGGCGGTACCTGTTGGGATCTGTTCCACAACAGGGGTTTTCAGCCAAACACAGCACTCTGAGACGTGTCAGGGGACGCAAATGGCACAGCTCAGAGAGGGAGGGGATCATGTTCTTCCTCAGGTAGAGCTCACACAGAGACAGACACCCAGCCATTGGAGAAAGGGATGAGATGCTGTTGGCACTGGTGGGAAGACAAGAGCACAATTTGACATAATTTCCGTGATCACCTTTAAAAAGCTGTGTGTTTATATGTTTGGTGTGAGAGAAACATTTACTAATACCAACCTAAGTGCCAGCACCTCAATATTGACCATTTGGGAGAAGATTGAAATCTAGAATGGAGAGAAAGGTTGGTTTACTGCATTCACAATTGGATATAACCTAAACCGTGAAAACACTAAAAATGTGTCGACAATTTCGCATTCGTCCGAATATGGAAGCCTTTAAATACAGTACATGAATACTCACATCTGTCAGGTTGCATCCCCTGTAGAAAAGTAACACAGTAATGTTACATTAAATACTAAATATGAAGCATGCCAAGAAAAAAAAACACGATAAAATTTAGAATATTTACCAGCAGTTCAATTTCTTCACGCTTTCCAAGTCGGAAGCCTTAGCTTTAGCAAGAACCAGTTTTTGTGTTAGCTTCATAGCAAAACCTAGATTGATACCTATAAATACAAAATTTTCCCTTAAGTCCACTATATTACAACAGAAGTTCCATTGTTGGTGGCTTCATCGACAAGCATATCATCAACACTACGGATGTTCGCGTCCGCCATTTAAGTGCGCTTGCGCATAACTACAAAGCGTCCATAGTTACGGCCATTTCCTGTATTATTCAGGTAAACATTCTTTGACAAATATACTCACGAAAACTACTACCGGGTGCTTTTTGTTAGAGCACAAATTGTATTATTATTTTTTAAATTTTGTTTAATATATGTTTTATGTTATTAAAAAAGAAAAACTCCAACCCCCACAATGCACCACAAACGACAGGGGTAAATCGCGCGTGCGCACTAAGCAATCCCTCTTTGGACCTACGTCTCCACTGAAACGATGGTGAGCCTTCAGAGTCCCCTCTATAATCCATGTCAATCTATCGTTTTTGTGTTATCAATTAAAGAGTCACACATCAGGACAGTTTTTTGGGTACTGGATCGTTTAGCCCAAGTGCTCATCGTTTTAGATTTGTGTTTCTTTTCACTGCAAAAACGATGTTTTCGTATCATACACGGACAGTAATGGCTGCCATCATTGCTACTCTTCAGTGCCGGGCAGGCAAATCATGTTAGCCTACTAGCAGTCTTCAAGTACTTCATATTCTACATGTTTGGACAAACCCAATTAATTATTTAAACCTAACGTTTATGCTTTAGGTTATATTGTCTCATACACTGCTCTTTGCTTGTTCTTTGATTCAGTTTGTTTAGGTTAGGAAGGGGTATTGTGCTAATATGGTGCATTCGCGGTTATTTCGTTTCCCATGAAGGTTTCCGGATTTTTTCCCCAGATGTGGCGTAATATGTGTGGTGCTATCATAATAAACGCAGTGCAAATGTCTCATGTGTTGAATTTTAACTACTGTGAGCGCAGCTTTCTATAGCACCACTGCTAGCTTGCAGTGCAGTTGCAAATGTTGCCAGTAGTCTGTAGCGGGTATATTGCAAATACACGATATTAATGCCTATGTTAATGTTCACAGGCCAAGCGCACCAAGAAGGTGGGGATCGTTGGTAAATATGGAACGCGTTACGGCGCCTCGCTGAGGAAGATGGTGAAGAAAATTGAAATCTCCCAGCATTCAAAGTACACCTGCTCTTTCTGTGGCAAGGTAAGGGGCCTCGCTGCAATGATTGATGTTCTACGGTTTGGATCGTGTGCATTTGTTGAAATGGTTCAAGCTGAAATTACGAAACTATTAAAATTGAATTTTTCAATTGCAGACCAAGATGAAGAGAAGGGCTGTTGGAATCTGGCACTGTGGGTCCTGCAGGAAGACAGTGGCTGGAGGTGCCTGGACGTATAAGTACGTATATTGTTGTTTCTGCATTTCACCGTCATTGTGTTTTTGTTACGGTAAAAAGTTGTACATTCAGTTGGTATACAGTGCGATGTTTTGACTCCTTCCCATAGGTGTAAAATACTATATTATTTATATTGCTTTCCATTGATACTTTGAGATTCTACCTCACATTGTATGTTGGGTTTTGTAAATAACTGAGAATTGGAAACTGATGAATGAGTGCATTGTCAAGCTTGTTTGTTTAAAGAGTAATTAGTGGCCTTTTTGGATGGCCTCTCCTGTACGAAATTGGACCATTTCTAAACTTGTATCATTTGTCATGCAGCACAACGTCAGCCGTCACAGTCAAGTCTGCAATCAGGAGACTGAGAGAGTTGAAGGACCAGTAAACCATGTCATTCACTGGTGGATTTGGGACTTTTTCTATAATTTATCCGACCTGGACATGGCTACATCAAAAATAAAATGTTCTGGACCGGAAAACTGTCTCTGTTAATCTATTGTTGTCGGCAATAATACAACCCTCTGATAACGTGTCTGTTAATGTTCCAAATTAAGGATTGCCCAAGTTAAAAGCTTTTTTCCCTCACAAATTGAGTTTACCACTTTTTTTCCATTTTATGCTATATTGACTGATATGGCAGCAACTTGAGATATTAATGTATCCTAGACAACTGGAAATTATAATCCTGGCAGCTTTGAAAATAAGTTGCTCAATTCATAATTGTTTTGTGAATTTTTGGATGCTGAGATTAAACAAAATCGGCAGCAAATGTTCAGTAAAATAACTAGTTTTCACTCATTGCAGATTTCAACCACTGATCCTTTTAACAAAGATACAGCTTAAGTTTAAGGCTCTGTTAGAAGCCACAGATGAAGAGGTATACAGTACACAATAACATGTATTACACTATAAAATCACAATGGGATATCAAGATCTGTCCCTGCTGGAAGACAATTGCTACATTTTTTTCTCCATTATGTCCAAGTGCTCACATACATTTTTGGGCAAGGTGGAGAGGGATTGTTCTACTTTGGTATAATAATCAGATTTTCCCCGAGTACTTCTCAAGCGGTCACGCTTTTAGAACGTTTTGACTACAAGAAACGCCCATTGTTCTGCGAGGGGGCGTGGCCTCGCCCGCATTAGATCCAGAGAGCAATGGCGTCCAGTGTATTCAAACCGGGCTTGTTCAAACACAAAGTTGCAATAGTAACAGGTGGTGGATCTGGAATCGGGAAAGCCATCTCTGCAGAGCTGCTTGAACTGGGTACGCAGTTATGTTTTCATCACAGCATTATTTTCATACGCAGTTAGGACGGTTTAAAGAGCTGGCCGAAGCAACGGAGGGTGAACTTTACCATAGATTAAGACCTTTGGTACATTTTGCAACGCCGGCCGCAGTAGTTCGCAACAGCTGTAAACATTTATGCGTAATAAAAGCGTTTACGGATCCTGACAATGATGGACCAAGCACTAGAATCTGCACTGTCACAGAATTTATTAGGTCATATAATTTTGCACGGAGTGTCTCCTTTGAATCTGTATCATCAGTGAACCGATAAAACTGCGCCTTTCACTGATGATGATGATGATGATGATGATAATACTCCTATTAGTACTAATCATGATGGCAACATCACCCTTATGAGCTGTTAAATTCAAATGTATTTTGAGTGAGTGGTTTGTAATTATTCATTATATGCTCTGCGAACATTTTATTTTCGAGGATTGTCCCAGAAAGGAACAAAAAAAAAAAATCCCTATATCCTAGTGGCGTGTCCTGGGGTGTATTTGGTGCATATTCCTTGGCACGCTTGCGGGCTGTAGTGATGATATACGTTGTCTTGTATATTCATCCAAAATTGCTTATTAAGTGGTATCAGCACTGGTGTGACTGTATATCGAGGGCACACATACTTTCTCTTCAGGCTGCAATGTGGTCATCTCCAGTCGGAATACAGGACGGCTGGAGGCCGCGGCTCAGGAGATGAGACAAAAACTCCCTCCATCCAGCCCAGCATCTGTTACTCCGCTTCAGTGTAACATCCGAAATGAGAACGAGGTGCGCTTTTCCAAAGTCTTCCTCCAAACGGTTTCACTTTGTCAGCACCTGCTAACACAATTGCATCATGCTCTGATTCCCTCATGTCTATAAGGTGAAGGAACTGGTGTCGTCAGTGTTGAAGCAGTACGGCAGGATAGACTTCTTGGTGAATAATGGTGGGGGACAGTTCAGCAGCCCGGCAGAGCACATTTCCTCAAAAGGCTGGAAAGCTGTGATAGACACCAACCTGACCGGAACTTTCCAGTGCTGTCAGGCAGGTATGATGCATACAATGAACACTAATGGTATGTTCTGTGAGACAAAACTGATTCTATATTGTTAAACACCCACAGTCTATTCCTCATGGATGAAACAGCATGGAGGTGTGATTGTGAACATCATCGCTGATATGTGGAAAGGCTTTCCTGGGATGAGGTAGGAAAAGCATCCAGTCATTTAACTCCCATGCTTATTTTTTGTTTGTGAAACCCTGTGCATCCTTTACATGCCAGCCACACGGGAGCTGCAAGGGCAGCTGTAGACAACCTGACAAAGAGTCTGGCCATCGAGTGGGCAGCCTCTGGAGTCCGTGTCAACGCTATAGCACCAGTGAGTGAAGATTAGGTTTTAATTGGCATAAACACTGTAAGTTTACCCTTTCAGGTGTGTGTATTTATACGGTTTGCAGGGTACAATCTTTTCAAAAACTGCAATGGAGAACTACAAGGATCTTGGGCCTCAGCTCTTCAGGATGTCAGTTTCACATTGCCCTGCTAAAAGGCTAGGAGTTCCAGAAGAGGTGTGTAATGGTAGAAAGACCTAAATACTCCAAGGAAGGTTGTTCATTAAACAAACAAAAAAAAGCTTTGGGATATTTTATAAACAAGATGTTTTTGTCTTTTTGCTGTGGCTATGATCAGATATCATCGGCAGTGTGTTTCCTACTCTCACCTGCTGCCTCCTACATATCTGGAGCCACCCTGAAGGTTGATGCAGGACAGAGTCTGTACCATTCAATGTGGGAGATACCAAGTGCGTGAATCCAATTTTGATCTAATTTAATACATACACATTATTTTCCGCGTGCACAGAAATGCTAAATATGGTGTTTGCCCCTCCAGACCACAGTGCCTGGCCTGAAGCTCCTGAGGGGGAGAACCTGGATGCTATGAAAGAATTGCTCAACCCACAAAGCAAACTCTAGTGACTTCTTTTGTCACCACCTGAGCCTAATGCTGTATATTTAGTTGAACTCACTTTAAAAACATGTATTGTATTCATCTGATTCTGAAGTATTAAAACCATTAAATAGTAAAGGTAAAAAAATGTCTCAAACTATTCTTTGTAAAATGAGTACAAAACTGCCTATAATCCATTTGTCTTCCAATATTGTGACAGACAAAAAACAGTAAGAATATCGTTCCTTTCCATTTGATTTTGTTATACGAGGCTATTGAAATGGTACGAGGACACTCTATGGTTTTAATTGATTTTGGGAGAGAAAATAAACGCCACTTTGATCCAAATTATGTTCGGGTTGGTGACGGTAATCCAAGAATCTGCGGTTTTTGTTCTAAATGGGCTGCCGTAGTTTTGCCGTAAAAAAGCTTTGGTTGTCGTGAGCTTCTGTACTGTAGCAGAGGTCATAACAAACCAGGTAAGCCACGAAAAGAATAAGGTTCATACATTCTCAACATTTTTAAACTTGTCATTATCAGCGATGTTTTATGCTATTACCTACATAAATGTACCCACGGTTGTAAATGGAAATACTGGTTTAATTATATAGCCACAAAATGGCTAACGCAATGCTAGCTCAAGAAAAGATGACTGTCAAACCCAACGCCGTACATTGTAATGCCACTAAACAGGCTATGAAGAAACCTGTTTTTGCGAGTAACTATTGCACTTATTGACGATGTGATTTGATAAATGTCTCATCAACTCAATGGCAACTGTACTCAAAGGGACAATTTTACAATCTCGAGTTGGACGTAAATCTTATAACTCTTGTGTTTATCATCAAACAAACGTCACTTTGCGCAGTTATATTCTTAAAATCAATCATAGCAGTTATTTGTGTCGATCAGATAATACGAAATCGATTGAATCTGCCAAGTCATTACGGATACAAAGTTACAAATTTATAAAAAATAATCTTATCTGTCAGTTCACCTTTGTGATACACCCAGTGCTAACTTGCATTTATCTACATCTCTTAACAGCATGGGAGGTGATCATGGCCATGGAAAGATGTCCATGCCAGACTGGCAGCAGTGGAAGACAGAGGGAACACCACTTGAATTCACACAGAAGAGGTTAGCAGCCAGGGGCCTCAAAGACCCGTGGGCACGGTCAGTATTTACACCTATATTCATTACAGCTGACAATGAGTTTTCTTTCTAGACTTGCTTATTTTGTTTTCTCTGTTTCTGTTGGCAGTAATGAGGCTTGGAGATACTCTGGTGGCTTTGCTCGTGCTGTGACTTTTTCTGATGTGCTGCTCAGAGGATTCAAGTGGGGCTTTGCAGCCTTCACTGTTGCTTTGGCAGTTGAATACGCTCTGTTCCCACCAAAGAAGGGTGGCCACTAATGATAACTAGATGCACCTCAAGCCCAGTCAGCAATGTCCTTTGGTAATATTCTGTGTTTTCTCTCAAATAAATGTTTTGATCACCCGTGGGAATCTCCTATTATTTTTATATCGGTGAACCAAAACAATATTTTTAAATAATGATGAATCTGTTTTAATGAATGAACACACACATTTACAGGACGGCAATTGTAAGAAGAGTAAAGTTTAATGCTGTATTAGTCTCGTTTCCTTTTCCCGCCAAGTTTCCTGAGGCATACTTTCAAACATTTTACTGTCAGCACAACAACAAGCAGCAGTATAGTGAACAAGAATGCTACAATATCCAGGCAATAATACTGGATCCAGTTGAGGTCATGGACAGCAGGTCGGAGATGTTTTGCCCCTTTGTGCCGCATCACAAATTCTGTCCAGTAAACCGAAAGCTCAAGTGGATTAATTGGTTGGTCCTTATGGAGCTCAGACAGTGTCTTTATGTTGTCTTTATACCTGTGTAAAAAGAGTCAATTAGATAATTCAACATGAAAGCAAAGAAATCAAGATTTGTCTTCATTAACTATTTGATTACCCAAATCTAAAAAGTTCTTCCGTTAAGAAAGTGAAAAATTAGGCTGAATTATTTCTATAATATGTCTATATATCTTTTCAGTCATTGGTCTGTAAAAGTATTATTTGCCAGTAAATTTAATTTTACCCATTCACATATTTACTCAGTAAAGGGGCAGAATATTTTGAGCTGAGTTTCACCTCACCTGGTGTCATTGATGACGTTGTTCAGCGCTTGGACAATGTCCTCTGTCGTGACTGAAAGAATATTCAGGACAATTCCTGCTCCTCTACTTGCCATCTTCTCCGCGTTGTCCGGCTGCTCTGCCGACAGAGGCACCATCACCATGGGAACAGCGTGGCACAGACCCTCATAGAGACCGTGAGAGCCAGCGTGAGTGATGAAAGCTCGAGCTCCAGGATGAGCTAACACAAACACAGGTATCAGATCTTACTCTGTTACAATTAACACATCAATTTATTCCTTTACTTGTCATTTATTCACCTAAAAGGTCATTCTGGGGCACCCACTTCATTATCTTTACATTATCTGGAAGATTGCCATCAATCTGTCCGGTGTACCTCCAGATGACCTATAGAAAGGTAAGAGTGTCATATGTTAATGTTTAGAGGTTTGACATCAATACCACCAAAACTGAAAGTTGATTAATACAGGAAGTCTGAATAATTGATGAGTGTTTGAGAACAGTTCAAATATGTGCATTTATACGATCAAGTACCTTCTGTGGAATCTGTCTAAAAGCCTCCAAGAAGATTGTAGTTGTCTCCTCTGGCATCTCTGACACCACGGTGCCCAGAGTGAACACTATAAATCCATGCTCTCCTGACACCCAGGGTAGCAGATCCTGCAGACACACAAAGAGAGGCAGAGATGGATCAGGTGACCTCCTGCACTGAGAGCACATGACTGGATAAAAAGGTAAAATATGAATGTTCTATTGTCTTAACCTAGAAACACAACTTACTTCAGGCAGAGCATCTCTCACGTTGCAGTTAATTCCACCCACCAATATCGTGTTGGGCATGAGAGGCCGTGGGAGCTCCAGGGTCATGTCGATCCTGTCATCATAATGTATTTCCTCATGAAACACAGAATCTCAGCTCATCCTCGACAGTTTACTTTCTTCAATCACAACACAATAACATCACTCGTTCAGCATACTTTCATCAACTGTTTCTGCCCTTCCTTGACACCCCCACCCCCCCATCCTCTCAACATTCTGGTCCGCAGCATCTTTAGCTCCCGTTTAGTTCCTTGCAACTCTTCTTTTCAGCATCCCTCAAAAGTCGCTCAATAAACTCCAACTTCTCCAAAACACTGCTGCACCAATCATCAAAACTCCCTCCTCCCACCACATCACACCCGTCCTTCTGCAGGGCTACCAGTCTAACTCAAAAACATTGCTAAATCATTATTCGTACTTTTATATCCAGCTCTCTCTGGCACCAGAGAATCCGGCCCTCTAAGTCTCCTGACCTTCCTAACATCAAATCACTCCTCATTCTTAAATCGAAACTGAAACCTCACCTCTTTAAATCTGCCTACTTATTGTGATTATTTTGCTTTTCCTTTTAAATATTTTATATGATTTTACATGTGTACAGCATCCTTGAGAGGTTTGCAAGGCTCTTTTGAATGTATAGGTATTATTATACCACTCATTACATTTTGACAGGAAATAATGTTTTCTAAGGTCTTTCTAAGGTCTTTTGGTCCTATAGGCCATATATTGTCTGATAGAATGTATAAATTTCACATTTTCTGACATATAAAATGTGTAACCTTTGTCCATGTTACCTGAGCAGCCAGACAGCAGATTCTGACAGCACTTCAGCAATGCCCACCTCTTCTCCTAAGAACTGCTGGGAAATGTAGTCAAACTGCCAAAACAGCAGTTTGCACATGAGCGGCTCCAGCAGAGCAACCTGCAAGTCACACAGAAACACAGAGTTTAACAAGCTCAGTTTAATGTGAGCAACCTGTGTCACATTACCCAACGTGCACAGCACATGTGGAACTGATAAAGACTTCATAAAGAAACTAAAATTAGATATGGTTCATTAATGTATGGCACACATTTAGTTTGTAGAGTTAAAGGTTAATTCATCCCTTATTTGACAACTTGCTCTCACCATGGTGTTAATAGTCCTCTCCTTGAAGTTCATCTTATCTGTGTATCCAGTCAGGAAGCGAGGAACATAGGAGGGTGGGGAGGGGCATCCTGCAGACTTCATATCCATCAGACACGGAATTCCTCTTAACAGGTTAACAGTCGGGAGGCCTGGAAATAGATGATGAATAAAAGTAATTTCAAAATGTTTAGATAGGTGAGGATACAGATCGTTTATGTTGGCAGAACTCACCTAATTTCCGTGCTATTAAAGCCCCTGTGGGCACCATGGGGTCAGTTAATACAGCATCAAAGTTCTGGGGAGTGATGAGATGACAGCAAACATCACTAAATTTGAAAAGAATATCTTGTCACTGGACTGGTGTTTGCATGGCTCACCTGCTGCTCCAGCTGTGAGATGATGCTCTCGCGTTGAACAGCAGGCTTTCTGCAGTGCTGTGGAGAAAACTTTTAATTTTCTGAAACTGGGTGAAACGTTTTTGTATCTTCTCCATGAAAGACACTGTTGATTTTTCCATAACGTCCTTGTTTGCAACCATTATTGAATCAATTACAGCCTTGTCGTACGGAACAGGAAAGGTCACTATGTCGTAGTATTTCCCTGGACCCATCCTTATAGAGACCTCTGGTATCACCACGGTGACCCTGTGTCCACGGCGGCCCATTTCTTGGGCGAGGGCTTTTAGATCCACCCAGTGACTCCCATCCATAGGTATCACCAACAGATTTCCCAGGAAAGGTGGATCAGAGTCATTAGCAGGAGTATTTGTGGTGCCTTTGGTTTCTTCTGGCCTCTGGTTCCCCCCCCCCACAGGCCCCGCCGTCTTATCAACAGCACCTTTCACCTGCATGCTGAGCAGCATGATAACTAGCAGAGCAGCGCTCCTCATTGTCCCCTCTCCTCTGCTGCTGAACGACTCTAATAAAAAAGCTCTGACAAAGTGGTGAAATGTATCTGTAAACCACTCCTTCTCACCTTTGCCCGCCCAGCCAGGCAGATTAAACAAACCCCTATTGGCTTGTCCGAAGCAGATGGTTGGTTTTTTTTGCTATGTCATCCTCTCCCACTTTAAGTATGTTCATGCATCCATTGATAAAATCAAAGTTTGAGAATAGAATCAATGTTTTAAAATACCACAGAAAAAGAGCCAAATTCCATAAAGAATTTACGAGAGTAAAGAGTTGCATGGACTGGAAAGAATCTGGACAATGTTTTGTGGCTCATGTGAGAGGCTTCTTCTGTTCTGATTAACCTGGTGGGAGTGGAAACCTTGTGCGACTGCTGTGTGAAAGGCTGTTGTTGGAGAGAAGGTTTAATGAATTGCTCTGGTTAAGCTGGGAAAAAAGTCCACAAAAACCACTTGTTGGGTCTGCCCACCATGTGAGTTTTGAGGGTCACAGGTCCCAGAAGACAGTGGAGTGTTTACACACTGGTGTGAAGTTAAAATACAATAGTTCGGACATTCCAAGCAGTTGTGAAGGCAGAGTGGTGCTACTTGTGGCATCGACAATAGTGAAGAGGCAACAGTTTCTTTTAATGCTGGTTGCCAAATTCCAACAATACAAGGACGTCCTGCAATGCCGTTACATCATTGACATTATTTCTTTCAAATATATTTTCCACTATCTGGTTTGAAAGGGGGGTCAAGGAAGCTATCCATGTTAAATTGGAGAAACCATCCTTGAACAGAGGTGGTGGCCTGAGGCACTTCCTATCACCCACATACAATGCAGTCCTCCACTCCTTCCAACAGCAAAACAAACATTCACACCATTCCAGGAGACCCAGTGACTCATCACCATGTGACCCAGCAGACAAAGGGGAGACACCTCAACAGAAACTAGGTGAACGACCCGACCAACGACCCTGCTAACGACTCTCAGGTGACCACCCGGATCATTAGCATGCAAATGGTCCACAGGGGCTATATATTTTCAAGCTCTCTCCCAAGCGATTTCAGAACTGAAGAAGCCTTCTGGATAGAAGGCGAAACGTCTTCAAGAGAAGAAACCCAGTCCAGTTGACAGAGAAAACTACCTTGGATACAATGACCTGGATGACTGAGAATTTACACAGACAACTATCTGCAAAGAAACTATTTTTAAAAAAAAACATATGTCTGCGTTGGTCAGACAGTGAAAGGCACTCTGAACTGTAAATGCGTAGAATTACGAGGCCTGATTCGCACCATTATTACTGCTTCAGTGATAAATTAGCAAGGTCAAAGTTCAAAGCTCAGTGTTGTGATCAAATGAGTTCAGTCAATATCTAACAGGCTTGTGTACTTGGGAAGAGCAGCTCAATACTAAAGTGAAGTTATGCTGTGCAGGAAGCGCATGTGGCTCCCCTGTCAACTATAGTGTAAACACAATATCCAAGGTAGTTTTCTATGTCAACTGGACTGGGTTTCTTCTCTTGAAGATGTTTCACCTTCTATCCAGAAGGCTTCTTCAGTTCTGAAATCGCTGGGGAGAGAGCTTGAAAATATATAGCCCCTGTGGACCATTGGCATGCTAATGATCTGGGTGGTCACCTGAGAGTCGTTAGCAGGGTCGTTGGTCGGGTCGTTCAACTAGTTTCTGTTGAGGTGTCTCCCCTTTGTCTGCTGGATCACATGGTGATGAGTCACTGGGTTTCCTGGAATGGTGTGAATGTTTGTTTTGTTGTTGGAAGGAGTGGGGGACTGCATTGTATGTGGGTGATAGGAAGTGCCTCAGGCCACCACCTCTGTTTAAGGATGGTTTTTCCAATTTAACATGGATAGCTTCCTTGACCCCCCTTTCAAACCAGCGGTCTTCTCTGGCCAGTATTCTTACTTGGCTGTCCTCAAAGGAGTGCCCACTCTCCTTTAAGTGTAAGTGGACTGCTGAATCCTGACCCAAAGAGGTGGCACGTCTGTGTTGTGCCATTCTTCTGTGGAGAGGTTGTTTGGTTTCCCCAATGTACAGTTCCTTGCATTCTTCCTTGCACTGTATAGCATAAACAACATTACTTTGTTTGGGTCTTGATGTCTTGTCCTTTGGGTGGACCAGCCTCTGTCTGAGAGCGTTGCTGGGTTTGAACTGAACCAGTATGTCGTGTTTCTGGAGGATCCTCCTAAACTTCTCAGAGACCCCGGACAGGTAGGGGATGGAAACGCTGCGGCGTTTGTTTCTCTCCTCCTCTCCTTTGCTGGGGTCTCGCTTTCTTGAGGTTTTGGTGAAGGCCCAGTCTGGGTAGCCGCATGTTTTGAGAGCATAGAAAACTACCTTGGATACAATGACCTGGATGATTGAGAATCTACACAGACATCCTGCAAACACAATAGTTGTGTACAATAAAAGTGAAGCGGTCAATTTAAGTTCATTTGATTTGATCAAAGGGTACACCAGGACACGCCCCTTTATTTTATATATGCTCCAAAATTAACAGTAGTAGTACGAAATTTTAAATGCAAAGACATGTATTCAAAAGGCATCTGTCAATCTTAGTTTTTTTAAATAAATATGAGCCAACATTCTTTCATTCATCCTGTACAATCTTATTCGCTGTGTCACCTTTTCAAAGTGGGTTTATGACAATATTTGTAACGCTGATCAAAACGGCCAATAGGTGGCAGAATAAGAAATAACAGCTGTTTCGTGACAGCTGACCTCTGTGTGTGTGTGTGTGTGTGTGCCTGCCTGCCTGCCAAAATAACAAAATGATATGAATTTTGATAAAATTTTCAGGAAATGTTAATGGGCCCAGGAACAGATTATGAAATATTTGTGAAGTTCTGGGTTCCCGAGGGACTTTCTAAGATCAAAGCTAAGGGGCTTTGGTCATAATGCAACCTAAGGTAGTTTTGAAAATGACACGCATTCCCTGCATCGTTTCAATAATCTTCTGCAGTGTCAGCATTAATTTTTCATCCAGCTCTTGTCTTGGTGATGGTAGCGTTGGACCACTGTGTCGGAGACAAAACAAGTGCTACATTCAAACCATTACAGACCAATGTCTCATATTTTTAGCCAGAAAAATATCACTAAACCTCAAAAAGATTTTGAAGTATTTTAATGATCACTCTGTTTTAATGAATGAACACACACATTTACAGTACTGCAATTGTAAGAAGAGTAAAGTGTAATGCCGTATTAGTCTCGCTTCCTTTTCCCACCAAGTTTCCTGAGAAATACTTTCAAACATTTTACTGTCAGCACAACAACAAGCAGCAGTATAGTGAACAAGAATGCTACAACATCCAGGCAATAATACTGGATCCAGTTGAGGTCATGGACAGCAGGTCGAGAGATGTTTTGCCCCTTTGTGCCGCATCACAAATTCTGTCCAGTAAACCGAAAGCTCAAGTGGATTAATTGGTTGGTCCTTATGGAGCTCAGACAGTGTCTTTATGTTGTCTTTATACCTGTGTAAAAAGAGTCAATTAGATAATGCAACATGAAAGCAAAGAAATCAAGATTTGTCTTCATTAACTATTTGATTACCCAAATCTAAAAAGTTCTTCCGTTAAGAATGTGAGAAATTGGGCTGAATTATTTCTATAGGAACAAACATTAATCTATATATATTTTCAATCATTGGTATGTAAAAGTATTATTAGCCAGTAAATTTAATTTTACCCATTCACATATTTACTCAGTAAAGGGGCAGAATATTTTGAGCTGAGTTTCACCTCACCTGGTGTCATTGATGACATTGTTCAGCGCTTGGACAATGTCCTCTGTCGTGACTGAAAAAATATTGAGGAGAATTCCTGCTCCTCTACTTGCCATCTTCTCCGCGTTGTCTGGCTGTTCTGCCAACAGAGGCACCATCACCATGGGAACAGCGTGGCACAGACCCTCATAGAGACCGTGAGAGCCAGCATGAGTGATGAAAGCTCGAGCTCCAGGATGAGCTAACACAAACACAGGTATCAGATCTTACTCTGTTACAATTAACACATCAATTTATTCCTTTACTTGTCATTTATTCACCTAAAAGGTCATTCTGGGGCACCCACTTCATTATCTTTACATTATCTGGAAGATTGCCATCGATCTGTCCAGTGTACCTCCAGATGACCTATAGAAAGGTAAGAGTGTCATATGTTAATGTTGAGAGGTGTGACATCAATACCACCAAAACTGAAAGTTGATTAATACAGGAAGTCTGAATAATTGATGAGTGTTTGAGAACAGTTCAAATATGTGCATTTATACGATCAAGTACCTTCTGTGGAATCTGTCTAAAAGCCTCCATGAAGATTGTAGTTGTCTCCTCTGGCATCTCTGACACCGCGGTGCCCAGAGTGAACACTATAAATCCATGCTCTCCTGACACCCAGGGTAGCAGATCCTGCAGACACACAAAGAGAGGCAGAGATGGATCAGGTGACCTCCTGCACTGAGAGCACATGACTGGATAAAAAGGTAAAATATGAATGTTCTATTGTCTTAACTGAAGCTAGAAACACAACTTACTTCAGGCAGAGCATCTCTCACGTTGCAGTTAATTCCACCCACCAATATCGTGTTGGGCATGAGAGGCCGTGGGAGCTCCAGGGTCATGTCGATCCTGTCATCATAATGTATTTCCTCATGAAACACAGAATCTCAGCTCATCCTCGACAGTTTACTTTCTTCAATCACAACACAATAACATCACTGGTTCAGCATACTTTCATCAACTGTTTCTGCCCTTCCTTGACACCCCCCCCCCCCCCATCCTCTCAACATTCTGGTCCGCAGCATCTTTAGCTCCCGTTTAGTTCCTTGCAACTCTTCTTTTCGGCATCCCTCAAAAGTCGCTCAATAAACTCCAACTTGTCCAAAACACTGCTGCACCAATCATCAAAACTCCCTCCTCCCGCCACATCACACCCGTCCTTCTGCAGGGCTACCAGTCTAACTCAAAAAACATTGCTAAATCATTATTAGTACTTTTATATCCAGTTCTCTCTGGCACCAGAGAATCCGGCCCTCTAAGTCTCCACCTCGTGACCTTCCTAACATCAAATCACTCCTCATCCTTAAATCAAAACTGAAACCTCACCTCTTTAAATCTGCCTACTTATTGTGATTATTTTGCTTTCCCGTTTAAATATTTTATATGATTTTACATGTGTACAGCATCCTTGAGAGTATTGCAAGGCTCTTTTGAATGTATACACAGGGGCTATATTTTCAAGCTCTCTCCCCAGCGATTTCAGAACTGAAGAAGCCTTCTGGATAGAAGGCGAAACGTCTTCAAGAGAAGAAACCCAGTCCAGTTGACAGAGAAAACTACCTTGGATAGGTATTATTATACCACTGATTACATTTTGACAGGAAATAATGTTTTCTAAGGTCTTTTGGTCCTATAGGCCATATATTGTCTGATAGAATGTATAAATTTCACATTTTCTGACATATAAAATGTGTAACCTTTGTCCATGTTACCTGAGCAGCCAGACAGCAGATTCTGACAGCACTTCAGCAATGCCCACCTCTTCTCCTAAGAACTGATGGGAAATGTAGTCAAACTGCCAAAACAGCAGTTTGCACATGAGCGGCTCCAGCAGAGCAACCTGCAAGTCACACAGAAACACAGAGTTTAACAAGCTCCGTTTAATGTGAGCAACTTGTGTCACATTACCCAACGTGCACAGCACATGTGGAACTGATAAAGACTTCATAAAGAAACTAAAATTAGATGTGGTTCATTAATGTACGGCACACATTTAGTCTGTACAGTTAAAGGTTAATTCATCCCCTAGTTGACAACTTGCTCTCACCATGGTGTTAATAGTCCTCTCCTTGAAGTTCATCTTATCTGTGTATCCAGTAAAGAAGCGAGGAACATAGGAGGGTGGGGAGGGGCATCCTGCAGACTTCATATCCAACAGACACGGAATTCCTCTTAACAAGTTAACAATCGGGAGGCCTGGAAATGGACGATGAATAAAACTCATTGGAAAATGTTCAGATAGGTGAGGATATAGATCATTTATGTGGCAGAACTCACCTAATTTCCGTGCTATTAAAGCCCCTGTGGGCACCATGGGGTCAGTTAATACAGCATCAAAGTTCTGGGGAGTGATGAGATGACAGCAAACATCACTAAATTTGAAAAGAATATCTTGTCACTGGACTGGTGTTTGCATGGCTCACCTGCTGCTCCAGCTGTGAGATGATGCTCGCGTTGAACAGCAGGCTTTCTGCAGTGCTGTGGAGAAAACCTTTAATTTTCTGAAACTGAGTGAACTGTTTTTGTATCTTCTCCATGAAAGACACTGTTGATTTTTTTATAACGTCCTTGTTTGCAACCATTATTGAATCAATTACAGCCTTGTCGTACGGAACAGGAAAGGTCACTGTGTCGTAGTATTTCCCTGGACCCATCCTTATAGAGACCTCTGGTATCACCACGGTGACCCTGTGTCCACGGCGGCCCATTTCTTGGGCGAGGGCTTTTAGATCCACCCAGTGACTCCCATCCATGGGTACCACCAACAGATTTCCCAGGAAAGGTGGATCAGAGTCATTAGCAGGAGTATTTGTGGTGCCTTTGGTTTCTTCTGGCCTCTGGTTTCCTCCCCCCACAGGCCCCATCGTCTTATCAACAGCACCTTTCACCTGCATGCTGAGCAGCATGATAACTAGCAGAGCAGCGCTCCTCATTGTCCCCTCTCCTCTGCTGCTGAACAATTCTAATAAAAAAGCTCTGACAAAGTGGTGAAATATATCTGTAAACCACTCCTTCTCACCTTTCTCCGCCCAGCCAGGCAGATTAAACAAACCCCTATTGGTTTGTCCGAAGCAGATGGTTGGTTTTTTTTGCTATGTCATCCTCTCCCACTTTAAGTATGTTCATGCATCCATTGATAAAATCAAAGTTTGAGAATAGAATCAATGTTTTAAAATACCACAGAAAAAGAGCCAAATTCCATAAAGAATTTACGAGAGTAAAGAGTTGCATGGACTGGAAAGAATCTGGACAATGTTTTGTGGCTCATGTGAGAGGCTTCTTCTGTTCTGATTAACCTGGTGGGAGTGGAAACCTTGTGCGACTGCTGTGTGAAAGGCTGTTGTTGGAGAGAAGGTTTAATGAATTGCTCTGGTTAAGCTGGGAAAAAAGTCCACAAAAACCACTTGTTGGGTCTGCCCACCATGTGAGTTTTGAGGGTCACAGGTCCCAGAAGACAGTGGAGTGTTTCCACACTGGTGTGAAGTTAAAATACAATAGTTCGGACATTCCAAGCAGTTGTGAAGGCAGAGTGGTGCTACTTGTGGCATCGACAATAGTGAAGAGGCAACAGTTTCTTTTAATGCTGGTTGCCAAATTCCAACAATACAAGGACGTCCTGCAATGACGTTACATCATTGACATTATTTCTTTCAAATATATTTTCCACTATCTGCAAAGAAACTATTTTTTAAAAAAAACACATGTCTGAGGTGGTTAGACAGTGAAAGGCACTCTGAACTGTAAATGCATAGAATTACGAGGCCTGATTCGCACCATTATTACTGCTTCAGTGATAAATTAGCAAGGGTCAAAGTTCAAAGCTCAGTGTTGTGATCAAATGAGTTCAGTCAATATCTAACAGGCTTGTGTACTTGGGAAGAGCAGCTCAATACTAAAGTGAAGTTATGCTGTGCAGGAAGCGCATGTGGCTCCCCTGTCAACTATAGAGTAAACACAGTATCCAAGGTAGTTTTCTATGTCAACTGGACTGGGTTTCTTCTCTTGAAGACGTTTCGCCTTCTATCCAGAAGGCTTCTTCAGTTCTGAAATCGCTGGGGAGAGAGCTTGAAAATATATAGCCCCTGTGGACCATCTGCATGCTAATGATCTGGGTGGTCACCTGAGAGTCGTTAGCAGGGTCGTTGGTCGGGTCGTTCAACTAGTTTCTGTTGAGGTGTCTCCCCTTTGTCTGCTGGGTCACATGGTGATGAGTCACTGGGTCTCCTGGAATGGTGTGAATGTTTGTTTTGCTGTTGGAAGGAGTGGAGGACTGCATTGTATGTGGGTGATAGGAAGTGCCTCAGGCCACCACCTATGTTTAAGGATGGTTTTTCCAATTTGACATGGATAGCTTCCTTGACCCCCCTTTCAAACCAGCGGTCTTCTCTGGCCAGTATCCTTACTTGGCTGTCCTCGAAGGAGTGCCCACTCTCCTTTAAGTGTAAGTGGACTGCTGAATCCTGACCCGAAGAGGTGGCGCGTCTGTGTTGTGCCATTCTTCTGTGGAGAGGTTGTTTGGTTTCCCCAATGTACAGTTCCTTGCATTTCTCCTGGCACTGTACAGCATAAACAACATTACTTTGTTTGGGTCTTGGTGTCTTGTCCTTTGGGTGTACCAGCCTCTGTCTGAGAGTGTTGCTGGGTTTGAACTGAACCAGTATGTCGTGTTTCTGGAGGATCCTCCTAAACTTCTCAAGAGACCCCGGACAGGTAGGGGATGGAAACGCTGCGGCGTTTGTTTCTCTCCTCCTCTCCTTTGCTGGGGTCTCGCTTTCTTGAGGTTTTGGTGAAGGCCCAGTCTGGGTAGCCGCATGTTTTGAGAGCATAGAAAACTACCTTGGATACAATGACCTGGATGATTGAGAATCTACACAGACATCCTGTAAACACAATATTTGTCTACAATAAAATTGAAGCGGTCAATTTAAGTTCATTTTATTTGATCAAAGGGTACACCAGGACACGCCCCTTTATTTTATATATGCTCCAAAATTAACAGTAGTATGAAATTCTAAATGCAAAAACATGTATTCAAAAGGCATCTGTCAATCTTAGTTTTTTAATAAATATGAGCCAACATTCTTTCATTCATCCTGTACAATCTTATTCGCTGTGTCACCTTTTCAAAGTGGGTTTATGACAATATTTGTAACGCTGATCAAAACGGCCAATAGGTGGCGAAAGTGTGCCAGTTATGCTCGAAGGAAGATAAAATTGTAGAATAAGAAATAACAGCTGTTTCGTGACAGCTGACCTCTGTGTGTGTGTGTGTGTCTGCCTGCCTGCCTGCCAAAATAACAAAATGATATGAATTTTGATAAAATTTTCAGTAAATGTTAATGGCCCCAGGAACAGATTATTAAATATTTGTGAAGTTCTTGGTTGCCGAGGGACTTTCTAAGATCAAAGCTAAGGGGCTTTGGTCATAAAGCAACCTAAGGTAGTTTTAAAAATGACACGCATTCCCTGCATCGTTTCAATAATCTTCTGCAGTGTCAGCAATGATTTCCGTCCAGCGTTGCACTCATTTTTCATCCAGCTCTTGTCTTGGTGATGGTAGCGTTGGACCACTGTGTAAAGCTTCTACAGCACATCCCAAAGATCCTCAATGGGGTTAAAGTCTGGACTCTGTGGTGGCCAATCCATGTGTGAAAATGATGTTTCATGCTCCCTGAACCGCTCTTTCACGGTTTGAGCCCAATGAATACTGGGATTGTTGAATATGCTTAAGTCATCTAGGAAGAAAAAAATCCACTGATGAGTTCAACTCTGTCATTCAGCATGTTCAGGGAGTTGGGTGATCTTTGTTCACACAATGTTGCTGAACCTGGACAAGAGCAAGTGATGCAACCCCAGATCACAGCGCCACCTACAGGCTTGCAGTAGGCATGATGGGTGCGTCACTTTATCTGCCTCTCTTCTTACCCTGATGCCCCATCACTCTGGAACAGGGTGAATCTGGACACATCCTACAACAGGACCTTCTTCCAATCCTCCAGAGTCAGGCGCATGTGTTCCCTTCGCATTGTGTGTGTGGAAATGCTGTTAATTTCATTATTAAACAGCCCTGAGTTCTGTTGTTGTTCTATGATTTGGTTTCACCAAATCAGAATCAATCAGGATTTTTTTCTGACCACATTTCTTGTTTGAAGACAACTGTTCCATATTTGGTGGTTTTGGTTCACTTTTCATGTCGCTAAAACTTGTCAACACACATTAATTGTGACCATTAGGAGACAAAATAAGTGCTACATTCAAACCATTACAGACCAATGTGTTATATTTTTAGCCACAAAAATATCAGTAAACCTCAAAAAGATTTTGAAGTATTTTAATGATCACTCTGTTTTAATGAATGAACACACACATTTACAGTACTGCAATTGTAAGAAGAGTAAAGTGTAATGCTGTATTAGTCTCGCTTCCTTTTCCCACCAAGTTTCCTGAGAAATACTTTCAAACATTTTACTGTCAGCACAACAACAAGCAGCAGTATAGTGAACAAGAATGCTACAACATCCAGGCAATAATACTGGATCCAGTTGAGGTCATGGACAGCAGGTCGGAGATGTTTTGCCCCTTTGTGCCGCATCACAAATTCTGTCCAGTAAACCGAAAGCTCAAGTGGATTCATTGGTTGGTCCTTATGGAGCTCAGACAGTGTCTTTATGTTGTCTTTATACCTGTGTAAAAAGAGTCAATTAGATAATTCAACATGAAAGCAAAGAAATCAAGATTTGTCTTCATTAACTATTTGATTATCCAATTTGATTATTTTTGCTTTATTAAATGGAAAAATTGTTGAATTATTTCCCCATGAGCGGAAGTAAAAATGCTGAATAATCATTGAAATTTTCATGTATTCACTATAAGTTAGGTAAATTTGATCATTTACATATTTACTCAGTAAAGGGGCAGAATATTTTGAGCTGAGTTTCACCTCACCTGGTGTCATTGATGACGTTGTTCAGCGCTTGGACAATGTCCTCTGTCGTAACTGAAAGAATATTCAGGACAATTCCTGCTCCTCTACTTGCCATCTTCTCCGCGTTGTCCGGCTGTTCTGCTATTAGTGGCACCATCACCATGGGAACAGCGTGGCACAGACCCTCATAGAGACCGTGAGAGCCAGCGTGAGTGATGAAAGCTCGAGCTCCAGGATGAGCTAACACAAACACAGGTATCAGATCTTACTCTGTTACAATTAACACATCAATTATTCCTTTACTTGTCATTTATTCACCTAAAAGGTCATTCTGGGGCACCCACTTCATTATCTTTACATTATCTGGAACATTGCCATCGATCTGTCCAGTGTACCTCCAGATGACCTATAGAAAGGTAAGAGTGTCATATGTTAATGTTGAGAGGTGTGACATCAATACCACCAAAACGGAAAGTTGATTAATACAGGAAGTCTGAATAATTGATGAGTGTTTGAGAACAGTTCAAATATGTGCATTTATACGATCAAGTACCTTCTGTGGAATCTGTCTAAAAGCCTCCAAGAAGATTGTAGTTGTCTCCTCTGGCATCTCTGACACCATGCTGCCCAGAGTGAACACTATAAATCCATGCTCTCCTGACACCCAGGGTAGCAGATCCTGCAGACACACAAAGAGAGGCAGAGAGAGGATCAGGTGACCTCCTGCACTGAGAGCACATGACTGGATAAAAAGGTAAAATATGAATGTTCTATTGCCTTAACTGAACCTAGAAACACAACTTACTTCAGGCAGAGCATCTCTCACGTTGCAGTTAATTCCACCCACCAATATCATGTTGGGCATGAGAGGCCGTGGGAGCTCCAGGGTCATGTCGATCCTGTCATCATAATGTATTTCCTCATGAAACACAGAATCTCAGCTCATCCACCACAGGATGCAATTTTGACATGAAATGATTGACTGCTGCCCCGTTTCCACCGCCAAGGTCATGTGACACTCAGTTGTTTGATCGCAAAATAACTCAAAAAGTTATGAACGTCATCATGAAATTTTCATGAGCCGAGAAACAGATGTTAGTCCCGGTTTAAAGGCCAAAGGGGCTTTGATTCTAAAGGAAATAAAACAGCAACATACGGTCAAATGACCTGTTTGGCGGTCTGCGCTCTCCAAGTGCTCTTTTTTCAAATTTTATCTACCATACATGACATCTGGAATGAGTGAATCTTATAAGTTAATTTAAGTTACATGGCATTTATGTTACCTGAGCAGCCAGACAGCAGATTCTGACAGCACTTCAGCAATTCCCACCTCTTCTCCTAAGAACTGCTGGGAAATGTAGTCAAACTGCCAAAACAGCAGTTTGCACATGAGCGGCTCCAGCAGAGCAACCTGCAAGTCACACAGAAGCACAGAGTTTAACAAGCTCAGTCTAATGTGAGCAACTTGTGTCACATTACCCAACGTGCACGGCACATGTGGAACTGATAAAGACTTCACAAAGAAACTACAATTAGATATGGTTCATTAATCTACAGCACACATTTAGTCTGTACAGTTAAAGGTTAATTCATCCCTTATTTGACAACTTGCTCTCACCATGGTGTTAATAGTCCTCTCCTTGAAGTTCATCTTATCTGTGTATCCAGTCATGTAGCGAGGAACATAGGAGGGTGGGGAGGGGCATCCTGCAGACTTCATATCCAACATACACGGAATTCCTCTTAACAGATTAACAATCGGGAGGCCTGGAAATGGACGATGAATATAACTAATTGGAAAATGTTCAGATAGGTGAGGATATAGATCATTTATGTGGCAGAACTCACCTAATTTCCGTGCTATTAAAGCCCCTGCGGGCACCATGGGGTCAGTTAATACAGCATCAAAGTTCTGCGGAGTGATGAGATGACAGCAAACATCACTAAAGCATCTTTCCCTCTGATGTTTACTTTCTTTGCACTGGCTCAATTAAAAGAATATCTTGTCACTGGACTGTGTTTGCATGGCTCACCTGCTGCTCCAGCTGTGAGATGATGCTTGCGTTGAACAGCAGGCTTTCTGCAGTGGTGTGGAGAAAACTTGCAAATGTCTGAAACTGGGAAATGCGATTTTGTATCTTCTCAGTGAAACCCACGGTGGATTTTTCCAATATGCCCTTGTTGTCACCCATTAATGAAGCAACTAAATCCTTGTCGTACGGAACAGGAAAGGTCACTGTGTCGTAGTATTTCCCTGGACCCATCCTCATAGAGACCTCTGGTATCACCACGGTGACCCTGTGTCCACGGCGGCCCATTTCTTGGGCGAGGGCTTTTAGATCCACCCAGTGACTCCCATCCATGGGTACCACCAACAGATTTCCCAGGAAAGGTGGATCAGAGTCATTAGCAGTGTTTGTGGTGCCTTTGGTTTCTTCTGGCCTCTGGTTCCCTCCCCCCACAGGCCCCGTCGTCTTATCAACTGCACCTTTCACCTGCATGCTGAGCAGCATGATAACAAGCAGAGCGGCGCTCCTCATTGTCCCCTCTCCTCTGCTGCTGAACAATTCTAATAAAAAAGCTCTGACAAAGTGGTGAAATGTATGTGTAAACCACTCCTTCTCACCTTTCCCCGCCCAGCCAGGCAGAGTAAATGAACCCTGTTCGTGTGTCATTTGCAACCTCGAGTCTGCTCAGAGGTTTCTGTAATTATCATAGTATGAAAATAAAATTAGTCTTAAAAAACCAACCCAACCAACACAAGCCCAACTTTCACTGCCCTATCATAAAAATATTACATTTCTACATTAATTCACATGTATTACATTTATTCATGAAAACCAAATACATTTTCAGATCAAGTAACAAATTACACTTAATATGTACATTCACATTTTTGTGAGCATTAAGAGCACAAGTAATATCTTAAGTTAACATGTTTATTGAACACTTGTATGCCTAAACAACAAAAGAAGCTTATATATCTTCAATCAAAATAGGAAACCTGAGTGTGTGTGTCTTTGATATACAATAACTATAATCCAACCAGTTTCCCTAATCTTGTGTTTCAGCATGTGAAAGCAGAGTGGTGCTATGAGAGTGACTGAACAACAAACCGTCGCATTCAACATATGTTTACTCCCACCAACTACAAGGATACCCATCAGATCCAGAACATAGTTTGCATTTTTTTTTCAAATATCTAACAATATGTGACAGATGCTTAGACAGTAAAAGGCATTCGGAAAAAACAGAAGTAATTACTCAGGAGATGCAAAGACATTTAGAGCATGAGGGACACATGGCTTCCCTGGAAAAATACCGTCTAAATGGAGTCGTTGCATACAAAAAAATGAAATCATGGATTCAGATTCTTTTTATTAATTTAAAGAGTATACCACTATACTCAGATTTAAAATTCTATCTGGAGCACTGTTGTGCAGTTACATCTCAAATTCAGCAGAAAGGCAGAGAATGTGTGCATATACTGTGTGTGAATATTTTATTTTAATTTCAAGCAGGAGTTAGTGAAATTGGCTGTATACTGTATACGTTTATCATGCATTCGGAAGGGGGCTGAATGACAATGTTTGTAACGCTAAACAAATCAGCCATTAGGTGGCGACCTAAAGCCGGTTACTTCCTTTTTAAACTAAAATAAAATCGTAGAAGAAGACATACCAGCGTTTTTCCGGTCGCGCGCCTCTTGAATTGGATCCAAACACTCATCAGGTCTGTAAACATTTGTACGCATTTAGAATTTAGTTCGCGGCTTCATATTCGGCCCCTTTTGTCGCGTCTGCTTGTCAGTAAAACTGGTTGTAAACATGTCAGATTACATTAAGTTTGACCACTACGAAGCGGAGTAAGTGTTAAAATCAAATAGTCGTGAAGACAAAGACTAAAAACACTCATTAAAACAAGTTTATGTTGTGTTAAGTGTAGCTAGTTAACCCAGATTTTTAGTAGCTATCTTTACTTAAGGCATCTTAGTGTCGTACCTGTGCTTTTGTGTAACATTTAGTTATAGTAATGTAGAAACCGTGCTACGAAAATGAATTATGTGTTGTTTGTCTTACTCAGATCAGTTTATTGCAAATGGTTTTATTGTTTTCACAGGCCTTCGATTGAAGATGGATTCGAATATACATCAGCCATAAGGGTACAATGTTACAGGTGAGCGTATGTAAACACATTTTCAGATTGTAATTTTCAGGCTCTTGACTCTATTTTGCAATTATGCACTCACCGTGCCTATTCTAAAGCAAATGTACAATATAATGTTTCTGTAGAGTATCTGTGGGGTGAACTGTGCTCGCGTGCTCAGTGTTATAGATGCTTCATCATAGATATTAATTGTTGGATTCTCTTGCAGCTCTTTTGAGTATTGTTTGAAGCGGAAGATTCCAATGTATCCCAGACGGTCATTCAGTTTAAGCAAGGGATCCAAGGAGGAATTCCAGGAAAGTCCCAGCCCAAATGAAGAGTCTCGCCATCACCAGGGGACTAAGAAGAAGAAGAGAACATTATGGAAAACTAAAGTTGATGATAGTGGGGCGAATACAGCCGATGAGACGGACCAAGACATCCTTGACATTATCGACTGTGCACAACAGAAACGCGTGGACATCGATGAAGGATGGTGCGCTGCGGTGGCCGATGAAGGAGTTGATTTCTCTGATGAAGACTGTGAGTCTGTGACCAGCAGCATTTCCTCTGGTCCCTCGGCCCTTCACAGCAGCACTGCCAAAAAACAGAGGTCCCCGCAGGGTTTGTGCTCAGCTTGCTGGAATCTCTACCAGAAGGCTAAAAAAATGAAATCGCCAATTAAAGATAAGCTCTTGGACAATGGTGAGTGGACACATGCATGTTTGGGAGAATAATTGTGAACCTGTAAAACATGACATCCTGACAGGTTCAGTGTTGCTTTGTGATGTTTTTAACAGATCCAAAGTCTCTGACATGTGACCAGTGGGTCCTTCTCAAACAATGGAGGCCAAAGAGGGTGCCAAACACAAGAAGGTAGTGTTCCTCATGTGTTGGATGTGCTTGAGCTGGTGCTCTGTTGGTGCTGTCGAGTTCATGATCCCACTGCTGTGTTTCAGGAAGCTTTTGAGACAAGTAGATCTGGTTAAGAAAAGGCTGGTGAAACGTGATGAAAAAAGAACTAATCGAGTAACGACAGAGAAAGAACAACCCGTCTGCTTGAGGCCACATGTTTTCCTCCAGAGGTGAAACATTTCTGCACAGAAAACGGATTGTGTCTGTTCCCTCAAAAAATGAGCTTAACGTGGAACATCTTTGTCTCAGGAATCTTAAACAGGTGTTTAAAGATCCGGTGAAACCTGGGAGGAAGAGGAACAGGAGAAAGAGGCGAAGAGAAGATTCTCGGGTTCCTCGCGTTGCCAAACAACAGCGTCTCCACAGCAGCGATCTTGCCAAGCACGCCAGCAATAATATCTGTGCGGTAAAGGCTGATAACTCTAGTCCGGACCCAAGCAGCAGCCAGAGCACTAGTTCTGGATTTGATGGTTGGAGTGAACAAGAAATGGATGTGCCGGAAGAAACGCATCGCACACTTGAGCTCATTTCCTCCTCAGTCAATGGAAAAGAATCCTCAAAGCCCCAAGAGGCCAGAGTCAAGCCAAAAGCTCTGAAAAAGGCGGCTGGATTTAGAGACTTGCTCGCTCAAATGCGAGCAAACACCAGTGTAATCGTCAAAGAGTAGGTCAGTTAGTAGGTCGACACTCTTTTCAATTTTTTTTTTTTTACTTTTTAACTAAACGACCAGATCTTACACAACTGCATATTTATTTCAGTGCATATTTATTTTGGGCACATTTGTTGTGGTTATTTAGGCACATTGTGTTAATTGGTCATTCTTAATTGGAAAACAGCATGCGTGTCATTAAATGACCACTAGGTGGCGCCATTTGTCCAGTTCATAAACGTAAGTTGCGTATTTAATGTGTTATTCAAGTGTTTTACTGTCTCATCCTAAAATTCTGTACGTCAGTAATCATTAAAAATCAATAAATTTAATTATTTTCACTATTTCCTCCCTGGTTAGCTGTTAGTTCAGTTTAGTGTTGTGGTCAGTTATAAATTTTTGCTGGGAATAAACTTGGAACACATCTTGCATCATCATTCCTAATTTGTAAAGTGTTAAAGTCTAGTAGTGTTTTTTTTTTTCCAGATGTTTGTGTTGATAATGGTGAATTTGGAGGAACCAAACACTGGACTAAGCTGTAGGGGAGTCGGACACTGTTGCTGTTTACCTATGGGATTAATGCATCGAGAGAGGAAGGACATTGTTAGTCTGAACCTGCTTCGCCAGGAAAGGTGTCTGCTGACTGTCTGCTTTGATTTATCGTTGACTCTTTCCATTTTCCACTTGTGACTGCCTTTCATAGAGAAGCGCAGCCGCTGGGTGAGGACGGCCCTGGACTCTCGGGGTGGATGTGTTTCGACACGCGCTGATGTTAAAACCGCACTTGTTTTGGTCTCATAAAGGTGACATGCTAATAACACAAACACCTTCATGGTTCCCTGAGAGAGAAAGATCTCACAGACAGCGTCGCCATGATAATCCTCCAGAACACCACGTGAATTATCACCTTCTTCATCTTCGTGTTATCAGCAAATGGAACAAATATGTTTGTGATTCATCAGGAGCCGAACGAAGCTGCTTGTGTTGCTTTAGCAGACCGTGGAGCCTGGAGACACCGACACTCTTTATACATTGTTTTCCATATTGCCAATTGATCCCACTTATCACAAAGCAGAGGTCTCGGGGCCAAAACAATTCAAGCAGTTTGCATACACAATACAGTATCCTGTGATAGAACCACTATCAGCACCTGACACCTCGAAAACAGGAAGAAGGGTTCAGCAGGAACACAGATGTGTCGGAGGGTTTTGAAGGAGGAGCGTGGAGAAAACTATATAACCCCTGTAGGAGCAGATCTGAGCTTCACTCCGCTGACAGCGAGGAGGTCTCCATCATGTCCTACTACGAGGTGAGTACGTCGCGAGCGGTTGATCCGACGGTAAAATCTGTGTCGAGTCGACCTTTAATCGTTGCGGTGGAACGTCTCCCTTCAGCACATCATCCTGGACTACGACTACAACGACACCGGCTCTGGTTCAGGCTCCGGGGAGCTGGGGATTGGTCTGGATGAGCCGTGCGGCGTGGAGCACATCATGACTGCCGACCTCCAGCGGGTCTTCCTGCCCGTGGTCTACGCGCTCATCTTCATCATGGGCATCACCGGCAACGGCCTGGTTGTCCTGGTACTGGGCTGCCAGCGCAGGTGAGCGGGCGGGTTCTGGATCTCGCTGTGCTTCTGAGGACAGAAACCAGATGATCTGATGACCGTTGATGTGGTTTTTCCCCAGGTCAAAGTGCAGCCTCACAGACCGCTACCGCCTCCACCTGTCCGCTGCCGATCTCCTCTTTGTTCTGGCGCTGCCGTTCTGGGCCGTGGACGCCGCCATGGCGGACTGGCGCTTCGGGGCGGCCACCTGCGTGGGCGTCCATGTCATCTACACGGTCAATCTGTACGGCAGCGTGCTCATCCTGGCCTTCATCAGTCTGGACCGTTACCTGGCCGTGGTCCGAGCCACGGACACAAACACCGGCGGGCTGAGGCAGCTGCTGGCACACAGACTGGTTTACGCAGGTACGTGAGGCCCCCCCGCACGCGTAGATTTCTATATTGCTCTGTATGTTTATAGTTTATTTCTGGCGGCAGGTGCCTGGTTGCCTGCGGGCCTCCTGGCGGTGCCTGACCTGGTTTTTGCCAGGACCCAGGAAGGAGGTGAAGGGGCCACGCTCTGCCAGCGTTTCTACCCAGAGGAGAACGCTCCCCTCTGGGTTGCGGTTTTCCACTTGCAGCTGGTCCTGGTTGGTCTGGTGATCCCAGGGCTGGTGCTGCTGGTTTGTTATTGCGTCATTGTCCTCAGGCTGACCCAGGGCCCCCTGGGGGCTCAGAGGCAGAAGCGACGAGCAGTCAGGACCACCATTGTTTTGGTTCTCTGCTTCTTCCTGTGCTGGCTGCCCTACGGAGCGGGCATCTCTGTGGACGCCCTGCTGCGCCTGGAGGTCCTGCCGCGCAGCTGCCGCTTGGAGGCCGTCCTGGGCGTGTGGCTGGCCGTGGCGGAGCCCATGGCGTTCACTCACTGCTGCCTGAACCCGCTGCTGTACGCTTTCCTGGGGGCCAGCTTCAAGAATTCAGCCCGCAGAGCCCTGACGACGAGCCGAGCCTCCAGTCTGAAGATTCTACCACGAAGGCGTCCCGGGACCTCGACCACCACAGAGTCCGAATCCTCCAGTTTACATTCCAGTTAGTGTTTGCTTGTGCTCTTTCTGGATGTATGTTTGTATAAAATGTATATGTGTGCACGTGGGGACGTTTACATAAAGAATCTGAGATAGAATCGAGCAGTCTGCTGGTCCACGACTCCTCTCCTGTAAATACTGTTTTTTGATTGATCGTGTTTTTCATTGTGAATTTCAGGAATAAAAAAAACACTTGTGCAAACTTCTCCTCTCTTCTTGTTTCCTGAGTGAACACAACACTTTAAGGGTCCGGATGTGCCATGTGTGTGTCTGACCAGTATGTGAACAAACCTCTTCAAGACTTGGCCTGTGGGGCAGGAAAGACCTGTGTGTGTGTGGTGTGTGTGTGTGTGTGTGTGTGAGGGGGGGTTCCATCAAACCAAGCTCTAGATCTTATTACGCAAGGCTCATGATTGGGTTTTTAAAAAAATAAAGCACTGGTTTGTTTCCAAATGGTTGAAAAGCAGGTTTACAGATGGAGGTGAACTGAAATCAGTTGGTATTGTGGGCTAATCTGTCCATCGGTCTCTCTCTGTGCGTTACTTCACACTCACCGAGCCACAGGACTCCGCTGATCCGGAACGTTTTCACATCCCTTTCAGGAAACAAAAGTGTGTCTTTGTCACGCATCAACGTGTGTATCGGTGCGTCCATATCTTGAGGGGCAGGTTTGATGGACGCTGATGATATAAACAGTTTGGCTCCCCTGCGTGAGACAGACGGGAGCACGACGGGGTGAGAAGGTCCGTTTTTTTCCAACACGCTCACTCACACAAAGTGCTTCCCACATTCATACTTCCACCTGGAAGTGGGCGGAAAACAGAAGCTGGAAGTGTACCGTGTCCTGTTTCCTGGTGCAGAGGAGAAGGAGGATGAAGAGGAGAGATTTGAGTGACAGAAGGGAGGAATAACTGTGTCCAGCTCTGCAACTGTATCCTGCCTTTGGCCTACGTGGCTTCACACTTGCAAAACTCTGACATTAGTGAGTAAGAAGCCCCCTTTTCATGTGTCGGTCTCTAGTTCACATGTGCACACACAAACTCACACACACACTTTGACACGTAGTTCTATTCATAGTGTATTCAAAACAGGAAAGACTTCCTGCAGCTCATTTTAGGAAAAACAAGCAACTAAAACAATCAGACGCCCGAGAGCTACGACAAAATAAATGACATGACAGAGCGAGCCACCGACACCAGCAACAGGAGCGCTGCGTAAACACACACAGCTGTAACAAACAAACACTAGAAGTCAGCTCAGTTACAGCAATAACGGGGTCCAGCCTGCATTTATTTAATTATTCAATTATGAATATTTACCTTTATTAGGTTGCTGCAATATTTCTATAAAAGGACAATGCAGAACTTATGTTATGTTGTGTTATGTTATGTTATGTTGTGTTGTGTTGTGTTGTGTTATGTTGTGTTATATTATGTTACGTTGTGTTATGTTATGTTATGTTGTGTTGTGTTGTGTTGTGTTGTGTTGTGTTGTGTTGTGTTGTGTTGTGTTGTGTCATGTAGGGAGTTCTCCAAAGGTTCATATCATGCTCCCATCAACATGTGTTTTTTGAGCTTAACTGTTAACAGAATAAAAATTGATGACTGAAAGAAAAAGTAGAAATGTTTATATCACATAAAAACTATGGGTTTTGTTGGGGGGGGGGGGTTAAAGGTATAAAACTCTCCTAACCAAACTTAAATTTATCAATGGTGAGTGTGCGTGTTTGTGTGTGTGCGTGTGTGTGTGTGTGCCCACGTGTGTTTACAGATGGTCAGGTTCCCTCATATTCAGACAAGCTGAGTTTCCTGTTGCTAAACAATCGTGGGAAAACCAGGGGTCAAGACAAAAGGAGAAATAAAGAGGAGGTAAAAAAAACTGGTCAGAATCCAAATGGGCTGCAAAAACTTCCTACATTGTTCCTGGTGGATTAATTCACTATGACAGGTGAAACCAATCGCCCGAACTGGAAGAGCTGGAACTGACCGCTACACGTGAAATGTGAGAATGATTTGGAAAAAAGAATTATTCAGAATATATATTTATTATGATGCTAAAATTAAGGAGAAACAATATCTAAGGGGTTCTTCACAGATCTTGTGATAGTTTGTAATGCATTATCTAATTTAAAAAAATCTAGTTTGTCTTCATTGCATCATAAAAAGTCAGGATGTTCCATCCATCCATCCATCCATCCATCCATCCATCCATCCATCATCCATCCATCCATCCATCCATCCATCCATCCATCCATCCATCCATCCATCCATCCATCCGTCCGACTTTTGTGGGTACTATGTGGAAAAGATAATAATGGTTATTTGTCTCCCTCTCGTGGACATAACTGGTAACTGTATGTTCTAGTCATTTGTCATCATAGACATATTATTGTATCTAGTGTTACATTTCTTACGCAATGTTATTATATGTCTACATATTGTTAAGAGACATATTTAACGCAATAATTTACTGTCGTCCTTGTAACTTTATGAATTTGGGAGAAGGGAAATGACGTCTACCCAACGTCACTTACTTCTGATTGGCCGCAGGAAGGAGGACCTTACTCGACCTCGCTGATTGGTCCAAACTGCGCGCCAAAGGTCACATGTCCATCTTTTCGCGCGAAAGTCACCCTCTCTGTTGTGTAGACCATAGCGTGCTTCCTGTCTGTGTTGCGGAGTAGGGCTGTTGTTCTAAATTTGTTTTTAGGGTTTTTGCTGCAGTTTTTCGTGGGAGTTTGTCATGGATGTTGCCACAGCAACCACGGAAAATGCCGGGGAGACGGTGAAGGACGAGTTGGCTGAAAAATGCCAAAAGTTATTCCAAGCTTTCCTGGAGGAGTAAGTCCGATCGCGTTCACGATGACTATCCTAGGAGAGCTTTCTTGAACTTTTCTTTATCCCCGACAACACTAAAGCAACAGTATGTTGCATTTCAGCTGATCGCGTCATAAAATTGTGCGTTTTCTTTTTCCGTGTGCAGGTTTCAGACCAGTGATGGGGAGGTGAAATATGTCCAAGAGGCCGAGGAGCTAATTCGGCCTGAGAGAAACACGCTGCTGGTGAGCTTCACAGACCTGGAGGGCTTCAACCAGGAGCTGGCCACCACCATCCAGGAGGAGTACTATAGGTGAGGCAAACACGGCGGAACCTGAGCCTCTCTGAATGCAAACAGTCATAAGGTTGTACATCATATCTTATTTTAATTTGCTTAAGAAAAGAACAACAACCTGTGTTTACATATGGACACATGTGTGTCGATGCTCTTGTCATTCATTTATTTGCATGTGTGAGGTTAGTGATGACAGTTATAGCTGACAGCATCATCACTGATGTCAGAGGTTGAAGACGGTTAAACGAAGCCAAACATTTTTTCTAGATCTTTTTGATGCGGCTCTAAACTCACCTCCGGGATTCTATTTTTAGAGTTTACCCTTACCTTTGTCGAGCGGTGCGGAACTTTGCTCGGGATCATGGAAATGTTCCTCTTAACAAAGAGTTCTACGTTGCCCTCGAGGATCTGCCCACCAGAAACAAGTACGACACAGGACACGTCCACGAGCTCGACCTCTTGCGCTCTACAGATCAGATATTTTATAAAATATGATTGTTTTCCCATGTGTGATGCAGGATCCGAGAGTTGTCATCCATGCGCATCGGTACGCTTGTAAAGATCAGCGGTCAAGTGGTGAGAACGCACCCCGTGCACCCTGAACTGGTGAGGTTCTCCACAATTGACCCCTGACACGCCACAGTGACCTGAAGCTGTTTGAAGGGTGTTAATGACGTTTGTGGTCTCAGGTCAGCGGGACTTTTCAGTGTATGGACTGCCAGGCGCTGATCAAAGACGTCCCGCAGCAGTTCAAATACTCCCCGCCGACCATCTGCAGAAACCCCGTGTGCAGCAACCGCTCCCGCTTCCATCTGGACACACACAAGTCAAAGTTCATTGACTTCCAGAAGGTAATTCCTAGAAGGACCTTGTGTTCTACGGTGTGTTGAAGGAGACACGGAGGTCTGAGCATCGTCTGTGTCCAGGTGCGTATCCAGGAGACGCAAGCAGAGCTGCCCCGCGGTTCCATCCCACGCTCCCTGGACATCGTCCTGAGGGCTGAAGCCGTGGAGACGGCTCAGGCCGGTGATCGCTGCGATTTCACTGGGGCCCTCATTGTTGTTCCGGATGTGTCTCAGCTGCGCACTCCCGGTATGTTTTTAGTCCTGAAACCTCCAGTTGACCTAAAACTTTCCGGTTTGACAACTGCCAACCGCCTCTTGTCCAGGTGTACGGGCCGAGACCAGCAGCCGCATGGCTGGAGGACCACAGGGCTTCGAATCCGAGGGGGTTCGGGGGCTGAAAGCTTTGGGAGTCAGGGAGCTTTCTTACAGGCTAGCATTCCTGGCCTGCAACGTGGCTCCGACTAACCCACGAGTGAGTGATTTCCGACATTTTGGTATCAGAACGCCCCAAACCCACCTTCTGCTCCGTTACAAATGTGCCTTCTGTTGCAGTTTGGTGGTAAGGAGATACGGGAGGAGGAGCAGACTGCAGAGAGCATCAAGAGCCAGATGACGGAGAAGGAGTGGGAGAAAGTGTTCGAAATGAGCCAAGACAAGAATCTCTACCACAACCTGTGCTCCAGTCTCTTCCCCACCATCCACGGTCAGGCTTCGAGCCAGCGTCATTACACATTATAGCCAGGAAAGCGTTGATCAAAGGCCTTCCGGCTGAATAAATGGCACCCGCGTCTGTGCAGGGAACGATGAGGTGAAGCGCGGCATCCTGCTGATGCTGTTCGGCGGCGTTCCCAAAACGACCACAGAGGGAACCTCCCTCAGAGGAGACGTCAACGTCTGTATTGTGGGAGATCCCAGTACGGCCAAGAGTCAGTTCCTAAAGTACGTATCCATAGATTAATGCAAATGCCTCCTGTCAGTGTTGAACGGTTTTGGAGAGCTTGATGACCAAATCTGTGTGTTCCAGGCATGTAGAGGAGTTCAGCCCCAGGGCGGTGTACACCAGCGGGAAGGCCAGCAGCGCGGCAGGTCTCACAGCCGCTGTGGTCAGAGACGAAGAGTCCCACGAGTTTGTGATCGAGGCCGGCGCTCTGATGCTGGCTGACAACGTGAGTGTCAGGAGCAGCGGGGAGTCTTGGCAGGTGCATCTGATGCTGACGGCCGCGTTTCTCCCGGCAGGGTGTGTGCTGCATCGACGAGTTCGACAAGATGGACCTTAAAGATCAGGTGGCCATCCATGAAGCCATGGAGCAGCAGACCATCAGCATCACCAAGGCTGGAGTCAAGGTAATCACAGGCTTATTCAACCGACTCCATCAGCTCGTGCATATTTTCCCTGCGATTCAATAGCAACTGAGTCAATTATTCAGACAACAGTCGGGACAAATGGTGCCTTTCTGGCATTTTAAACGTTGTAACTTTCCCTGCGTCTCCTGCAGGCCACTCTGAACGCTCGCACCTCCATTCTCGCCGCTGCAAATCCTATTGGTGGACGCTACGATCGCAGCAAGAGCCTGAAGCAGAACGTGAACCTCACTGCTCCCATCATGAGTCGATTTGACCTCTTCTTCATCCTGGTGGACGACTGCAACGAGGTACGACCCTGGTTCTGTCCACACGTTCCTGGACGGATTAATGAAGCTCTGATAGTCTGACGCTCGCGTGTCATTCCGTGTGAATCCCAGGTGACCGATTACGCCATCGCCAGACGGATCGTCGACCTGCACTCTCGCATCGAGGAGTCCGTGGACCGACTTTACACCCTGGATGAGATCCGCAGATATCTGCTCTTTGCGCGGCAGTTCAAGCCCAAGGTGCACATCTGTCTGAGCTCAGTCAGGCCCGACACGCTTGGTCTCTGTATCAATCTTCGTGCGGTTTGTCCCTGCGCCGGCAGATCTCCGGTGAGTCCGAGGAGTTCATCGTCGAGCAGTACAAGCGTCTGAGGCAGCGCGACAGTTCTGGGGGCGTGTCCAAGTCTGCCTGGAGAATCACTGTGAGGCAGCTGGAAAGCATGATCCGCCTCTCAGAGGGCATGGCCCGCATGCACTGCTGTGATGAAGTGAGTGCAGCAAATAAAACACGCGTCCAGATGCTTAACACACACTGATGAGAGTTCTTCCACACCCTTTTAATAATATAGTCATTTTTTGTTCAATGTACCATGATTTTTTTCCTTCTGATGTTCCCTTCAGGTGCAACCCAAACATGTAAAAGAAGCCTTCCGCCTCCTGAACAAATCCATCATCAGAGTGGAGACGCCCGATGTCAACCTTGAACAGGACGAAGAACTGGAGGAGGAGGAGGAGCAGCAGGAGGAAGGTAAATCCAGTTATTGTGTGGCACACCAGAGTAGCATTTGAAATTTGCCTTTAGCATTTGTCTACTTTAATCTTGTCTCTCAATTTTGACCCTGGAACCTTTTTACCTGTTATAGTTTATTGAATGTGTTGTGTTTACAGGGAACGCCGTCCCGAATGGGGTTAATGGCCATGTTAATGGAATAAATGGACACGCTGATGGCGTTAATGGTCATGCGGGTGTTCACACTGAGCCCGGCAGCCATCCCAAACCAGCCCTGCGCCTGTCATTTAGTGAATACAAGCGCATCTCCAACCTGCTGGTCTGGCATCTGCGCAGAGCAGAAGAGGGTAAGCAAGACCTTGTTTTATGCTCTTCACTGTTAGGATCCCTTTATTGAACCTTTTTCCGTTCTGTCTGCAGCCGAGGAAGAGGAGGAGCTGAAGAAAAGCGCAGTTGTTAACTGGTATCTGAAGGAAATTGAGTCTGAGATTGACTCCGAGGAGGAGTTGGTCAATAAGAAGGGTCTGATCGAGAAGGTTCTCCACCGGCTGGTGCATTATGTGAGTCCACCGTCGATGCTGCTGATCCCACATCTGCAAACGCGTTGTTGACTTATATCGATGTTTGCATTTCTGCCAGGATCACATCCTCATCGAGCTGTCCCAGGCAGGACTAAAGGGCTCAGAATCGGCGAGCACGCAGGAAGAAGCTGTCCTGGTCGTCAACCCCAACTACATCCTGGAGGATTAGTCCTTTCTTAATTTTCTCTGCCTCTACAAATTCTTCAATCAAAACAGTTTTTTTCAGTTGTTGTTGGACCCTCATATGTAATGCCCTCGAGATACATTTGTCATATTGTACAGGTGATTCTAGAGCTCTTTAAAAAAAAATTGGGTCATTCTGACTTGTGTAAATATCTTCAGCTTCGCCAGTTTGTTGGTTGTTTGGCTCTTAGAAAAAAATATCTAAATTGTAGGTAATCGCTGTTCTTTGTACCTGCATCAGTTCTTTAAAAATGTATCATGTCTTTTGTAATATTGTGTGGATTCAAATGTTGGTTTAAATAAAAAAAAAAGTTAAAGTGATGTCCACTAGGTGGCAGAACTACTCGCATAGGTCTAACCGCGCATGCGCGAACTCACTTACTCAACAAACATGGCGGCCTCCACTCTGACAGCAGCCAGGACGGCTTTGCAAGGTAAAATACTCAAATATTCAATTTATCGGGTACCTGTCAGTTAAGTTTAACTCTAATCTTCCGAGCGCCAACATCCCAAATATGTACACAGCCGCGCTGTTGTGTTTTAGCCAAAATGATTAGCTTCCTCGTTATATCTGCGAACCAACCTTCACCTGAACGCAGTGAAGGCGTATCACTAACCCAACGAGGTCTTTCCTTACATTAGGAACGTTCCTCATCCCACGCTGGGGGCTCCTAACACGGAGGAGACGGACCCTGGCCGCCTGTCAGCGTCTGCGATTGCACGTTTCTCCTGCCGCCTCCTGCAGCAGCTCCAGGACGGAGCCACAGAAGAGCGGCGAGGCGAGCAGCACCTCCAGGCTGGGAGAGGATCTGGAGGGTCCCGAATACATCCCCAAGAGAAAGGCGAAGAACCCAATGATGAAGATCGGCTACGCGTGGTAACTCTCTCCTACGTCACCATTTTAACTCGGAAAAACAAGGGACTTGGGTGACTTTACAGACATTTGCTTGTCGTTTTAAAGTGCCTAATCTATAGAGTGGACATTTCCTGTTGGGTCAAATAAGTCATCTCTTGGCTGCAGGATGATCGGCCTACCCACTGGTATCATCGGCTTCCTACTGGCCAAGAGGCAAGTGGACAAAAACAGACTGAAGCAGCTTAAGATTCGACAGAGGATGAAAAAGTCTAACGAAGGAGAGTACGAAGGGAGCCGCTACCACCATCCCACACAGGATGTCAAGGTCAACCCTTGAGGACCACCTGTGGCTCCTGAGATTTGCACTGATGCAGCGCTGCAACATGGACATTCAGGAAATCAGAGCTGGAAGATGATCCCTGATGATGATGATGATGATATGATGTAAATACTGTAGAAACATGAATGTGTGAGTGTCTCAGATGAAGCACACCAAACTTCACAAATACAGTCTTTAGTCAGTATGAAAAGATGACTTCTTATAATAAATATTTTATTTTTGGGTGGTCAGGTTGGCAGGTGGATGATTAGAATTTGTTGAGATCAGATATGTGACTAATGACCAGGGCTTGAAGTGAAGTCCTGAGTCTGGACTGTCAAAAGCAATGGACCTTCTAGGGAGTGCAGAGACAGGAAGTCAATCAGAGCTACTTTTTTAACATCTCTGCCCCCCAAAACAAGGGGCATCAGCTCTCACTTTTGATCCCAGACAGTGATCATGGGGCATCTGTCAGCCTTGGGGCCCAACTAAGAGTGAGAGTGAGAGTCACCTGGCAGCAAGGTAAGTGCCTAATCTATAGCAAGGTAGCAGGATGATGGCATCATCCTGCCCCCCGATCCAAGCAGCTCTCACTCACTTAATTGGGCCCCAAAAGTGAGAGCTGATGCCCCCTGTTTTGGGGGGCACCCACCCACCCACCTACCTACCCACCCAGGGTGCCATCATCCTGCTGCCATGCTTGGGGGGTGGGGGGCACTCTCCCCCAGGTTGCCATCATCCTGCTACCTTGTTCAGGGGAACCTTGATGTTGCTGCCAGGGCAGGTCCCAGGTCTTGAACCAGTAAACCAAAAGCCTTCTGCCTTGCAGCCTGATCTCTTACCCACTGGGCCACCACCCCCAGAAATAATAACCTGAGATGTTTAAAAAGTAGCTCTGATTGACTTCCTGCCTTTGCACTCCCTAGAAGGTCCACTGCTTTTGACAGTCCAGACTCAGCAAGTTTCTCACTTCACTCCATCAGCAGGGGGCCCCACCTCATGCCCACAACCCTCCACCTGGCACCCAGGACAGCATCACCTGACTGGATGATTGACATGATTGATGTTGGACCCCCACCCTTCTCCCATTGAGAGGAGCATTAAAGCCATACCTCTCTCCCCATGAAGCTGACACACACCACCAGCCACCTGCTCCATCCCACAACAAACCCCCCCAAAAAAATCAAATTATTTGTCATAAGCTTCTCACAACTTTTAATTCAGAAATGTCAAAAACTTCAAGGATGATGAAAAAGACACATTGATTGATGTGTGATTACAAAGCCTGCATATATTTAAAACCTTAAGCTTATATGTGACATGTCTGAGTATATTTGGTTTGTCAGCACTGCAGGAGTCACCTTAGGAAAGTTAGTCGTGTCCATGATTGTTTGCTTTAACAGCAGAATCAGCTTCAGAATCTCAAATATCATAAAGGCACAATGATATTGGCTAAGAACCATTAGTTTATACTGTTTTTTGTGTACACATATGAACAAAGAAATCACTAACAGCTTATTATGAAGCAATGCTGCCATGTGTAGCAGGTATAAATGAAAGCTTTTATACTACTCCCATTATCAGCATAAATCATGTAACACCACATCTGTGCAGCACCTGCTACTTCGGACAAACACAGATTTGGTTACCTTTAATCTGTTTTTCTAGCAGAGCATTAACCTTTAAAACACAAATGCAGGAGATTGACTCCAATGTGGAGATCACACGTTGTCTAATCTGCAAATTAACTAAAGGGAAAACACATGCTTCTTTCTATGAAGATACTAAAACGTTAAATAGTTAATTATATTTGTCCTATAGAGTTTTTTCTCACGCCTGGGTCTCACAGCGCCACCCAGTGGGAAAACGAGGCAGTTGCTGTAAAAATATTAAGATTTTTAAACATGTTTTTAGGAATCTAAATGATACAACATTCACACTTGAATACACCAACATTAAAAAACAACCCAGTACAGACAGATATATTGTTGACAATGTAGACATTCATATGAATTAATAATTAAACTATAACCTTTCGCATATTGATCAATAACTGGGTGGTACTGTCATTACAAGGCTGTTAGTGAGTATATTACTTCAAAGAGGACACATGTCTGCGTCCTCATGCACCTTAAAGCTAATCAGAGGCAAATCTGCGTGTTAGAAATGAAGAATATTCCCATTTTCCTCAACATTTACAAACTAAATCATCCATGGCAAGACAGGAACAGAAAGACTGTTCAACACTATATAATGAAAGAAATTGTGCAGCTAGAAAGTCTTTTCAAACATTTTTTTGGGAGGTTGGATAAATATTTACCTCAGGAAAGTGCATTTTTGTGCAACCAATATAACAAGGAAATAGCCCTGGCGCATGGTGTTTTTTTTGGTTTTTTTAAAAAATGTGTTTGCATTCTGAGCAGAGCTACAGCGGTCATTACTTCCTCGCGGCCCCAATAATCTGCAGAAGGAAAATGAAGATCTGGATGATGTCGACGTAGAGGGAAAGGGCGGCAAACACGTACTCATCTTCCGAGATGGAGTACTTCCTGTTTCCTATCAGGAGCTGTGTGTGGTAGGCCAAGAACTGCACAGCGGGAACATTCACATTAATAATGTCCAACAGAACATTTCCTGCCCCTGCAGAGGGTTAACTCTTTACTCACCAATGTGAAAACGATGGTTCCCAAAGCGGCGTAAAGCATGTGAAGCCACAGAACCTGCAACAATAATTAAAAACAACAACAACAGTGAAGGCACCATGATGTTGGGAATGGAACCGCTGCTTAAACAGGAGCCGGAACTCACGTATTTAAAGGACAGGACGATGGCGGAAATGAGGCCGGTCACAAAAACTACAATTCCCAGGACGCAGAAAAGCCCCTGGCACTTGGTGAAGTCCACCTTTGGAGAGAGAGAACTTGTTTAACATGCCGGATGGTGCAAACGCACAACAGCCGCTCGGCCCACCTTCGTCTGGAAGCAGAAGACTGTGACGCAGATGCAGACGACCGCGGTGATGGCCATAGCGAGAAACACCACCTTAGTGTCGTAGAAACTGAAAATAAATAAAGAAATAAATAAAACAAGGCGGCCGTTAAATTCTGTGAGACACAGAGCTGATATTCACGGATGATCGGCCGATTTTATTCACCTGGCAATGGTGCCCGTCATGTAGGACAAAGCCAGGGTCTGGAAAATAATACGCAGATTTAAAATCAAAAGAATTCGCTCTGAAAGAATGCAGATGGACGTACGCAAACATAATAACCCAGGAGATTGTAAAACTGGTAGAGTCACGTGGTCTTTGTGCAGATAAAGTCGTCAAACTTACAAACAACAACAGCAGAATGAGATTCCATGGGTGTTTCCTCCTAAAAAAAAAAAAAAAAGGAGAGCTCAAGGTTAAAGCTTTTATCATTTGCAACAGTTTCTAGAACTGAGCAGCGACGCTCACCGGGGGCCTGAACAGCACACCAGCACAATGTGGGTGATGAAGTACACGGCGCTAAAATGACACAACAAATAATCTTTAGTGCTTAAACTGGAAAAGGAGAGCAAAGCAGAGCCAGTGAGTACGTACTAGGACACCCAGTAGAGCGCCGGGTTATCCCTCACGTATTTTCCAACAGGTTCTCTGTGGCAGAGACACGATCAGCAGCGTAACACACGTACGGGGAGGAGGAGCCACGCAAAGTACACGCTGCATACTCACACGAACGTGAACACGGACACGATCGCCGTGGTGACCATCAGCTGAGAGGCCAACACCAAATACACCTGAGAGACACGTGCGAGCACGGTGAGATTCAAAACCCGACTTTTTAAAGAGGGGAAACGAATGAAGGCCGGGTGATGGAGCCTTGCGATCACCTTTCTGATGAAGGCGTGCCGGACGCTGACGCTGTCCCAACCGCTGCCCCGCGCCGCGAATCCGTCACCTGTGTCGGAGCGGTGAGGTAAAACAAAACAAAAAAAATCAGGTGACGACGGCTTAGAAAAGCAAAGTTCAAGAGGAAACGTGAGGAAAATATTCACCGGAACTCAGGACATCTGATGGTATGGTTGGTGGCATCATAGGGGGCATTGGAGGGGGGGTGGGGTAGCCAGGTCCTGGAGGACCGCCGTGGTAAGGCTGTCCTGGGTATGGACCTCCAGGATAGCCCCCTGGCTGCCCAGAATACAGTGGGGTATTTGGATCAGTGGGGTAGGGTGCAGAGGGCTGGCCTGGATGCGGGCCCCCATACCCGGGGAAGCCGTACGCTGGTGGTTGTGGGTAATTGCCACCATAGAGCGGGCCCCCGGATTCCTCGTAGCCTGGAGGATAATCTGAGCGGGACATTTTACCTGTGGCAAGAAAATACATTTTTGATTTTTACATTTCTAAATGTTTTAAAACAGAATGCAAGTACAGCTAAAAAAAACCCAACAAAGCTGAATAAATAAGTATTTTACTTTAAATCCTCCCGCGACTGAAGCCTTAAAACGAGCTCCCGCCAGCACTTACGCCGAACATGTGATTTATATTTAGAGTCATATCAGGTTAAACTGGCTGACGACACTGATTTCATTTTGACAGAAAGCCTCCCCGGGATGGACTTTCTCCGTCACGTTTCCATCGGAACGTCGACAGTTGGGTTCAGAAAGGGCTGGCGTGTGTTTCTAATAAGCTCCGGTTATTTGCCAAATTCCCAGTGTTTCACTGGGACTTTCAGGGGGAAAACACACAGACGAGGAATTCAAAACGCTGGCTCCACCTCACGCTGCCATTGCATCAGAACCAGATCGCCGAGCAACAGGAAAGAAAACCAAACAGTGGGGGGGGAAAAAAAGGCTTCAGTCGCTGACGCTGCGGCGGCGACAGGTCGGGCCACCGAGCCGATCAATGCGCCGCTGTGCTGGCTGAGACGCAGCCGCTGAAGGAGCGAGCCCGTGTTTGCACAGGGGAGGTGGAACACATGGAAAGTAAATATTGAGTATGAAAAGACATCTTCAAGGTGAAGGCTATTCATAGTAATCAATACAAAGGTCCGTATCAAACATAATTTTCAGGAACGGCTCGATTTAACTGATTCAAATCAGGGCAAATGAATGACTTATCATAAATCCACCCCCCCTTACTTCCAATTAAGTCGCACTTTCAGCGCGGGAGCTCTAAATTTAGTCAGATGTCCTCAAAAATATTCAATATTTGCTTAAACTGTGGTGCAGCGTCAGAAAAGAGAAGCAGCACATTACAGGCGTTCTTTGCCATTTGACAACAAGGCAAACATTCAACAGGTTTCCCAAGGAACGTCACGTTTGTTGTGAGTTACATGAACTGCTACATGCGTTTTTGGGAGGAGCACAGCAGTTACCAAACTAGCACAGAAAAGGGTCAAAGTTGGGGATTTACAGGATCGAGCCTCCTTATAGATCCAAGTTACTTCTTCATATGTAAACGATATATATAGATTTCTATTTTTTTTCCACAAACACTCAAAGTTTTAATGTCACCATTGATGGAGACGGTCAGTGTTGGAAGACCCCAAACCTGCTAAAACAGGTTAAAAACAGCAAAACAACATTTCAGTTTCCTCAAGCGTCTCCGCATCTTCCAGGCAGACGATGTGGAAACCCCATGAGGATACCACCTAGATAGATGATAGATGTGATGAGCTTCAGAGATGGACACATTTATCAAATGCAGCAATCAATTATATTACGATAAACTAACAGCAAATCTGTCTTTGAGGGCAGAATTATTGTATAAAAGGTGCACTTTGGCTTGTTGATGGCTACTGCATCACGATGGACAGGACGTCTGCATCTCTTTTCACACCAAAGTGTTAAAATAGGCTTTATTTATTCCAAACCGTAGTTAAAAGAGGTTGCACCCTCCGCACGGAGAGAGTTGCAACCTTTCACCTTCACCTGGGGTTTTGTCACCAATGCTAACAGGTCCGGACTGTCGAAAACTGTTTATCCTGTTCCGACGTGATTCGAACGCGTGTTACAGGTGGGACGCGCTGGTATTCGGCTGCTTTTGGGCTTCATCGACGCAAGAATCTTAGTTTTGATTTAACCCAGACGGATCGTCACATCTGTTTGTTGCTAACTGCTTAAATTAGCTTAACTTACCACGTACGAAGAGTCAACCCGAGACTTTCCGGGCGTCTCCTGAGCGATGGCGGGGAGAACGATGCCGAAAATAAGTATTCTTTTTATAAATTCTCTCCTTCCCAACACGCCCGTTCAGCCCCGAAGACTCGCGAAACCGATTCCACAAGGATTCCGATGTCGTTGACGCTAATTTCTCGCCGCTCCGGTCACAGATGTGCAGCAGAAAGTAACATTTCCTGGAACAGTGAAGTAACAGGGTGGAGACACGCGCGGCCGCGCGCTCCGAGTGTGACGTATGTGACTGGCAGGTTGTGCTGAGTCATGTTCTGGAATGTGGTTTAAAAAGTTCCTAGAAAAAGAAACAACTCTTTCTAAACTAATGTCTAAAAATGAGGGCAGCAATATCAGTGTTAGAACTTATTTAGTGTGTGTAAATCATATGAATCAATATTTATTTCAATAAAAAAGACACATGATAATTTAGTGCAAGTGCAAAGAATAAAACACCAGTGTTTAAAGTGACAGCTGAAATTGATTTATTTACTCATCCAGCACAAATGACATGTTCACCGTACAGACGTTTATAACGCTTTTTTGTACTTATCATAGTAAAGTTGTCTTCCTGATGTCCATCCAAGCACACATAGAAAAATAGATAAAAACACATGCGACCCCTGCAGCCATTCAGATAAGAAACTAGTTTGATGCTAGTTAAGTTGGCACGCTTGCGTGCAAAGTGCATCGCTGTCAGCTCACAAGTATTTGAGGACCAGCTTCTTAGTGAGGGTGTACTTGGGCTCGGGCATTTGTTTGTGATCCTGAAATTCTCCTTTGCTCACCTCCCTGTTGACACGCGTCAGAATGTCCAGGATATGATCGTGCCCTGGGCTACAAAGGAAAAGACAATTATTCTACACAACAATCTCCGGTCAGAGAGACAGAGAGAAGGAGCCCATGTTTCTGTACCTTTCTGCTGACTTCTGCAGCTGATTGCAAAGCTCCTGGATGTAGATGGAGCCTTTTTTAGTATGTCGAAAGGACTTGTAGTCTTCCACAGTGGCCATGCCGATCAGGAAGTCAGCACTATCAGCCACCACCTTGGCTTTCACAGGACCTGCATCCTCCTCCAGCTGACTCTCCGCCTTGGCCATCTCCTGCTCTGGCCTTGGAGGCCATGCCGCATACCCTTTCTGGAGTTTTTCCCCCTGGCAGGCTTGAATGAAGAAGAGTTTGGGCTTCCCTGCCAGGGTGGGGGCCTGGCTGCTCACAAAGGGCTGCGTGAAATCCTGTAATGACACCTCCTCCCCGTCGGTCCCAAAAATACACCCCTTTAATCCGTGGGAAAGCACACAGACCACCTGGGATCAGACAGAGAAATTTTGAAAGGGGGTTTTAATGCTTAATAAACATGTTAACTAACAATATAACTAGATTTGACCTCATGTCCAGAGAAGAAATGTCAAACAGACATTACTCTTATGTCTTAGGTTACACCAAAGCTTAATTTTAACACGTTATCAAAAAATATACATGCACTTCATCACATAAGCATTGAACACTTCCTACCAATATGACTCATTTTTAAATCTCTCACCAAGGCATCTTCGTTCATAAAGTTCCTTTTGCCCAGCCTCTTCAGCTCGCTTAAGATGGCTTCTGCGGTAAAGTCATTGTGCACCTGCACTGTAAACCCGAACTTGGTGAACACTGAGCGTAGACGTTCTGCGTCACACAAAACAGAAGTAAGCCGAGAGGCACGAGCAGTCTGAGTAACATCAGTAGTTACACAAGTAGTTAGTCAGTGCGCCTACTTTCGTCCTCCATCGTCCCTCCTCTCCTCAGGAGGTTTGCACCCGGTAGAAAGGTCTCATTGTTGAAGACCACACACAGACCACGAGGATTATGAATCAGGGCATAATACTCATTCTAAAATACAATAAAAGATAGATGGTAATAAAGATCCCGAATGACTGAACGGAGGACAGGAACGAGCATCTGTGAGTCCTTTACATCATCAGCCGGCGGTGAGGACTGAAAGATGGATTCAGCATCAGGGGAAACATTCTGTTCCGTGCCTGCAGAGACAAAACGACGTCCATTCACATGTGTAAGACCAACAGCACCATCGTAGATATGCGCCATGAGAAGATGCCTGCAGTTACCTCTGGGCTGGGTCTCGGGTACAGCCAGACGAACTGGAACTGGCTGAAGGTTGTTGGAAAAAAATACACAAGACGTGACCCTCCTGCTGGACAGACTATGATATAGGTGACAGAGACACATGTAAACCTACTTACCATGCTCATAACAGCGGGGGGTGGTGTTCCAGGCCCCCGGGGAACGACTGAAAATAGTACATTCGCTTGACTGTTTCCATTCAAACACAGTGATGAATGTATGATTATGATTACAGTCAATACGTGCTTACGAATACCTCTTAAAGGTTGCATGAAATCATGCACGGTTTCTGCCAGACGCTGATCCACCTCTTTCAGCGCTGAGTGCAGCTTATCGAGTTTTGTATTGGAGAGTAGACCCTTCTTTTCCATTTCAGTAAACACATCCAGCACCGTCTGCAATGAGCGGCAAGGAGATCATTGTTCTGCAGAGGAAATATCTTCAACGAGATCAAAGCTAAAGGAGCAAACCCGTGTGATAAAAGTGTTTGAGGCCCAAATAAAAATGCACTTTGGATGCTTTTTTACAAAAACGACTGCATCCAATTGCATTAAATTTCCAGCAGCAATCTTTCATTTTTGATATCAGGATTGTGACGATGGCTGTGACTATGGTGCAGAGGTTTTGTTCTCACTTTGCACAACTCGATCTGTCTCCTGCCCAGCTGGTCGCTGAGCAAAAACTTCAGCTTCTTAAGAGCTTCCCGATCCAGGTCCTCATATAGTTTGTACAGCATCACCCTGAAGAACACAAGAGCGTGGTGAAGAGAACAAAAGTCTCTCCTGTAATCCAACTTTGTGAACATATCCCTCTGCTTTTACCTGTACTCGGACAGGAGGGGCCTTGCATCCGTTTCCTCTGGCTGGCTGCTATCTGCTTCCAGAAGGCCGAGGAGATCTTTTCGATGGATAGTGTGGAGCAGCTGGGAGAGGAAAGAACTATTCTCCAGAAGACATTTCTCATGTAATTTCTTAAACAGTCCTCTTGCATCACTAATCTGGGAGAAGAAGGATGAAAGCAACTTTGAAGAGCAGTGAAACAAGAAAAACAGCTTATTTTGTACAGCAATGAGGCAGCTAAGTCAGTTCAATAACTGTGTGTTTTGGTCATTAGTGGAATATTTTTGCCATATAATATGGGCACAATTTCTCAAGCATGTTTGACACAATGTGCTCACCCCCTCCAGGCTTTTTGTGCTGACAGCATCTCGACACAAGAAGCAAAGGGCGGCCACCTCCAAAGAATCAAGTTGATCATCGATGTGGGACAGCAGCCGCAGATCCATCACAGATCCACCACAACCAGCGCAGGCGTGATTCTTCAACGCACTGGTTTTAGAAAGACGGAGTGATATGAGGTAAAAAAGGGATAAATAAAAAACAAGTGAAGAAGTGGGAGAAAAGATATGTATGTCAGTTACTGCCCTTGATGAAGATGTAAGGTATATTTGTGCCTTTATAACCTACAGAGACATTCAGAGACCAGATTTGTTTGAAGAAGCTGACTGTTAGATTTCATAGGTATATGGAGGGTGACGCCATTACACAGGCTTATTACACACCCTAAACATGACTTTAGATCGGTTTTAAGTAACTTAACTTTGATCGTCGGCCCTACACATAAACGGAATATGAAGTTATTTATGATTAACAACACGGCGAATTTATGAAAACCTACATTGGTAAAATACATATCATTATTGAGGAATACTAGAAAACGGTTTTTCTCTTACCAGTGTCAGCGCACTGCCAACGAAGTAAAAACGTCCTCTTTCTTTACGAAAATATCTGTTATGATTTGACCTTCGTGGGTTGATTTTTTCTTTTCCTTCCTCGCCCAAAATTTAGCGACGAACTTTTCCCCGGGTTTCACTTTCAGAGCCGGTGGTTGTGCGAGCGAAGGGAACCTTCTTCTTCGGACGTTCAGGGTCCAACGAGCTCACACCTACATTACTGCCACCTACCGGATAATGTGGTGCACTGCTTGTGATAAAAGAAGTGCATCCGTGTGTGTGTTATTTTTATTGTCTGTCAAGGCAGAATTTTGACAAAAATATTTTATTCTGACCGCAGACGCCTATTTACCTAGATCACAGCAATAGAAGTACAAAAAAAACCCCAAAAAACTTAAAACAGTTACACGAGAGGTGATCTGTCAATCAGCAAAACAGACCAAGCCAAAGAAAATACAGAAATTTGTTTTCTACTCAAATGAATGTCCGAGCCTTTAGAGTAAGGAGGCCTTCAGGCCGGAGAATCGTCTGAGGCAAAAACAAGGAAGTACTCTCGAGCAAACTGGAAGACATCGTCAGGTTTCCTCAGCAGCAAGAACTGCAGGAAGTCAGATATGAGGGCACGGATCTCTGGATGTTGTCTCAGGTACGAGGTATGATCTGCCTTCAGCTCCTCCTTTTCAACACAGTAATTCAGACATTTTATTCAAAGAACTCATGCGTTCAATTTACTAATGTACTATTTCTGGTTACCTTCCTGTCCAGGAAATTTGAGGAAAATTGCATGTCTTCTTCCCAACCTGGGAAGTTGGGTAAGGATCTGAGTGCTGGAAGGGCGGCATCTTGATTTGGGTCTGGACTATGCTGAGTCATCTGATGAACGGAGTGGGGTAACGGTTAGAACACATTAATGCTGAAGAATCGAACAGCTTTCCAAGGTATTCATTCACAACTCTAAGGATGGGTTATAGTTTTGTAGTTAAATGCCATATTTTGCAAGCCATTTGGCCTTGATCCTTAAATGATCAAGTTTCAAGGTATCTCTGATGCTTTGATCATCACGGTTGGTTTTTGATCTTACTTCTGTCCAGGTGAGAGAGTGGGAACAAAGCAGCATGTCCCTCATGCACAGGTGGTTCTTCTGTAAGCCTAAAAATAGAACATAAAGCTTGAACTTATTGGTCAAGAAAACAGGACCGACATGTGAGATAAAGTTTACCTTTTCCCCGCTGTAATGGCAGATGGGAGAGTCTCATGATGACAGGTGACCCTACCTGCCCTCTACCAGCCAGGTGCCTGCAGAAATTGCAAGTGTGCTGTTGGCATTCGTTGTGAAGCGACATGTGTGTGAGAAAAAGCGCCGTTATTACCCATCAGCCAGGAAGTAGCTCTGCCATTTAGTGGGACTGTCCGCGGTCTCAACAGTCCTCTCCACCCCGAACACCTCCACCCTGTCGCCGCAAACGTCCAGCTGCTTCAGACCTAACACATGCTGAGCAGAAATACAGTGCAAGAGGCTTCTGAAAATTCCAAACAGCGCAAAGAAGGCGTACAAAATCAGACCAGTGTCATGACGCACAACTGTGGAGTGGACGAGGCGCAGCTCCTGGTCCAAAGAGAGGAAGGTCATCTGTCGAGGCGCTGATTTCCGAAGAGCGATCAAGCGCAGCAGCAACAGGCTGCAACCCTCGGTTACCAACCCTCTCAGAGCGGAAAGAGGATAAGAAACTCGCTCCGTTTTCAAATCCTGTGCGCGTAGAAATAATGAATTTGCATGTGTAACAGTTTCCTGTTTTGTGGTGTGTTGCCAGATCATTGCCTGTCACCTCTCCCACAGTTGTAACTTTATTGATCAGCAGCTGGTCGCCACGCTGCACCATGTGCCACTTTTTTTCCACACTGTTGTCCTTAAGCTGGAAAGGAATTAATGTTTCTTTAAAGGACAGGAATTATGGATCATCAAAATGATGAGCCCATGAGCAGGCCTCTGGCAATATTTCCAAATACAATGTATAGGAAGTTTGAAAAGGCTCACCTTGACATACTCATGGTAATGTTCCTCCAAAACCTCCAGGTCTGTGGTCAGGTAGGCTTGAGTGCAGATATAAAGGTGCTTACACACACAGATATGAAAAAGAACAGCTCAGTTAGCAGTTAATGGCTTTCCCTCACCCGTCACTGTTGTTCCACAGGGACAGTGGTCGATGGTGCCTTGGCTCTGAGCATGCAGCAGCATGCACGGCTGCTGATCTTTACGCGCAAACTCTACTGTGACCGTGAAATTCCCCAGGGCTCGGCCGCCTTCGGACACAGTCACCAAGGAGTCTGCAAACACACACCTCTGCAGCTCTGCAGGTTCTGAGGAGGAAGGTTTTCACATACAGTCCACTTTAACAACGTTTGTAACGTTCAGCTTCAAGCGTTGTTTGCTGAGTCTCCATGACAGTTTGCGGCAACTAAGATGTGTCAAAACCAGGTGACGCTGACTCTTAATTGGCTGCAGCTACAGAGTATAAAATATTCCCACTCACCAACGCTGGCCATGAATAAAACAGCTTCCTCAGAGGCTTTTAACTCTTCTCTGATGACAGCCTCCTCTGCCTCGTCTTTCAGCGGGTCTTCCATGGTCAAAATCGCTTTGGTTCGATTGCAGACGCGCGCCAGTCGAACATGTGTCCGCGCACTTGGAGAAGCTTTATGGAATTAACTTTTACTGCGAAGGATTTGTCATTTTTCGGACACGCGATATGAACACAGCTGCAACCTCTTTTCCGAGACTGAAAAAACAAAGACCAGGCGTTGTCATGGAAACGACGCCGTGGTGCCGTAAAGACGGTAATGTGCGCGCAGCTTTTGCAGCAAGTCAAAGTCTGGCGATTGATCCAGTTTAGTCGGTCAGTTATCGAACTTTTTCCTTAATAATATTAGTTCACAAATGTTTTTACAAATTGCTGACATTATTTGAAAAAAATGTCACGTCATGTCACACAAAAAGCGTTTATTCCTGAACATTAATATGCAACATTACTTAAGACATCTGTTCAATATAACAGGACAACACTAAATCATTGGGCATGGGCTAAATAAAGAAAATCTCACCCTGAGCTGATTATACATTTATCATATTTAACTGTCATTACAGTTTCAAAGCATCTTCAACATAAAAACTGTTTTCTACCTTTAAAATGACTTGCACACATTTGCCAGAGTTGCAGAAAAATGAAGCATCGATAAAAGTGGTTAAATTACATGTGCTTCATGCAGTACGTGGTGACAACACAAGTCTTTTTCTCAGGGTGAACCTAACTTCAGGCATCTGCTTTTGTTCCCCGGGATGAATGGATGCTTCTTTTTTGCTGACTTCACTGTTGACACGATGGAGGATGGTGGTCATGTCTTCACCCCTAAAACCACAAAGTAGTGTTTAAAAAACTAGTTGAAGTGCACACTGAAGGCCATACATTTTGTGATATTTAGGTTCACATTTGTACCTTAAGCAGCCCTCCTTTAGCTCCTGACACAGAGATTGGATAAACCAGCTTCCATCAATTTTGTGCCTAAACGACACGTAATCCTCAACAGTGGCTGTCGCAACCAGGATATCAGCTTCCTCCGGAATGGAGAGCGTATGACAATCGTCGGTCTGGAGGTCTTTTAAAAGCACTCCACGGTGGATCCCCTTTCCCTGGCAGGCCTGAATTAGGAACATTTTAGGCTTGCTTACGAGGGCCGACTGCCTAGTTGCCTTGAAGGTTCTAATAATTTGTTTAATGCAGAGTGGCTCCCCATCAATTCCCAGTACTGCAGACTTTTCTCCATGACTCAGAATGCAGCAGATGAATGCATCACCATGTTTAGGCTCCACCTGAAGATCAACGAATGTACTGCCAGACCACTCTTTAACATCAAACTCTTGGAGCTGAGAGAGGTCACTGAGAGAAGCAAAGCAATTCAACGCCCGATCCATCTTTTCTTTAGTTTGGTCTTTACACATTAGCACTCTGAACCCGAGCCAGGTGAACACTTCTGCCAAACTCTCTGCAAGTACAAACAATCAAAAAAACTTGATTACTAACATCCTGGACAAGAGGTATCAATCTTTATACATTTCCACATACGAGCATCTTTGTTTGTTCCACTTCTTTGCTTCATATCCAAGAAATTCTCATTGTTTATGATCACACAGAGGCCTGTCGGCTGGCTGAGTAACTCATACTGTTCATCCTGTAAATAAAAAAATATATATATTAAAATGAGTATCTCTATAGATGGCTAATAAGGGCACTAACTCGAAGTCCCTGGTGGTCTAGTGGTTAGGATTCGGCGCTCTCACCGCCGCGGCCCGGGTTCGATTCCCGGTCAGGGAACTTAGCTTTTTCTTTTATGTTTTTAATGTTACAGCAGCGTACGGCCAACAACAAAATATACGATAGAAAATCGGATCGTATAGATTGGTGCCCTAATATCCAGTGAAGGCTGTACAAGAAAGACACTCGTCTTTCTCCACAAAACGAAACAATGAATGCGAAAGTCTGGTGTCGTCTTACTGTTACGTTACCCTTCTTATCCTCTTGCACTCTTGTGACATGCCATCTATGAAAGAAGCAAAACGACGCAACATTACACTTTCAAATATAACTGAATAGGTAATGAGTAGGTAATTGGTTACCAATGTTTAACCTACCAAAATGATCTTCTGAGCTGGACTGCACAGGTTGAGTTAAAGGAATAGTGGCGCTCCATTGTATATTCTTCAGCTCGGGATAGGTACTCTTAATATCATCATCGGTTTGCAGGAGGTTCAGGAAGGCTTCACATGTGGCATCTCCTTTATTCATGATTTTATCCACAAGCGCAATAACATGACCCCAGATATCCTCCCCATTGATGTTTTTAAGGTTGTTGTACTCGCGTCGAGTTATCAGCTTCTTCTCGTCGACTTTGTTGAGGATTAGCCCGTAGTCTGCACAGAATATCGTCCCAATAGCTGTTTTATTACGTCTCACTGCCTCCATGTCTTTTGGAAGAAAGACAAAAACAGAGTGATTCACGACAATTCGGCAATGAACAGGAAATCATTTTGCACACTTTTACCAAGGTCAATATGATAATGTTTTTTATAACAGCAGGCAATGTGGGATTCTTGCACAAAGGTAACTGGTTAAGCTAGTTTCAACGGCTAACTCCAAGAAAGCGACGATAGAATGCATCGTAAGTGAACAAGAGGTTATTTTTGCTAGAATAGCAGTGATTATATTTTGTAAGCGAATATCTAAAAGTCTACGATTTCAAGTAAATATCTTTCTTACCAATAATCCTTTATGTGAAGTAAAACAACGCGTTTCCACCGCCTCGTGGTCAGAAGAGAGATTGTATAGTTTTAACATAATCTAACATTATACACCGCCACTGTCCCTGGTGGTCTAGTGGTTAGGATTCGGCGCTCTCACCGCCGCGGCCCGGGTTCGATTCCCGGTCAGGGAACTTAGCTTTTTCTTTTTTGTTTTTAATGTTACAGCAGCGTACGGCCAACAACAAAATATACGACAGACAAAAAGTATCATATAAATAGATCAGTGCCCAAAATATCCAGTGAAGGCCGTACAAGAAAGACACGGCTCGTCTTTCTCCACAAAACGAAACAATGAATGCAAAAGTCTGGTGTCGTCTTACTGTTACATTACACTTTCAGATATAACTGAATATGGAATGTAAGTTGACCGACATTTTCCTTTTTTTTTTTTTTTTACTATATATAACATTGTTGACAGAGAGGTGAGGTAACTATCTACTCAAGGAATCTTTTTTTTTTTTTTTAATCACAACTTTGTTACAAATTACCCTCAGGTAAGAATGACAATTTAATGATTTTAAAACAAAAACAAAACAAAACAAAATCATTGGAAAATAAAGAAACCCATTTCCTCAAGACGTCTTTATAGGATGTGATGTCACACTTCTCCTTTCTGAAGAGGAAAAAAGAACCTCGAGCACGCAGACAAAAGTCAGTCAACGGTGAGGGTTGTACTATTATTATGATTATTACTATTATTATTATTATTAATGAGATTTTGAATCAGGCATAACTTTTGTCTACTTTGGAATGATGCTTTATTTGATAGAAAAGCATAGAGAAGAGTGATGATGACCTTGTTTAGATGGAAATAGCTACCCTAAGAAAAATGCTGATGATTTTGGTTTTGAAGACTGTGTGAAATACAGTCATTATCAAGCATTGGGAATAAGTGTGGCATTGTCACTGTCCAGTAGGTAAACAATGTGACATTATTAACACAGTATGAAAGTTTATATGCTTTTTAAACAATGAAAGGAAAGTTAAATCATGCTGTGTTGTATCTACTGAGCTTTCATATTTACTGTATAGCTTTTCTCTCCCTCTATGTGTGTGTTTAGGCAATGAGGTTATTTCCAGTTCATTTAACACTTTGGTTCAGTTTCCTCTTTTTCCGGGCCTCAAAAAGTGGTTGGTAAAACACACACACACACACACACACACACACACACACACACACACACACACAACCACACACACACACACACACACTACTATAATATCACCCTGTCAACAACATTCATGTGTGAAACTGGGTGACCTCTGCTATTGCCGATCAAATGACTGAGACTATTAAAATCTATTAATACTTATGTCTCTTTTTTCTGCAGCCTTTAATACTTTCACAGAGACAAATGGCATGAACTCAACTGTCTGCGAGAACATCGAGTCTACCGACGCTGTGAGACTCCGACCCCTTTTCTCGTGATCTCCAGATACCATCATCTTGCCTTCCTCTGATTTGTCCTCACTTGTTTCGTGTTTGTAGAGTTTGGTCCCTGAGCAGGATGACGTCGAAGCAAGCGATATCAGCGAGCAATCTTTCTGCGTGCTTTACGTGACAAACATTCTCAACTGTTCCTGGTCACTGGACCATTCAGCAGTCGCCCACATCAGGTACTTTTGGAGGACAGCTCTGATGAGGAACTCAGCACGGCTGCTCATTTATCTCCCGTCTCCGTCTGCTCGCTCAGCGTTTGCAACGGCGAGACGCTGCTTTGGTCTCTGAACCCTTCCAAAGAAGAAAGAGCTGGGTCAGCGTCTTTGATCCTGCAGAACGTTGACGTTCTGTACGTCGTCCTTCAGTTTAACCTAACCCTGCAGGGCAGCAGGGCAGTCTACACCAAAGTGTATGACAAGCACATGCTCGGTAAAAACGCTGTTAAAGATTAGCATCTCTGATCCATAAAAGATCTTGTTCACTTATTTAACTGTTGGTGTGCCTCAGCGGTCCCTCCTCCTCCCGAGAACATCTCCACATCAGTCACGGGTGAGAATCTGCTGCTGGTTTCCTGGTCCCTGCCAGAGAGTCAAATTCTCTTTGATCCACATTGCTACGAGTACCAGCTGGACATCGGTGACGGGGTACGACGTGGATGCTGGTGACTGTGAACGAGCAGCACACGCGTGTTTCTTCTGCATCTTGTCCTGACGATTGGATCCTTTCAAAAAAACAGGAACCGGCCAGAGAAACATCGGGGGAGCTGTCTTACACGCTGCCAAACGTGGTCCCCAGCCACACGCACAGGGCGAGGATAAGGACGCGGCTGAGCATCACTTGTCACGAACGCCCTCGCTGGAGCGAGTGGAGCAAGTGGAGCAACGATGCCGGTTGGTGCCACTTTGTCCGTCAACGCCTGACTTTTCCCCCAATGCAGAGTTTTTGACGTCTGCTTGCGTAGCTGGAGCCGTGGAACCGCCGGGTTTCCGCCTCAACTTGCTGGTGATCGTCCTAATTTTGCTGGGGCTACCCATGATCCTCCTGGCTGTTCTGCTCATGGCGCGATCGCAGAGGTAGAGTCGCCATTGACCGATGCTACAAAGAATTTGTGATTGACGCAAGTATTTCCCTTTCCAGCTAATTTACAACCGGCCTCTCTTTACAGTTTTCCATTCTTAACTCCATAATAATAAATAGCTGCACCCATCTGAGGAATTCTAGTTTGTTTTATTCAATTTAATTATTTTTGAAAATTGTAGAAGAAGAAGCTCAACAGAGATTGTGCGAGTTGGAGCATCTGTTTGTTTTTAGTGAAAAGAAAAAGCTCTTTAAGCTGCAGTCAGACAGGAACCTCCCGTGCGAGTTCTACAGTAAGAGAAGCATACAGGAAAAACACAGAATGGCAGGGCTCATCTTCTCTCTTTAATCCTTTCAGTTTAATGGTTTCAGACTCGCTTTGTTTCAGGCTGTACAAGACCGTTTTCCCTCGCATTCCTCGCCCTCCACCGGATTACATGAAGGCCTTGGACAAAAACGACAGGTTGAACGTAAGCCAGAGAAAGAACAAACAACCACGCGGCTTCCGCTCACCACATCGGCAATGTGACGACTTTTGTGCCGCTTTTTTTGTTTGTTTGTTTCCAGGAGCCTCATCCTTGCACACCAGCTGAGGAGGAGGTGATCACTGTGGTTTTATTCGAGTGAAACCGCGTCTGCGAAGTGGCCACGAATGCAAAAACGTGTGTTTTTATATGTGAACTTCAAGCCATTTTGTTCGTTTCTTATGCCAGAAGCTTGTGACAATATCAGTGGTTATGATGTATTTACTCTGTTCAAATTAGACACAAGTCCACAGTTAAGATGCTCGTGCATGTTCTCAAGCCTTTTCTGTTTCTTCCACGTTGTACTGCACTTTATTATTCTGTTCAAATACAATAGAAATAAAAATGGTGTTGACTTGTTGAGACTTGGAAACAAGTGTGCATGTTTTTTAAAATTTTTTATTTAAATGCAACATCTCTGCTTAAACACCCGATTAGCTGGCTTTAGCATTTAGCCCCGTTTTACTGATAGAGAAGCATCAGTTCATGACATCTGCTGAGGTTCATATTCATGAGAACAAATGCTAAATAAGACAGGAACACATCCAGACTGCTGTTGAAGATAAACAAAGGTTTTTTTTTATTACGTTAACTCTAATCAAGTCTAAACGAGGCCCGGAGACAGATCCCATTAAAACGTTCCAAAATACCCTCCTTCAAATGAATATTATAATAAAAATTAGGTTCTTCAGTCATTCCATCACTTGTAGTCAGGTTATCACTTTACCAGGTCAGAGTTACTCTTAACACAGCCTGACTAATTTGGCCTATTTTGATTGCAAAACAGATACTTTAAAGACAGCAGACAGGCTGAGTGTTAAAAAAAGAAAAGCAGTATTCACATGTTCTAATAGCACAGCTTCAGGGAAGTTGTCAAAATGAAACCATAACAGCAAAAACATTTCTATCACTTCAGATGATGCCGATACTGGAAACAGCCATGTGTCATCAACAAGAACAAACCTTCAAAGGTTCTGAAAGGTCCAGATGACTCTTCTCCTCCATTCCGGCCTCAGCGGTCGGAGCTGCCGCATGTTTCCATATAGAGTAAATCTGTGGAGAAGAGCAGCAAACTTGGGTGAGACATTAACCTCCATCGGCCAAGAGGCTCATTTTCAATGTTCCCTAAACACCCAGACACAAACGGAGCTCATTTAACAAGCGTGCAAACAAAACAAAATAACAAAATTAGCATTCATTTGTGGGCTTTTTATCCATTATACATGCGGAATGCATCACATATTATGCATAATTTCATATACACATTTATTTTTGGTATTTTAATTCTTCAGTTAAAATTATCTCTGCATTTTTAAACATTTTCAAAGGAAAAATTAAACCTTTTTTTTTTACATTTTTAAGGTAGAAGCTGTAATGCGAACCCCTGTATAAATTATTTATTGGCCAGGCTTATTTTATATTTCTTAATTGTCACGTAATCATATTTACCTTTCATTTTTAAATGTTTTTACAGTTTTATCGACGAACGCACCCTGACAGTTTCACTTGTGTTTGTCTGTGTGCGTGCGTGTGTGTGTGTGTGTGTGTGTGTGTGTGTGTGTGTGTGCGCGATGTACCTTCTCCGAAGCTTGTGTATTCTATCTCTGTTTTGTCCAGCGGGTCTGTGAGAGGGGGGACCTGAACTTCAGAGGTCAGGCCTCTTCTGTAGTGCTCTATCAATGTCTCCAGAGTCCTAAAAATCTGCTGTCTGCCTCCTGGCTCCTTTTAACGAGACACATTTGAATAGATTAAGAGGCCTGTTTTGTGTGTGTGTGAGAGAAACATGTTCTCACCTGAATGAACCAGCCATCATTGGTGGGAACAAGCCTAAAGGTGTGCACAAAAGGAGCTTTCCTGTAAAACACCAGCCAAATTTGAATGATTTGCTCACGATCAGAAGCAGATTTTGACAAAAACCTGAGCTTTGTAAAAGCTCAGAGTTATTTTAGGCCCGCGAGGAGTTCGGATTTTACTATCAATTTCTGTGAAATTCAGTTCCACAAAACTTGTCCGACTTGCAGTTTTCGATTGTCGCTGAAGAGTGCGTAAAGTTCGGTCGCCATGGATACAGAATTAAGGGCGATCTCACCTGACACACAGGCAGTAGGCTCCCGCCACCGTCTCACTGTCCCTCAGCAGAAAGCTGCCGTCCTGTCCAAACCTGGCCAGCAGCATCTCCGTCACCTCGCTCCCAATCCTCCCATAATAAATGGACTGCACCCGCCGCCCCTCGGCCTGCATGCTGCCTCGGCGGAGCTGCTTCAGGTTGCAAAACGACGACTGCGTGAGAAGCAGGAAAACCTTTTTTTTTCTGGTTTTCACACTTCCCTCCTGTAACTGCCTCGTACACGCACGAACGCTGCAGAGATGCCACGTTTGTGACGCCAGAAGAAGTCAAACCATTCCAGTGACTAAAGACTGAAAAAAGAAATCCCTCACAGATCCTAAAACGGTTTGAACTCCTGGGACAGTTTTCCCATTCGGACGCAACGTTGCAGGACAGGAAGCGTTTATTGCTGCTCGCTGAGCTGCAGGTCGCTTTCAGAGCTGACTGGCCTGAATTTGAACGTTGTCCCGAATTTGACAGACAGGCAGAAGGCCCAGCAGAGAGCTCTTGGATGAAGAGGAGGCTTTGCTCTTCAGCCATTCGTGTTCCATCCTTCACACTTTCGCCACCTCCCCACCCACTTAACACCCTTCTATTTTATTCTAGTAAAACTAAAACACAGATGAAATAAAAGTGAGTGTATCTGTTGTCATCAAGGTGCTCTACAAATTAGATGGTTTTTTAATTGTATTTGTATCAATTTGGCCACAGCTGACAAATGCAAAAGAAAACAAAGCAGGAAGTTACAGCACAGGAAATGAGCAGCCGGAGGGTCGTTCAAAAGAACTGAACAGACTAAAAGAGCGCCCTAGATCCAATAAAAATTTAAATTTAAATTTAAAAAAACGCGTCTAAAAATGTGTCACAAATCTCCTGATTGTCCACAACACAGACCGTGAGGCACTAAACGGTTCTGAGCTTCTTCGTGGCGTTTCCTTCTTGGGATCCTTCGGCTTCCATCGAGCTGATGGCCTGGAGTTCCGCGGAAAACGTCTGAGACAGATCTGCGTTGGCGTGGAGGAAGCTCGCCAGCGTCTTCAAGCACTCGCCGCCCTGTGAACATCACGCACAGTTGGGGGACGTCCTGGGACCGATTTTGCTCCGGCGAACTCCGGTGCAACTTCCCGATCGACTGTACCTGCGTCTCCGAATCATCCCGATCTCCATCGGCAGCAGCGCGCAGCACTTCCTGCAACCTCTCCTGCAGGAACTCCGTCTCCCATTGGCTGATGAGCTCAACGCCGACCTCCAGTTCGCTGGCAGAGTCACTTTGTTCTCCATCGGTCACGTACACCGAAAACGTTGCATTCAGCACCTGGAATTAAACAAACATCTAAACGCCCAAGTCCAATGGCCGAAGCCACACATTTTAGGGTTAACACATGCGTTAAAGCCGACATCAGTGACACCGAAACTCTCACCTTCTCCATCTGCTGACCAGCGTTTTCCATCTCTGGCACGTGGCTGAACTGCTGCGCCAGGTTCCTCAGGCTGCGTCTGTACCGCGTCATCCATTCATCCTCCGCGCTGAACTCGGCAGAATGCATCAGCTTATTCCTGTGGTGGACCACCTGTGATGACACACGTGAACGCACAAAAACACCGAGTTTTGAGAAGAACTAACCACGTGTGAGGAAACGCTGCTGCTGTCACAGCTACAGGTTTTTTTTTTAAATCACCCTCTAAAACAGGTCATGCTACCTGGTTTAACACCTACTGTAACACCTCGTTTAGTGGGAAGACACGTGACAGTGGTGGGGGTTTTTCTGCGTGTGAATGTAGTTCTGCAGGTCATCCAACACAAACAATGTCAACTTTTTCACAACTGGGGCTGAATCACCTGTGAATCGGACCTATTGAAACCCTGCATATATATATATATAATATATATATATATATATATATATATTATATATATATATATATATATATATATATTTACCTCTCTCACATAATCCACGTCAACTGAGAGGAAACAATCGCAGGAATTAATCAGGTTGAGGAGCGCTGAGGCGTCGCACTGTTCCACCGTCTTCACTTCCGAATATCCCCGTGGCATGTAAGCCTAAAAACACCGACGGAGCGTCTCTTATCAGACGCAAGCATGTTTTCTGGAGGATGATTGTTGTTATTCATCAGAAGAAATGTTCTTCGTGCCAAGTGTAAGGTGACGTGTGCTGGTTTGTACCTTTGCCAGTTCCCAGTAGGCTGTCCTCCACTGGGGAGGGGAACAGTTACCCCAGTTCAAGGTGACATTTTTCTGTCTGTGATGGCGCAGGATTGTTTTCTTCCACTCTTCACACGTCCAGCATGGTGAGCAGAGCTACAAATGCAGCATACATGCATAACAATGCAGCGGATATGAAACTGAAGGATGACCCAAAAAAAAACAGGTACCTGCCATTTAAAAAATAGGCAGTTCAGTGCAAAATTAAACTGAAGTTAAGGATTCTGTGGGGGGAAAAACGTGGTTTATATGCAAATAGTAGCCATGTTCTTTGAAGATAGCACAAATTTTATTCTTTGTCACATTAAGTTGTGCATTCATAGGTATGTACTGCCAAAATCATGCGGAAACTTTAAGTAGTAAAGTAGATGCTTAGCGAATTTCCATTTGTGCTGGTGTCAATAAACCTTTGGACCTGGTCAATGACTAATTTTTCCTGTAGTGACAGGTGCTGTTGTTGCCATCGCGCAGGAAAATTCGCGGCTAAATGCAGCTGGAACGGATACAGTTAAGGTAAAGTAGTCGTGGATCTCACCGTGGTCCCTCTGGTTCTGCAGAAGTTCTTGCAAGGTTCCTTGAGGCGGCAGTTCCGGCTAAGGAGGTCCGCGTGAAAACCTTTCATTTGGTGCGTGATAAAGGGAAGAAGACCATCCTTGAGTAACTTCAAACAATAAGAAGCTTTTAACCAGTTTATGTATTCCCTGGAATTAAAACGTGCAGTTTCTTTCCCAAACATTTCGCTGTCCAGGAGTTACCAGTAAGCTTCCGGCCAGATGAGGTCATAGCGTCCAACGGTTTGGCCACGCCCTTTGTGACGTTAACACAGACCCCACCGCCAGATGGCGCCATCGGCCTTTAAAAATAATAAGGACCTGGCGCTGCGGCTGGTGACGAATTTAGTCCACGATCATCCGATTTTAAAGTCTCCCTGAGATGAAAATCCCGTTAATCGTATAATTCTCCCAAAATTGTGGGTATTTGGACTGTATCAAACACACCATTGACGCGTAAAGGTGTTGCCAGTTAAGCAAACAGCTAAATTCCCCAGCTTTTAATTAAACTGTGTGTACAATAATTAGTTGAATACCAAAGTGAGTAGTTTTAGTTGACTAGTTTCCCTTTTTCTGTGGGCTGAAATGTTTGATTACAGCTCTGTGCATGGAGGCGTTAAAGAGATGGCAGGTAGGTTAGCCTCCCTCCCTGGTATGCTTTTAGGAATCTCAGGAACTCAGGAACTCAGGAATCTGCAGCTCCCTCGCCGATGAGCACCTTGAGCGTGCATCTTCAGGGGCATGTCGCTGCTGGTCTGATTCAGTTTTTGGATGATGGCACCTCTCTGAAGGGGCCGCCTCAGGGAAGTATATTGCAATGCCTCCAGAAGGTTATGGAATCAGACCATGATTAATAAAGGTGTGTCATATCTTAGATATTAGTCTCAGTAGTTCTTTATTTTGGGGGGCAAAAGTTGTTATAGTCTCTCTATATTAACTAAGGCTAAAATAACCAAGATTTCAGTCTACCTTATTCAACCTTTTCCCTCTACACTCTGCTGTCTTGGTTACATTTATAAAATGTAAAATCTTCATATAGTTTCACTTTGAGAATAAAAGGCTGCAAATTCGGCAGATGGGGGGGTCGAATAAACAGGCCACGTTGTAAACAGTAACGGTGGATATTTCCACCACAAACAATCCAGATCAGAGAACATGTGGGATGATTCTACCGATTCCTCCGGCGCGTCGCAGCTGTGGCGCCGACATGATGCGTCTCATCAGGAGACCCAGGAGACGACGTGGAGAGAGCGAACAGGTGATCGGTGGAACCAGGAGAGGAGCCCCGAAAGAAAACGCAGCCTCATCCAGCTGTGGCCCCGACACCAGAGGACCAAAGCCTCTTTACACATAACTGTTTGCATTCTAATCGCACCTAACACCCAAAGACAACAGCTTTGCTAGCATTTTAACAATGGATCATCGCTGATATTAAAGGGGCTTTGCAGGCTTGAAATGTCAACAATCCAATAGTGAAACAGGAGTTTAAGCTCATTCTATTACACTATAAGAGAGAAAAGATTGATTTGTGTTCGTCAGACCAACCAAAGACTCACATCGACCGCACACATCTTCGTTTGACAGCGTGTAGCGTGAATGAAATTGTAAATACGAGCACGTCAGCAGCGGAAGTATTCAGTGATGTGAGCAGGTCCCCCGGGCTGGTGGCTGACACCACTTTTGGTTCACAGTTGAATATCTCAACTAAGTGGACGGACAGCCATGAAATGTTGAATTAGCTGTTCCCAGACTGTGTCTAAGTACAGGGGAACCGCTCCTGCACGCCACGCTCGCACGTGTGAACACACCTCAATGGAAATAGATCTGCTCTGACCGTTTGCCGCTGTGACCAAATTCAATTTTCCTTTCCTCTCTATTCTAGAATGATTCTATTCAATTACGCCGTCTCCTTTTGTGATGCTAACTCAAACGTGTTCTGCTGTCTGTGCACAGGTGAGGGGGATGCGAACAGGTGGGGACCGGTGCTACCTCTTACCTCTTTGACTGCATTTGCTGCCCAGTGCATTCTGGGACAGAATGACTCCGGCCAAAGGGTCAAAGGTGAATAAAATATGTCGTGTCGTGACACATGAACCCAGAACCTGCAGGAAGAGTCGCCGGATCGCCCATTACAACAAATTAACTCCCAATTATGAGAATGAAGAGACTTTTGTGTTGTATCAAATAATTACATCTTTACATGAAAATTTAATTAGTCTTTTACGATGCACAGAGAAAAACAAATATTCCTCTATCTTTGTAATTGGATCTCTGTGGATTTGAGGATAGTTAAAGTAGATTAGACGCCCTGGAGGACGCCGGCGCGTGTGCATAAATGAGCCCTGCTTAGCAGTCAGCTGAGGGGACACAACAATATTAACATGGCCGCGCGTGCTCGCAGGTACGCAACGTGCACACAAACATGCGCACGCCGTTCCGTGCGCGTGCGCCTCGGCGAGAGTGCCCACAGTCCCAGCAGGGTGTGTTTTTTAAGCAGAGAAGATCAAAGGGACATTAGTATTCTGAAATAAATCACATGCACGGGGCTGCACGGTGTGGGTCCCCAAACACACGCTCAGGAGACACACACACACACACACACACACACACACACACACACACACACACACACACACACACACACAGCCTCTCCATCTCCTCCTTTCTCTCTCCTCTACCACCTCTCTCTTCAAAAGACACCACCATCCCCATCCCCATCCCCATTCCCAGCACCCCCCCCCCCACCCCCCACCCCCTCTTCCAGGGGCCCCTAGCGGCCTTCAGAGCTATCTGCTTACCGACTCTGAATCCTTTGTTGCATCCTTTCAATTCCTCACGTTCCGGCTTGAGCCTGATCTCCTCCCCCAATCTGCAAATAAGCAGGAAAATGCTTTGTCAGAGAAAACTGTTCTCCATCGCTGGGAAAAAATAAAAAAAGGAAGCAAAGTAGGGGGGTTTAGACGACTATAGCTAAAGGTAGGAAGCCCTTGTCTCAGTTTCCTCCCTCTCTTCCCAGCTCCACTTCCTTCTCTGCTCAGAGGCAGAACGATTTGAAGACTTCTAAGACTTTTGTTAATGTTCTGAAGTAACGTCTGTTTTTCCGCTGGGCAGCCAGACTTGGCTCCCAAAGATGGCCGCTGCTTTAGTCAGCGGGGGGGGGGCAGAGAGAAACTAATGAAAGGAAAAGGCAGGGAAATGAGTGACAGGGCACCGACTGGAGAAGAAGAGGCTCGTTCTTGAGTGAGAATTAAAATGAGAGCAACATAAATGCCCCCCATGGCTCCCTGACAGGGGAAAGATCCACGCTTCCCTTTCAGCTTGGCCGTCCGTGCTTTTTTATTGTGTGTATGTGGGCACACGTGTGGGATGGATAAGTTTAGGCGAGTGTGTACATGCATGTTATTTATGTGCGCGTGTGTGTCATTTTGATAGCCACCCACATGAATATGGAGATCAGTTTTAGAGCGTATGTGCTCAGCATTAAAGCCCACTCTCCACTGCTGACCCAATTTCACACTGCAGTGTGTGTGTGTGTGTCTGTGTGTGTGTGTGTGTGTGTCGCTTATCAATGCATTTTGCAGAGCTTGGAAAATTGTATGCTCTAGACGGAGGTGTGTGTGTGTGTCTTGTCTTTGTGAGACTTTTCGAGCGGGAAAAGGACACACACGATAAGTCTCCAACAAAAACACACACACACACACACACACACACACACACACACACACACACACACGTTGCTTTAAACAAAAACAATAATTAAAAAGTTGTGCTGACCAAACTCTCCTTCCTTCCTTTCTTTTCCTGTATGGTTTTATGATGAAAGCAACTGTGTGACATTACAGAAAATTAATTCCCTACAAACATTCTGGAGATAAATTTGACTTTCATGTAAGCAGGATAAATGTGTTCAGCCAGCAGCTGGTTATCTTAGCTTAGAGCGAAGAGTAAAAACAGAATGTAGAAGCACAAAAATAATCCTTCTGGTATCAGATAGAAAATAACTTTCTTGTTGAGATTCGCACTGGACAGGAATTGACCCAAATTTCGCTTAACTTTATCAACCTGATCGATCAGCCCCTCGTTTGTCTTGGCGACTGACGCACTGAGGAAGGGTCCGTATGAGGTCTTTTTGCTCATCTTTTGTTATGATCATCAGAGAACATTCAGGTTGTCGCCTCAGCAGAGCAGGTCAGCGAAGCTGCAGTTCGCAGAGCCGCCGCTAGATGGCAATGTTGAGAGGAGCGCGGCCGGGCGGCAGGGCTGAGGTAATGGCTCTCCGGTCTATTGTTCCCTGGATTCATCCTCCACCCTCTCCTTCTGCCTTCCAGTCCAACACCCCCCCCTCCTCCTCCTCCCCACCGCAACCCCCATGGACTTCAAAGGAAAGGAAGGAACTGGAAAATAAGGTGAATTAATTTGCCTGCACTTTTTCACCCACACGTGGCGTGAAGCGGATGTGCGTTTTAATTGCTCGTGCAAAATACATAACCTATTTTTGTATCCTTTAAGAAAGCCTAAGTGATGACCTGTGTAAAATCTATGCAAATGATGTGAGGACAAAAAAAAAAAAAAAAAGCTCACGAAGCATTCACGTTGGCTGGCATGCAGAGAGACCACCTCCACAAGTTGCAAGAAAATAGAAAGGACGGTACAAAGCGGCGCTCGGCCAGGGTCGAGCTTCATGAAATATGGCACACGCTGCTGTAAACTCTGACAGACATTCCTCAGCATCTTTAGGCCTCTACCCAGAAGCCCCAGTGCAGCCTGAACTCTGTGAAGTAGATCAATGGGAGGATTATCGCAGGACCAAGATGCCAGTTATAGAGCAGCTCT